>NW_017100169.1:312452-371252 GCF_001263275.1 Habropoda laboriosa
GAAGACGACTAACGAAAAGTATACTGTCAGTCACCGGTGACTGACGCGGCCTGAACGGAGGGCATAGTGTCAGTCGCCGGTGACTGACATGGCGTTTAACGTGTTAACGATTGCATTTGCCAATCAGCGTGTCTAATATCGTCTTTGCCGCCCTTCCAGTGCGCCCTTAGCGCGCTGTCACCTTGGAAGGGTGGGAGACGGTCGCGAGGGGTGGGCGGAAGGTCCCAAAAATCTGGAATTTCCTCCGGGTGACTAATCGGCAAGCGGACCGTTACATACAGTTGTGCCGTTCGGAAATTCGTGGTTTATGGTATGTTCGTAGGCTATTGAGCGCGAGGGACACAAATTACTAAAAATCTAGCAAAGCAATTCTAGTGACCCTCGCAGGATGTAATTAGACCTGTGCAAGCAATAATCGAAAATCCTGAACTCAAAAATAACCGTTCCCGGTCGATCGTCCCATAAACCGTTTCTACAGAAAACCTAACAATTAGAGTGAATATAAAAAAAAAATCTGTCGTCTTACCTACTTATCCGTCATTCCCAGTCCGAATTCCTCGCGGATCTCCCTTCAGCCATCGATCTCGTTATCTCGTCGCCGATTGTGTACCAGCACAAAAGTCTTTTCATAAATGTTTCATTATCCGGCACTCGAGCGGCGAGAAAGAGAGCCGGCCCCGATAATCTCGACGCGATCCATCATCCAGCGGTCGCGCGGCATCCCACAATGCCTCGGTTCTCCCTCATTAATTATTATTTCCCCCTCTTCTATCTCTAGCTTCTCCGTAGCCGCGACGAACTGCAGCCGCCTGTATGTCGTTCGATGTTTTAATTGGTTTCCACGGGACGAATGTTAATTGCGATTCGTCGTACAAAAGCACTACACTCCTGATATATAATTAAGTTTCATACGAGATAGAGGTGTATTTTTCTGATTAATCTCGTTGCAGACGAGAGAAATAAATTTCCAGGCGTTCTCTCAATGCGATCGGAAGGAAAAAAAAGAATTCGAAAGTTTAAACCAGTACCAGAATGAATTCCTCCTGTAAGAGCGCAGCTGCTTGCATTTTCCGATTCTAAAATTTACATATAGTTCAGCTAAAACGCAGCAATGGCTCCGCGCAATTTTCCCCACGGTGGAAAAAAAGAGGGAAAAAGAACAAACACGGGGAACCCGTTTAAAGAACAGCATTAACTCGAAGCATCCCGGGGTAAAGTAATAATAATTAACTCGCTTCGGTTGCTTTTATCAGCGACAGCAAACAATGCTTAATTTTATACTCCACCTACGAATGTTGACCTTCTCGAATTTTCCCCTTTTTTCGCCTATTCGGTATCCAATGTCGTTCGCTTTTCCACCGAAAATCTAACGAAAATTTCGTTTCGTTGAACGCGCACATGCACGTATGTACATACATACGTACGTATGTATTTGAGGTACATATTTTTATTGAGAATTTTCAATTGGAAATGTGTATGGACGACAATAGACTCGATCGATTTCGAGGCCAGATAAATGTTCCTCGACGAGCTCGTTCGATTCCGGAAACTTTTCCATGCCTCGTGTCTTCCGTTGCCCGATATCGAAACGGTATTTTTAAGTTCCGACAGCGTCGACGAACGAATGTGACTGACAATAAACGTCGATTCGTTGATTGAGGGAAGCACATCGTGTCTCGAGTTCGACAACCTGATATCCATCCGGACATTTCACGTCCTGTTCTCGATTTTCGCCGGTTTTCTTTCGCGAACGATATAATTTAACCGGTTGGAAATAATTCACGGTGCCTAGGCAACGGAACATTAACGACGATCAATAGCAAGCGGTAATTTTCATTAATGCCCTGGCAACGACAAGTGTGCGTTTCACGCGCGTTACCTCCGGCCAATGGAAAGTATTAATTACAAATTATTACCAAACGTGAACTCCCGACATATCAATTAATTAATTTGTCTTCTTGTTATACGAGCAATAAAATTGGCATCAAAGCGGGTGCCACGGATTCGTAATGGGAAAAGGTGTGAGCCGATTTATCGGCTCGCTGGAAATATTCGACCACGTTAATTCGCATATTCGGCTCGTAAACAACGGAGCCGATTAGATTATCAATCAAACCGTTGATATATAGGGCGGTCCAGGCTCCTATGTCCGTCGTTGTGTCTACGTGTTGCGCTCGAATCGATTTAGAGGTCTATCTACTGTTTATACACAATTAGAATTACTTGGATTATTCACCTTCACGATTATTTCACCGCCGAAACAAACAGTCCGTCCTTTCAAGTTTTTTCGTCAGACGACATTGTGTAATATTAAGTCATCCCATGTGTTTGTGTCGAAATTGAAAAATATATTTAACGAGAAACCAAAGAAATTTTATACAGAAGACAGAATGGCTCTGAAGAAAAGAGCTGAAAGATACATCTATCTATATCCCCTGAAAAAATTGAAACTTTTCATTTAATAAGTTACCTATGAAAAAAATTCCCTTTTACCTAATTTTAGGCGCCTCAGAATAGTGCACCCCATTCACACCACAAAGGTGATTGTTTTCTTTAAATAATTTGAAGGTATAGTCGGGGCCACGATATAGCGAGGTCGTAAAATCGGTTAGGCGTCAAAGTAAACATGTTTTAGCTGCCGGGACCCCGAAATTGACAGAAATACGAGCAGATAAGTACTTAAAACCATGGTCAGGACCGTACAAAGAATTCTTGTATCCAGCGAAAGTCAAACTGATTCTAATATATTTACTGAAAATTGAGTTCAGCTAGGACAATTTAGGGCTTTTTTCTTCTGGGAAAAGCCGCTTTTGGAAGTACGGTTACAAGTAAAGGTCTTATTGAGGTCTTTAACATCTTCATTTACCTGCTCGTGTTATATACAGATAGAAAATGCAAAAGGATTGTGTAGCTTTAATATTAACATATTTTCCATTTGTAAATGAAATACCATTTTCTACTTGAAGTACCAAATCATATGCTACCATTCGTTTATTGTTGGAACCCTCAAACAGACTGCAACACACGGCCTTGAGTGCCGCAACATCAATCGGTGCCGATTCTTGAGAGTTTAATTTACGACCTCGCTATATCGTGGCCCCAACTATACCTTTTATTCGTCTAAATTTCGGTATAAAATTCGGTACAAACTTACAGGATAACCTAAAATTAAAGACCAGTCACATCTGTAAGAAATGCGAGATTCCGGCGGCAAAGTGGTGGCCTGGAATTTGTCACCCAGGAAGAGAAAGCGCGCGGGTACCTGAGGGTCCCATAAACTGAGCCCTTTCCCTGGAAAGTCGAACGAGGGGGCTCCAACGGTTTTTCGGAGCAACGTGGGATACGACGCGGAAAGGACATTCTGGAAATAGCCGTCGAGCAAGACGGACGCCGGAAATCTTAAGAAGCGCTTAGAAATAAAGAATAAGTTATTTTTGGGATACCGCACTATCCGGATATTAGTTCTTTGTTTTCCGAGTGTTACTTACACATCGATTGTTTTCAACAGAAATTGTACATACACTGTAAATCCTTCGTCAACAGAAAGAATCTTTTACCAAACACACGTAGACGACGAAAGAAGGAAGAGAATAGCTCGAAACTTCGAAATGGAGAACAATTTCAAGGAAGCATTTGAAAGTCGACAGTCAAGCAGGAGAAGCCAGATTCGAAGACGATTGCATACAGATTGATCAGGGCAAACAGATAACAGAGATTCACTCGAGGATCAAGATGCAATGAAATGCCCGAGTTCGCTGGATCTATTTACCGGCGGCGATTCCTTTGCCGCTGCTGAAAGATCGTAAGATAGCGCCCGTTCTTATCACGAGGGAAACGTGGGGGCAAATATTTGCCGCGGCGCAACGCAACGCTACGGAAACGTGATTATAGGCGGAACCTAACCCGATTAATTGCCACGTGTTTGCTCTACTTATTTATTTGTTGAAATTTATTCGGCATCCTGCCGCCTGTTTAAGGGAGTCTCAACACGATTCGACGTTTCCGAGTTAGAACGTTTACTTGGACGATGTCGCTAATTGATCGTGGTGTACCGAAAAGTTGCAGGCTAGTTTTGCTTGATTTTGTAACTGGTATAATTAGAAGCGGCACGAGGGTGTTTGCATTCTACGCGGATAAGGAGCAAACGAGTTGCAATTTCTCTTTTAATCTTCGACAGGTGTCTAGTTGTCAACGACCGACTTTAAGTCTCAAAATTTTTACACACCGACGTAGATGATCTATTATGAACCATCTTTACAGATGGTCCATAAAATTCTGCGCATTTCTATATAAATTTCTTCCACGAAGTTCGTATATTTCTCCAGATAAATTCCACCAAACTTTCGAATAGTCTTCAATTTAATATTAACAGCTACTACCTAACTTCATGTCTAAGGTTTCTCTTCATGGACCTCTAGTATCTCCTAAAAATGAGTTCTACAGATGGTCCATGAAATACTTAAAATTCCTATGCAATTTTCATTCCCGTGAAAAATTTCAGGAAGTTCGCTAATCCTTAACCGTTCGAACTCTATTCAGCATTCAGCCGAGTCAGGCTTCGATTCCGCTCTATGTCTGGGAGATTAGGCGACGTGGTTGTAACAAACGCGTAAATACGAGACGTATTGACGTCGCGACGCAGCTATTCCCAGATGGAACCGTCATGTAAACGTTGAATGATTTAATAGGAGGAACTACTCACGCGGGCATTGTGCGTGACGCGTCGACGACACGGTTTATCTTCGACGTTTCTCGTAATCGATGTAATCGTCGGCGAAGTGGCGCGTTCACGCGCGACGATTCACCGAATGGGGGATGATAAAAAGCGACCAGCTAGGCGCTGGGACTAACAGAAGGGGCGAAAACGCGATGCCGGGAGAAAGACAGCGCAAACTGTCAAGTGGAGAGCACTCAGACCTCCCTTATTTGTAATCCGTAAAGTGGCTGCTCGTTCCTGGGAACTCTGCCGCTCCTTCCTGCTCCCAGGTGCGTTTCGTCTCTCCCTTTTTGTCATGGTGAATGTAGTTTCGTGAAGTACGTGCGTGTACATTCGCCGCGGGGAACCTCGTCCCGTGAGGAATAATGGATTTCGCATTGATGAAGGGGCGTGGGTTTGCTCCCTGTGAAAATGTTTAGCTTCAGACAGCTGGAAATTTCATTAGATGGAGGAGGATGTTATTTATTAACACGTTACAATTTACTTTGCAACCCTAATTCTAATAATAAACCTCTAATTGCCTGTCCTCGCCAGTGATTAGTCATTTCACATTTCACCTCTACTAGAACCGTTTAATTAGAAGTGGATTAGAAATAATAGCAACTCTAGTCAGACGGACCTTTCACACCTGCTTAAAATATGTTCAGCAATTCAAGAATTAAACGTACACTGTTGGCTAAAATTTTGCAATCACTGTGCATGTTGCATGCAACGCGAGAATTTGACAGAAGCTTGATATACGGGGTGGACCAAAAAGAATTACTACCTTGAATGTCTTAGGATCCATGAAAGTAAGAAAAAAATTTTTCAAATAAAAATTATTTGGTATGAAAGGGGCCGTTGTATGATTACAACGATTGCATTGTGGGTAAAGTCACCTAAGAGATCTGATGGTCATCCCTGTTTTTCGAATGATACGTCATTTAGTGTGTTATTTTTGTATTCATTTTAAGGGCTGTTATTAGCAAATAAATAAAAAACTATAACGTATCATCGGAAAAGCATGAATGACATTCACATCTCTTCAGTAACACCACATAAAAAAAAATCCTTATGACGATACAATGATCCCCTTTATAGCAAACAATTTTTATTGCAAAAATTTTTCTCTTACTTACGTGATTCCGGAGATATTCAAAGGACTAATTTTTATTCTACCCTAAACACGAATGACGTTCACATCTCTTCAGTGACCACTTACAAAAAAAAAACATCGTTGTGGCGATGCAACGATCCCTTTTATAGCAAACAATTTTCATTGCAAAAATTTCTTTCTTACTTTCATGATTCCGGAGATATTCGAAATACTCACTTTTATTCCACCCTATATAGTTAGCAACTTTAAGAAAAATTTCACGAATTCTCTGCTACTCTATTCACCATGGATCCTTGCGATATTAATTTCAAATTTATAAAAAATTGATTATTTCGATATCGGTGTGTATCGACACGTAGACAAACTTTGCATCGTAGCATAACTACCTTCTAATTACCACAGAGCCTTAACTCCACACGTTCCATGAATTAATCAACGACATTTATTTTCCAACAACTTCAGCCCTTCCACCTGTTCCCAATCCGCTAGATCGATGGTTCCCGGAAACAAAGAAAAGGAAAAGAGAAACAAGAGCGAAGTAAACTACGATGGGAGCTCAAGGAGAGCCACACGGGGGAGGGGGGGCTAGGTGAATCAATAGGACGGAAGGAATAAAAGGAAATGGAAGGTTATAAAATCAGAACGGCGAAAGGGGAGCGGTCCAAGGGTGTATGTTGCCCTGGTGCAACGTGATCCAGGCCCGATAGAGAGGGAGCACTTAACCCCCGTTATCTGTAAACCATAAACTTCACACTTGGTGGACCGAGACTATTCTCGTGCTCTCCCCGCTCAACCTGTGTACATGTTTCTCTTCCGGTGGATTGCACACGCGAAAAGTAGAATCCGATTTGTCGATTGCGAGCACACCTGAAATCCTGTTTGTCAAGGACCATAACCTGACCGCGTTGGGACTTTTTCGCCAAGCGAGAAAGCACGTATCGAGTTTTTGCAATCACATCCGCAAGCATATATATAAATATACAATATATGTGCGTATAGGTATACACGCCAGGGGTAAAAGTTTTATCGCGAGATTACTAAATTCGTGGAAATAATATTTACGTCGACACCGTGACACGTATGACTACGGACCACGATTTTCTCCATTTTTGCACTGTTCTTTCTTTCTTTTCCTATACAGGAATATATCGTGTAGGATGAGTGAGAGATATGAGTGATAGTCAAATTTTGCTGATTGATAAATCCTTAAACATTGTACCTTTTAACGTGGCTTTCTATCAAAACAATTTGAAAGCTTCAATTCTTTGTTCAAAACCTTACACCTGGGTGATTTGACGTCTATTTTAGGAGAGAAATGGAAAATCTTAGCTTTCCCAAGATTGTATTTCTTCATCGTGATATTAAAAATAATCCAAGTATTTGAAGCGCCTTTTTCGAAGGATCCCAATTCACTCTTGCGTTAAGTTTTCTCACAAGAAGGGAAAGTATCTTTCCTGACTGCTGGTTTCACATTCACGCGTCGATGGTAAACAAGCGTTTATTTTAGGGGAGAAATGGAAAATTGTTGAGGAATGTGATTCCTCATGGTGCGTCTCGGCCCTTCATGGTTGTCACACGTGTATTTTGTTCATCATTCAATAAAGATCTTTTACGGAAAACCTCAACAAAAATCGAACCTATAAATCTTAGCTTTCCCAAGACTGCATTTCTTCATCGTGATATTAAAACTAATCCAAGTATTTGAAGCGCCTTTTTCGAAGGATTTCAACTCACTCTTCAGCGAAGTTTTCTCACCAGAAGAGAAAGAATCTTTTCTCACTGCTATTTTCACATTCACGTGTCGGTGGTAAATAAGCGAGCCGCGGCGGGAACTCCTTCAAGAGGGTAAAAGTTGAAAGTTAGTCAACGCGGGTAGAAAGGAGGGTGCAGGGTGGTTTATTTAATCCAACGCGCCAAGAAACTGGTAGAGTTCGGCCGATTTATTGGTTTCCTTTCATTTGCTTTGAAGCGGTCGAGGGCTCGACAAAGAAACGTGTTTTGTGTTTCGAGTGGTTGATTTGCGCGTTGTGTTAACCCGGCGAGGAAAATCGAAGGTCTTTCTTCGTTGGAATTTATTTCTTTTTTTATATCGCCAAGTCGCTTTGCAAACGGAAATAGGGGGAGCATTGTGACGTTTTTTCTTTTTTTTTTTCCTTTACATTGTCGACACCGTTGCTCGACAGGCGATCGCGTGTTGTTTCTCGATGTCCTGAAGGAGAACTGTGCGTCGTTTGTCATCATGCTGAACGTTGTTCACTTTACGTGAAAGTAGAGTTTGTAAATCTTGTTTCTAATTCCTTCGAATAAAAGAAGTTTCGTTCGATTTACAACAAAGAAAATGTAGTACCGTAAAAATCTTGCCTCTTCGTACGTTGTTTTAAAATGCGTAGGACGAAGGATGTAAATGAGAAAGTGGTAGTCAACGTGGACAGAAGCCAGGTCTTTTTGTCTTTTTGTCCGCTAAAAACTAGGTGAAAAGAAATTCTTGGACACCGTTTATAAAAATAAAGGTGATCTTGATAACTTCGAAATAAAATGATCTATAAAATGTATACTGCAATCAGCCTGTAGACCCCTCTAGACCAAAGTATTTAAAAGAGAAAGGAATTTGTGTTGGTTCAGTAGTAATGGAAATAATTGAGTGTGTCTTACGAAAAACAGCACGTATCAGCCACGTAAAGAATTATATTTCATCGTTTCTTACGAATATTTAGCACGTTTGACTTTTCGCCATGAAAATTATGCATTTTGCATCGAAAAATTCAACATTTGAAAATATTGTTCGATAAATAATAACTCCATCTAATCTCCAAAACGAAGAAAAAATGAGGATGTCTCACTCTCTTCTCCGATACACTCAAGAAGCGAACGAATCGAAGAGAGACAGCAGCCGGCAATTCGTGGAACACCTCCCTCGATAACAGTCGCGAAGCGGACCCAAGCCTGCGTCAATTAAGCGGGGAATACTGTATATTACGATCAGGGCAAAACTCAGATTAGATCAGGTTCTACCATATCTTAGTTACACGATCCAAAGAAAATCAAATCTTGTCGATTGCTGTGGAATAAAGCTAAACATACTTTTCTTCATAGCGAACCATTCTAACGTGCTTCTTTTCGTCGCTACATCCGGTACATGCTACTTTCCACGGCAAATCACTCGAACGTGTTAGTTTTCGCACAGAAAGACGAAACGCTATGCTATTTTTCGAAGCCAACGTGCTACTTTTCGCTACGTAAAATGAAACGTGATATTTTTGGTGGCAATGATGACAAACGTGCTGTTTTTCGCAAGACAAATGAAACGTGCTACTTTTCGTAACGCGCGTCAATACGGAAAACAACCTAACAATACCAGATTCTACAAAAAGATTCTGTATTTTATAGTAATAGTCGTTCTCTGATGTAGTAGAGTAGACTTCCAAAAAATCGATACGCAGGGTGGACAAACAGGAAGATGAAGAGCATCCCCTTAGTAACGGGGCCGAGGATAATTCTTCACGGGGCAAGAAGGAGCTGTTTATTCTACCGTTTCGTCGACTTATCGGTAGATTGAAGGGATGGAACGGGACAAAGGAGGGTGCGGCTATTGGCTTCGAGAAAGATTGCAGGATTACGGGACAACGATGTACCGCGTTTCATATTGACCAGTTGTATTCCGCTTTATTGCGTGGCAGTTTTCCCCTCCACTCCCGTCTGTCGTTTGTTCCGTCCAAAAAACCGGAGATCTACGCGCTCCTTTATGGATTCAGCATCGGTAAATTTCTCTTCCACAGTCGATCCTATCATAAAGTGTACTCTACAAACGATGATTCTCTCTGAACGTTTACGATCCTTGGAAAAATCAGCGAAAAAGTTCATGCCACCCTCTCGTTCGAATTCGAACTTTAACTTATCGTACGGAGATTTCTCTCTCCTTTTTACAAATTTTACGTCCTCCTACGGTGTCCTCCGGTAATCGAATTATAATTTAATACCGTTATTTATCCTTTGGAAAATTAGAGGAACTCGCGAGTAACGTTCCGAATACGTCTCCGATGTTCTTCGGATAAGAAAGATCGGGCATTTGGAATTTATTAAAAGCACAGCAGAGTTTCGACCGCGGATAATGCCTTCGAGTAAATGAAATTGGCAATTAAGAAAAGCTCTCGGTATCAATTTTCTCGGCAATTTCAACGCAGCTCCCCAGCAAATTACTTTCTTCCCCCCTACTAAAAGGACTTCCGTTGTTTTATCCTGTTTCCGTTTCGAGAATCCGCCGTTAGAACGGCACGAGGTAATTGACGGTATCGTACAAGCTTGGTCAGACGTATAATAGAATTTTTAAACGTGTAACCTCCTCCCACGACCGGCTACGAAAACATCAGAAAGATAACAGAGGATGAATCAATATCCAAGTGGAAGAATATCCACTGATATCAAATTCCAAGTGTAACCAACTCTCCTCTTCCTCTGAACAATTCTAAATTACTCGAACAATGTTTTCCCTTCCTCGAGATTCTTTTCTTCAATTTCAAGAAGGGAAATAGAGGAAAAGAAAGAAAGAAGAAAAATCGAAGAAAGAAATTGGAAAAATTGCATCGACAAACCATCCAGCTTTCCAGGTCACTTTTCCAATCCAGAAAACACGCGGAGCGGTTGGATCGTTTTCTTCGAAGGGCGTTGAAAAATTTGTGGCTCTCCGAAATAACCTGTTCAATTAATTGTTCCACCGATTGAACTCACTCTTCTCCCTCCCCCGCCGCCACCCACCTCCGGTGTCCTTCTTTCGCTTGTAAACGCCAGTGGGTGTAGGTCGGTTGAAATCGAACGAGATCGAGCAATGCCAGGGGCTGGTAGGGTCGATAAATCAAGGGTCCGGATAAATCAAATCGGCGGAAGGGAAGAGAAAACGACGAGGCCGCATTTTTATACGTCGCCGGCCGGTCGAATAAAATTCAATCAGGCCTGGTTTTCGCGGGTGGTTCGTGCAGATTTTATAATGGCCCGCCGCGGATCAAGTCACGGTTCGCCACGTCCCCGATATCCGGTTCATTTCGACCGATTTCCCACCATGGATGACGGATCCACGCGAGGTTCGAACGAATTTTTTATTTTTGCTTTGCCACTTTTCCCTGTTATATAGGCTGACGTGGAATTTTACGGAGAAAAAGGATTCAGTAAAATATTTCTGGACTCTTTTAAAGCTGCAATGTTTCTGATATATTAAGTTGTTAGGAGTATTGAAAGTAGTTTGCTAAATATGGGCTAGCACTTTTATTTCAGGATTTATTGTCAGACCTGCGCATGATTTTTAAGATATAACACTTGAATGTATATCAATAACATGTTTACTATATGATACGAAATCGGAATAAGCTGAACAATAGCAATGTATGTTGCAAATTATACATTTAAAATGAAAGGGAAGTTCTTTAGATCCAGAAAGGTGTCCTAAATATGGGCCACTCGTAAAGTAATCGAAATGAATAGCAAGAACTGCATATTTTCAGGTTGGAATATTAGATTGAAGTATAAAGTTTATTTACATATAAAAATGTAAACTTAAACTCGAATGCTATTTACAATATTTACAATAGTCACAAACGTACATATCTTTCTTTTTAATGTTTTGGTATGTTTCTTATTACTATTCTCATAGTCACCGAATTCTAATATTGGCTAGCCTATATCATAAAGCTACTAGCTTTGTAGCCCATATTTAAATCATTTGGTCAGGAACGCTTAAAGCGATGATATTCATTACAAAACTTATACCAAAATTAAATTTACAATGTCAGCAATGTAGTTCTCTTAGTTAATTAGCTCTTAGTTTAATAGATTTCTGCTGAGACGATAAAACGAACTTACCTGAAAAATGTTTTGAAATAGCGAAATAAGAGAAATGACACGTTTTGCAACAGAACACGCAAACAAAATAAACGCAGGTCACTATCTCCTTCGCAACATTTATTTTGTTTATAACTCGTAGTTTCATTCTATTCTCTTCAACTAGTCCATATTTAAACACTAGCCCATATTTAGACCTTCTCCTCTATTCCACACTATGTATTTTCCATCATTATTTATGACAGTTTCTCATCTACGCGGAAATTAAGCTACGCCTCTTTCATAAAAATCTTCAGATTTATTATTGAAAAAGAGCTTATTGCACTTTTTACGGCTTCAGAATTATTCAAGTTTTTTCCCCGTCTAAATTGTTTCGTAGTAATTGAAAACTGTGAAAATCTGTTGGTACCAGATTCGGGAAATATCGCGGATGAGGAATAAGTTCCCATTGAACTTCTGATATATTTTTTTTCCTTTAAGAGACGTCCACTGCTTTCTGAAGAACTATTTTCCATCAAAGATACTGTTAAATTATTCGACAAATATCGTTCGAAGCGATACGAGTTGAAATTTTCGAGCTAATTCGCCGGGTGCAGAGGAATCCATTCGAAATATGGTTTATTGAATTCGAGATTTCACAGAAGATCGGCAATAACAAGCTGAATAGGTAACACAAATCGTCGATAGCGACGAGACCAAGGGAGACTATCGATCGAGTCGCCTGGATACTTTTGTACAGCCAGAGGAAAAGCCGATCAACTGTAAATACGGCCAGTAGTAGCGAGTCGCGTCAAAAGGTCGAATAGAATTTCCCGTTAATTGCCAGAAGCAGCGGGGCAAACTTCTATTTGCAGCCGTTAGATCTGCTAGTCATCGTAGAAAATTGCAAAAGATAAATGTCCACGTGCAAGGTATATCGGACAAATACACGAAGGTAGCGAAAGGAGTTAAATGAAATTGACGATGACTTCATCTCGACATTTCCTATGACAAGCACCGTCCCATTCGTGTTTTTCCTTCTTGATCGTCTCGAAATATGTTCCTCCTACCTTCGATTGCTTTCACGGGGATAATTAAGCGGTTTAACGACGTACCGTAGAGACAATTTTGCCCGGTATCGCTTCTACGAACGTTTTATGCCTCCTCGTCGAGATATACTTTGTTTAATGCCTCTGCAACGGCCGAGGCTATCAAGCTGAACGTAAATGATCGATAGAAAACGATAACGCCTGGAAAATATAATGAAAGATCGACCACGGTAGCTTCGATGCGGTTCTTAACGCTGGAGCATTATTCAAGATTGAGCGTTTGACATGAATCGATGTTTAACCATCGAACGGCTGAAGGTCTGACAGTCGGATGAAAAGTGGAGCTGGGTCACTTTTGACCCATCGTAAGATTTCTTTGTCTATATATCTGAGAACCAATTTTCTCGCCAGATTTTTATTTAAATAGATTAACGCGTTCGCTACCACGGTTCTGTTGAAGCATCGCCCACTATCCTTCGAATTATTTTGACTTATATTCTGAATATCCAAATTTCTTTCAGTTTTACATAATACGATAGATACCGGCACTTATACACACCTGATATTTATTAAATACTCACACTGTGCATTTCTTATGATGTATTATGTGCAGATAATACTGTTCTATCGTGGGAATTGGTGCGTCACACATATGTGACGCTGGTAGCGAACGTGTTAAATTACATTTCTCAATAGCTTTTTTTTTTTTAATTGGTATTATGAATGTAGGGGATTTTTGTGTGGAGGGATAGTGAACTCGAACGGACTTTTGACTATAATATATTTATTAATAGTTTATATCGCTACGCTAGGGATGTCGTTCAATCAATCGCTGGATTCACACTGCCTTTCGCTCCCTTGCATTCGCCCTAATGTCGTCTTGCATACATGCACACTTTTCCATAGAAGAAAACACACACGCACTCACGCACTCCTCGCCTGATTACTAAAACTAAACATTCGTTCAATATCGCTCGCGCTATCCCAAACACTCGACCTGGCACGCCGGTCCTTACCGCTCACGCCATAGACCCTCACGCATTCACACAGACAACGCATTCATACAGACACGCACTCACGCTCGGTCATCCCTACATGAATTAACGATTGAATGACCTATAATGATAGCATGCTGAACTCGCCACAACAGCGGCTATCACACAGCGATAAAAAAGTATAGCATTCCATTTAAAGAAATAGAAATGTAGGAGGTTAATGACCGGAGCGGGCCGATCATATGGTTGAGCTTGCTTTGATTAAATCCCTGCGATACAAATAGGCGAAACGGGGGAAAATTGTTATTAAACAAGAGCGAGTGTGTTTGTGCGAATGCGAGGGATGCGAGTTGATAAGAGAGTGCGTGAGAGCGAGAGAGCGAGCGCGGGTCGCGAATACCTTATAAATGTGGGAAACAAGAGCGAGATTCGTTCATTTTCCTGCGAAGCGATAGAGTTACCAATTGTGTTTATCCTAATTATATAGCGTTGTTTGTTTTGCTTATCTCATATTTTACCAATTTCTAATTTCATTTTGCATTCCGTTTGCTACAGAAATGATATTGAAATCTCGTCTACGTCTCCACCCACGTGAAAAGTATTTACATCACATTGCGTCCCCGTCGTCTCACGTACAATAAATTTTGCGTGTAACATATTTCTATATCGTTATAAATAACGAAAATATTCCAGGTATACAAAGTTTTCGCCCCACCCAGTACATCCCGTGGACCTTCTCCACACGCGAGTAACACGGGTCACATATGACCCAGGTTCGTCGGTCGGCAATTAAGAGGGTAGTTCGGTACTTGAAGCTTGGAATGTATTAAAATGTTTCATTGGTGAATAACGCTAAGTGCATAGAGTATGACTGTGATAGATTACGCTGTAATGAATTACACATTATCCAAAGTACTATAAATTCCAATAAATATTACGCGGTAATTCAGCGAAACTAACACATTAACGTGTCGCCGCTAATTGGTCCCGATAATGGAGTCGAGTTTACCAGAATTTTCCCATGCATCTTTCAACGAAAATACACCGAACCGGGTCTCCCGGTGATACAATGGAATTCCATTATTCGACTCTTGGGGAAAATTGTAAAATATAATTATCCACTTGATAATCGTCCGGTCGAATAGGCGACGCTTTAACGAAGCGGCCGACTAATTATCAACGATCCCGGCCGATTAATGACGCGCCTGTAGAGTTTGAATTATTGCATCGATTTCGAAGTTCCAGTTTCGCTCTAACAGCGATACCAGTGTGGTGGGCTATTATTTTTCGCGTATCACATAGTCAAAATGTTGAGATTTTTCCGACAGATAGAAGGGGTGCACTTTTCGTTACGGTTTCACGCGAATCAATCGTTACATCGTCGCTGCGTGACAACGTATTTTTTTCTTTTTTCAACAGAATGTTGAAAAATATTTTTCACCGTGCTCGAGTAAAATTCGAAGACTTTCGCATGCAATTAAGTCGAAACTCTTTGTGTCGGAATAAGCTGAAGTGGGATACGGAGTAAAAAGAGCGATCTCTCGTTGATTCGAAGAGGTGGAACGCTTCGAAAAGGCCACAATTATTCAGGCAAACCAATATTTAAGCAATAATAACTTTAAGCTACAGACGACCTGACGTCATCGGATAATACTCGGCGTATTCGATCGATTGCTTCCCATTGCAATTGTCGTTCAGCTCTTCTTCAATCTTTCTTTCTTTTTTCTTCTTCTTTTGCCTGTATTGCAAATATTGAAAAATATCTAGCGATTCAACGAAAGCTACCCCTCTGATCGACCAATGAACAACTTTTTGCTTAGTGAGAATTAATCAATGTACCTCATGTAATGTAAATTTCTGATGGAGTAAAACATCGTCGATGCTAATCAGTTCGATTGATTAACCAAAACTTCACAGAAGAAACAGGAATCTATTGACCGTCGGAGGAAAAGTGGAGCTGGATAACTTCTCTATCCATCATAAGATTTTTTTGTCTACACATCAGATAATCGTCAAACTACATTTCTCAGTATTATTAATTAACGTTTGACTGACCTATAACGATAACTCGCTGAAATCGCTATAACAGCAGCTATCACACAGCGACAAAAAAAAAATATAGTATCGCCTTTAAAAAAATAGAGAAGATCTTGAAATCTCTTCTATTTTCGCATCGTGCAAGTTTTGTATATAACATTTTTCCATATTTTTATAGATTTTTCCCCACTCTGTATATCCCATGAACCTTCTACAGATGCAAGTAATACGGGTCACAGATGACCCAGCTTCGTCAGCCGACGGTTAATACAAGAGCGTCAGGTGAATGATTATTTTCTCAAGTATAGGTCACAAGTGTTCGACCTCCTTGCGTGTAAACCGGAATTCCAGATCGACCCGCTAATAGCGGACCTGAAATACGACCGGTCGTAATCGTTACGTAATTGAAGACGCTAAGGGATGGCGCATTCGCGAGCAGAAAAGCCGATTTAATTGAGGGTGGATAAATTAACCCCCTACGATCACGTTATTACGATTTCCAGGACACATGTGTTTCTGCCAGAACGCCAGTTTGCGTTACGATTATTATTATAATTATCCACGTGACATGTTGCGATTCTGAAAGTTTCGCATTAGGGTAGAGTTGTGCCAGGTATATTTGAAGCGAATGTGGACAAATTGCCATCGAACGTAGTTAACAGAACTTCAGAAGAAACTCGAAAACGATTACACTTCGAGAGGAATATGATCAAGAAGCTGCCCATCGAAAACTTCGTTGAAGAATGTTGCAGAAGGAATAGGCTGTTGCATGTGGATGTTCCTATAGGAAGAAGGCAAGGTAGATGGAACATCCTAACCACTGATGTTTATTATATTTCCCTAATGCAATCTTTGGAGGGAAGGACAAAGAAAGAAACATGCTTTTCATTCTTTTTTCAGAGAATCTAAATTGCCTTCACAGTTGTGTAGCTAGTACAAATGTTCGAGATATTTGATTCTCGATGAAACGAAGCAACGATTGTTCTTCGGATTGCTTGAATGTTGACTAAAAACTGACGAGATTTTTACATCGAGATTTCTCATCGATACGCCGAATTTTAATGAGCAGTATTGGAGATTTTCTTCTGGGGTCCTTGATCAATCTCAGCGTGTTTCTTCTTGGAGAGGTGCGGTGATACCTACCCTCATAGTTGGCGGAATTAAGTTGCGCGACAGTGCTGAATTTCCGTCAGGGGAAGCCTTGGTCCGAACCGCCTTGGCTTTGGTACAGCCAGGTTTTGCCTTCCCTTTCGGAATTCTCGCTTTGTGACACGTCTTGGGTTATCGAGGAACGAGCCAAACGAGTTTCTAACGATTCTAAAGTAGCAAACTCTAATTTCTATCGCCGGGATGGACGCTGACACTAACAGCACACTACATCCTCAATATACCAACGTCGTGAACCGTTGCCTTCCTCGACCATGTACATTTGCGCGGACAACAGGGATGAAAGGAATTTGAACGGACGGTCTTCGCGGAACAATGAAGTCGTGTATTCGAAATATTAGTGTATAGAGATTCCTGCGTTCGTTTACTCATGGATCAGACGTAGATAAGTTATATTCGTGATCCTCGAAGTCGTGATTACGCTTGTCGATTGCCATTGAACGAAGAGGAAACCGAATTCCAGCTTTGTAGCGATCAGGAATCTGTACTCGAGACGCAGCGTCAATGGGAACTATTTGAATTTCTAGGAGCATCCGGCCGGCTCGAGGGTGCACAGTGGACTAATTAAAGGTGGGAGAATTATCTAACGGATATCAAAGGATCGCCGATAGGGAAGATGTTACGATCAACTGTCACAATGCGGCGGGAATCGATATCAGCACGGCGGGTTGATATTCCAGGAAAACGTTGCTCGAACCGTGATTAATTTTCCATCTCCGCCGAGTGTTAAATTATGGAATCGATACGTTGTTTGATCCTGACGTAACGATGTTCATTTTGTGTGAATGAAATTCTCAGATAATTGAACTCGCGGTGCTTCTAACGCCTAGTATAAAACCTCTTCTGTAATTAGAAGCGAGTTTAATCTGAGAATGATTGTTTGCCACTCTGAATACATCGTCTGAACTGGACAAAAATGTAAAATAACAGTGGCGGTACGTTCTACGCTCTATCAACGGAGGAAACATCAATCTCTCTCGCAAGTCGTTGCCCAGGTTCCTATTCATACAAATACAGCCTCCGACCTGAGCTTAAATGTCTCTCGCGTTTAAAGCAGGTAACCTGACTGACGAGTCCACTAGAAGGTCCATGACGAAATGCATTTCTCTTTCCACCTTCCTTTTCAGCTGTCCTCTCCCTCTCTCTCTCTGTTTCTCTCTTCCTCTGATAACCACCACAACAGTAACTGAAACGACGGTAGGATGCACAACAATACGACTGATGCGGTGGCTAGCGTTATAGCAGAAGAACCGAGAGCTTGGATAGAGAGAACTTTTCGTTGAATACAGCAAAAGGGGAAGGAATGAAGTAGAAAGAGAAAGAAGTAGGAGGAAAGTGCTAGAAAAATTAAAAAGTGCGTTCGTTCTCTAACTCGCCAGATGTGCGTCTAAAGCTCTACGAATTTGAACAAAGGCATGGAAAAAAATCAGAAGACGAAGGATCAGTGTCATAGAAGTGTAACCGTTCCTCACAGACTAACGTTAACCTTTCTCACTAGTCCTTGCCAAGGCTCCTATTACTATACACCTATGCCTGGTGGATTCACATAAACGTTTGTGCTATCTGACCTTGTTTCCGAGTTACAGCCGTTTCTGTCTTTCAGTAATTCTTTTGACAAACTGAGCTCTTCGTTAAACCGTTTATAAGCAGCGCTTGATATTTCGTGTACGACTTAGCTGGCAATTTTGAAGGGGTCAGAAGGTCAATGATAGAGGTTTCTATTCGAGCCGAAGGTGGTCACTTCGAGCAATTTCTGTGAAGACACGTGAACAACTGGTACAACACAGAAACGACTGTAACTTGGAGAAACGTTTTTATTTATGTGTAATGAAGCCACCAATGAAATTATGTCCACATATTACTGTACATCCTATGTATACAATTTCTAACCTGAGTCTAAGGCACGGGTCTCCTAGTAGCTTTACTGACGAGTCCACTAGAAGGACCAGGATGAAACGCACCTTTCTTTCCCTTTTCTCTTCCACCTATCCTCTCTCTGTTTGTTTCCTTCTTCCATAACCAACCGCCATACAAGCAACAGAGGGTGTTCCGGAACCTTGTAGTCGAATTCGAAGTCTACATATTGCTTGGATATTGCTTTATGTTACTTGTTCGACGGTTTAACGTCGGCGAAGCTTGTTTCAATGTGTGATGAGTATTTCCTATATTTTTGTTGTGCTTGCTGTTTGGTGTTCGAAACGAAACTGTCTATTGATTTGTAAGTGTTGAACAATGAAAAAACTGAACTCTACGAGCTCTGCAAGGGATGACGATTGACGAAGCGTACATTTCTTGAATTATTGCAATTCGACAATTGAAATTACGTGAAACTACCCAGTTTACCAATGAAATTTCGACGAATTTTAGAAAAAAAGGCAAAGATTTTCTTCAAAAAGGAATGTATCCAATGTTCGGTTTCGGTCCAAGGGGTGACAGTTTATGACGATACGAGTCTTTGCACCCCAGTCTTACAGCCGAACGTGACTAACAAATTTTAGTCAGATTGAGGTTTCCTCAGGTACACGTCTACGACACAACAGAGTCCACTAATACGAAAAGAATTTTCCAATAATCAAATTCTGTGCTGTACCAAGAAGAAGAATGATGGTGAAAATTCGAAGAGAATACAAAGTTCCGATCTAGGCTACAATTCTCACCCCAAATATGTAACTACACTCCACCCAAACCTCACCCCACTCTCCCTTTATCAAACGATCTCTAACAAAGTAACTGCACACTCCGACGTTAGTCGGGCAACGTTAACCCGACTCAGGGCCGGCAGACGTTCAAAGATCCCCCTGTTCAGAATTAATTGCTTCGGGGTCGCTGCGTGCACGGGCTGGCTGTGATTTCGCGACGCGCTGAGGGACGCACGCGATAAATACCGTGCACGACCTCCTTGGATAATTTATTCGCCAAGTTAACGCGCCGCCCTGGCACTCCTCCCTGTGGACCATCTTTCCCTCCCTCCCTCCCACCCTTTCCTCTTTGGATCCTGTATCTTGAGATAGAAACTGGGTCGTGGCGATTCGAGGTTATCCGCCCGTGCTCTCAACGAGCTACGTTCCAAGGAGATCCTCTCTCTCTTGCTCTCTCCTCTCTCTCTGTAACCGCGACTGGACTCGCCTCCTTCACGTTCCCGCTCCTTTTTTCGTCCCCTTTTGCCGCAGTGCCAACAACGTAATGCATCTGCCGCGTTTGTCGCTTAATGAGGCCACTTCTAGTGATTTTCGAGGGGTAAGATTGGTAGCAATAGGTGGTACAGTCTGTACTCGCCTTCTCGTTTGAATATCGAACGGATTTATTCGATGGAAAATAGTATCTTTCGTACAAATTTGTGTATATTTCAGTTTAGCGATACAACTATGATGATTTGGTCGGTCAATTTGAAAAACAGCAGGATAACTCGGTACCATCGTAATTCGAAGGATTTGGAAGGGTTTTATTCGTGAGAGAAAACATTAATCAACGACCTGCAACGTTGAAGGTTAGAAGGCGGACAGTTATAAACGATTTAAGAATATATTTATACGATAGAGACAACGAAAAAGGAGGCCACTGGTAACGAATCTGGGTCGGTAGCGAGCCGTGGCTGGCGTCAGAGTCAAGGGCGCAACTCGTTGCGCCTCGTTTTCATCTTCACCGCCTTTTATCGTTGCCAGGGATCGTCCTCGAACACGCTGAAACTTAAACTAGAGACGCTCGTTCCACTACCTCAATTTCACGCTTGTCAGATGTCCCAAAAAAAAATTCCTCTCTCGAACTGTCCCCCTGACTCCTGTCGAATACCAAGAGATCACCGTGATACAAGTGAAACCACGGCCGATCGGTTTTACAGTGTTATCTATAGTGTTTCTATAGACCACAGATTGTTCACTGCGAAGCTGTCCCTAGTTGTTCTTGGCCACGAAGATAGTCGGCAAACACAGTCTGAAATCTTAGAGTGTATCCTCTGGCCTCTAGTTTCTAGACGCCGCGCCGTTTCTAATAGCCTAGAGCTTAGTTTCCTATCTTGCTCCTTCGATGTCTCTACTAGCTGAAACTTTCTTCCGTGCCTCGTGCAACTTATCCACTTTCGAGTTTCACGAGGCTACCTCCTGCTGTTCAATCCCTAATTCAGATTTTCCACTCCAACCTCCCGGGGAATTATAACGTATTTATCTTTGGATCGGGTCCTACTAGCCAGCTTGACCATCCAGAATACTCCCTAGCTGTCCATTGTCCTTAATTGCTGGAAATTTTAGAGCATCCTGCCCTACCCACTATTTTAGAGCATTAGTTTGATTGCTTCGGGATTCGCTCCAAACTTCTTGCTGACTGTTTCATCGAGCAATCTAATTTTAATCCCCTTCCCGAGTTTTCTGGGCTTGTTTGAGGCAGAAAGAGAGGAAGGAAGGAAGAGAGGGAAGAGAGGAAGAGAGAGAGAGAGAGAGTGAGTGAGTGAATGAGAGATTGAGGGAGTGAGTAAATGAGAGAGTGAGTGAGTGAGTGAGTGAGTGAATGAGAGAGAGAGTGAGTGAATGAGACAGTGAATGAGCGAGAGAGAAAGTGAGTGAGTGAGTGAATGAGACAGAGAAAGGGAGGGAGAGAGAGTGAGTGAGTGAGACAGAGAAAGGGAGGCAGAGAGAGTGAGTGAGTGAGACAGAGAAAGGGAGGCAGAGAGAGTGAGTGAGTGAGACAGAGAAAGGGAGGCAGAGAGAGTGAGTGAGTGAGACAGAGAAAGGGAGGCAGAGAGAGTGAGTGAGTGAGACAGAGAAAGGGAGGCAGAGAGAGTGAGTGAGTGAGTGAGTGAGTGAGTGAGTGAGTGAAACACAGAGAGGGATGCAGAGAGAGTGAGTGAATGAGAGAGAGTGAGTGAGTGAGTGAGTGAGTGAGACAGAGAAAGGGAGGCAGAGAGAGTGAGTGAGTGAGTGAGTGAGACAGAGAGAGTGAGTGAGTGTGACAGAGAAAGGGAGGCAGAGAGAGTGAGTGAGTGAGACAGAGAAAGGGAGACAGAGAGAGTGAGTGAGTGAGACAGAGAAAGGGAGGCAGAGAGAGTGAGTGAGTGAGACAGAGAAAGGGAGGCAGAGAGAGTGAGTGAGTGAGACAGAGAAAGGGAGGCAGAGAGAGTGAGTGAGTGAGACAGAGAAAGGGAGGCAGAGAGAGTGAGTGAATGAGAGAGAGAGAGTGAGTGAGTGAGTGAGTGAGTGAGAGAAACACAGAGAGGGAGGCAGAGAGAGTGAGTGAATGAGAGAGAGTGAGTGAGTGAGTGAGTGAGTGAGACAGAGAAAGGGAGGCAGAGAGAGTGTATGAGAGAGAGAGAATGGGAGGCAGAGAGAGTGAATGAGAGTGAGTATGAGAAAGAGAGAAAGCGATAGTAAGTGGGTAAATAAGAGAGAAGGATAGAGAGATAGAGGGTTTTGTGGAAGAATTGGAAATAATTATTAAATACGTCAGTCAATCTCCATCGATCAATAGACTCGTATCAAAAGCTTCTCGACAGAACAAAGAAGAAAGAAAATAATAATAGATGACTACGATTATATCAATCAACGAAAATTTCGCAAACGTCCGTAACGTTATCGGAAGTCTGTATTTCGTCTCGGTGCTAGTAGAAATCGAACGGCATCAGTTTTCCTATTCACGAGCGTATGCAGCCCACGTACAGCACGGTAGCTGGTGGAAAAACTTCAGTTTATGCGTTCACTTAGAGGTATTCAATAAGGTAAACATCTATTGATTCGAAGCAGGCGATATGTTCGTCGTGGAACGTGGTGGAGCCCGGTGGAATACCGAGAAGCCGAATTAATCAGAGAGAATAGGGCTGGCTAAATACGCGATCGCGCCTCTGCTTTCTAATCCCGTTCGAAAGCCTCGTTCATCCATTGATCCACGACCGGAAATTCCTCGGTGCGCGAAACGTATCCGTGAATTCACGTCGAGTTAACCTGCAGCTTTATTTCCCTTCTCAATTTTACAATTTCTCCTGCTTGTACATATAATTCGGATAAAATACAAGGTGAATCGGAAACAACGGAAATGATGGATCGTGCAAATGTAAACGGAAACTGTAGAAAAATTTTCGATTATAAATATTAATCCTCTGACTGGGTACCCTTTGAGTGCTCGTAGGTATTCCACAAATACGCTCACCATCTACTATTGTATTGTACAGATATTGAATATCAGATAATGAATTGATCAAAAAAGTGATTCAGCTGAAATTCCGACAGTTAACTCTCTTCTCTAGCTGCGGTGATACGAGAAAATTTTTACGCGTAATTTAAATGGTTTCAAAGGGTAAATAACATGGAATAAAAGTTTCTTTGACGAAAGTAACGGCAACAAATGAAAGGAAATTTCATAGGGAATTCAAAATTTTAGAATCCAAGTTCATTTTAACGTAACATTATTATACATGTTTAAATGCACATTAATATCTACTGCAACACACACTGGAAAAGAATATGTACATTCGAGTAAAAATAATATATCTATGAAACTGTTATATTTTCTTGTTATATTTATCAAACTATTCTTTTACATTATGAGACGACATACAGTACACGACATGAGACTTTAGACTAACTCGTCTAGGTGAGCCACGCAGGCCCAAAAACAAGGGCTGCCTGCCCTCAGATGTCATTGCTTGCTCGACTCTCAACAGAAACAATTTTTCTTCCATCTCATTTACCCTTTGAAATCATTTAAATTACGTATACAATTTTCCTCTTACCACAGTGGCTAGAGAAGATAATTAGGTGGCCTATGTTACGTGACCCATCCTGTGTTATAGCAGTAACATAACTCGGAAACATGTTCCGTACGTAGTCATTATTAATACTATATCTAAAATGTCCAAAAATAGGACAAAGTTGTGGAATTTTTGTCATAAGTAACTAATAAATGAAAAATTTCTATTCTTCTCGGAGAATATAAACGTAACTTTCAGCTTTTATCTTTAATTTTAAAAAAGTGAAAATAGTATGAAATGGAGGAGTTATTGCGAAACCTTATTTGCTAGGATATTGGTTTCTGGCCGCCATGGAAATAAAAACATCTTTTTGATTTATAGATCAAAATGTATCGCTTACAATATCGCGTACGATTTTTTTGATACGTCGATTATTTAATTCTTTAGATTATTAATTATATGCTGTAATAATTATAATTTTTATAATTGTTACAATATAATGTAACATTGCTGTAATAATTATAATTTTTGAAAAATCGTACGCTTCATTGTAGATAATATATTTTTATTTATAAATCGGCAAGAATTTTCTATATCGGACGTTCCAATCCTTGATGGCGATGTTCTAGCGAAAGGGGTTTCGCAATTAGCGAATAATTCCTCCATTTTGTAACATTTTTATTTTTTCTAAATCAGAGAAAAAAGTTGAAAGTTATATTTATATCCTCTGAATAAATTGAAATTTCTCATTTAGTAGTTACCTATGAAAACAATTCCTTTTACCTATTTTCAAACGCCTCAGACTAGTGTACCCCCTTAACACATTCGAGACTGACATATTACCAGACTATGTATCCCCAGAAACCGGCAATATGTATGAAGTAATCTAAATCCTTCACTTTCTCCATCACTATTTATATTTCGATATATTGTCGCTCTCACTTTTTACTTTATCTAAAAATCAATGGCAACTTAATTTTTTATTTCACCTTGTTCTAGAAAGCTAATAAAACCAACGTTTATCATATTGCATAATCTGTATGCTGGGTCATCGATCTCGAATATGGTGTGCACTTTACTTTAGAGTGGCGAGTGGTTATGGTATTGATAATTATACGAATGAAACGTTTTTAAATTTCACTTTAGCGCCGCAGTTCGATATCATATCGAAATCACTAACTTCGGTTTTATAATTTAATCCAAGGAAAATGAATATTTCGGAGAATTTTGTCACAGAGTTAAAATAGAAAGGATTTTCACGTGAGCGCGGAGAGAACAACACGAATCGTTTACGGGGAATCCGGTCCATAATAACCCATAAAACTGTGTCATCATCGGCTGGCAATTACAAGTGCACGCGCGGTTTCGTTTCGAGGCCGCTAATTCCCCGCGGATAAACGAGACCGCGGATCGGCATTGTGCCCGGCGATGATCCCGCGAAAACGAATTCGGCGGATTAATTAAACGGTAATCCGTCGATGATTGACCACGATAGGCCGCTTTTACGCTGGCTTATCTTCCCGTAAACGCTGCTTCCCCCCCAATTTCGATACGATCGAAATCCAGCTCGTAAAGGAGTAAGCTCTGGTTGAACAACACTTGAAACATTCGAATACCAAACCTAATCTTAAAAATGGTTAAAGCGGGAAAATCTAATGCTATCATCTGTATATCGAGGAATTCGTCTAGAAACACTTGTTAACCCTTTGCACTCGGAGATCTTTTTGCTATAGGAAAGATTGCAAATCGGATCTTCTTTGAAATTTTTTCAAACTAACGTATAAACTATCCTATTTTACTTCAATGTTCAATGTATTTTCTATTTTACTCTGGTGAAGAAATTTACGGAGGACCATAGATCTGCTCTCTGTCTTGATTCATTATTTACCATGTGACAATTATTTAATGTCGCTTCTCAGTCGCCACTCGATTGCAAAGGGTTAAAACGTTAGAGAGCAGGGGTAAATCAGACAGCATAGGAAACTAAATTTCTAAGCTTTACATGAACCTATATGATTTTTATTTATAATTTTTACTACCATAAATTTAACACGCAACTTTATTCGTTTCCACATCCACTTTAAGCTCTTCGCTATTACGGATGACTATAGTCGCCCCGCATAATGTAACACTGAATTCAATCACAATTTTACGAACGATTTAATCAACAATTGTAAAATTATTTTATTTATGCTTATACATTAAATTATCTATTAAATTATTCAATGTATAAATACGGCCTGTGCATCCATACTATATGATTGTTTCCTAACAGAGATGATCGTAGCGAAAGGGTTAAGCATGCGGTTAATAAAATCATAATTTTTTGTACGTCACTAACCAGATCAAACAGAACCACAGAACCATGAATATCTATTAAGTGCAGAAATTATGTGTTTTTTTTTTACGTTATGTTGTTTTTTGCCAAATTATACAATGTTTCATAAATGTTAAAGTTGGTACTTCAAAATTCCAATATGGCGGGAAACTGTTTAAATTTTAAATGAACTTGTAATCGATTCAACATAAAAATGACGGTTGATTATAATTTTACATTTTCTTCGGAGAATCAAGAATTAACCCCTTGAACTGCAATTTATTTTCAGGCAGACGATTTAATTTTCTTAGTTTTAAGAAGATATAGAAACTTACGGTTTTGTTGCTCAAATAATATTTGTTTCATAATTTACACGAAATTCTTCAATAATGTTTAACAAAAATATTACAGTTTTAGTATTTGAACGAAGAAAGTATGCGTTTCAACATAATGCTAATGTATTTGCAACAATTTCAAACAATGTAAATATATATATTTATCCGCATTTACTAATTACTATAATATATATTAAAAAACATTTACTATAGACGGATATCACTAGTAAAATAACCGCTATTGCACTTCGTTAGTATGTCGTGTCGTGCATTTACTTTACGCGATAATACTGGCATAGATTTATACAAATTACATTCAAACTGTTACTAGAAGCATGTAAACAAATGTATCAAAGCAAAAGACTCGCTATGACTTATATATACTTTTCATATAAAAAGCTTCAACTCTCAAAAGTAAAAGTTTCTGGCGAGTCCAGCTCGTCATTTTCAGTTTGCCCAAGAAACTTCATGACGAGCTGGACTCGTCATTTCAGTTCAAGGGGTCAATAATTACTGTAAAAAACTGTGCTGGTAATAACATAACAGTACAGCAATATACCACCAAACAAATAAAACGAGACTTATAAAATATAGATAAATGGATGCATAACGTCGCGTCACACAGCTTTACAGAGGGTTAATATTTGTTTGCTTTAATGTGAAATAAATATCTTACCGTTACGTATTAAAGATTTATTTCACATTCTGTATAATAAACCCTTGCATCTTTTATAAATATGCGTTTCCAAATGCGTACATAATCCATATTTGTATTATCTACTTAAAGGGACTCGTATAATACGGTACGTATTCCTTGTATTATACGGTGGTCCACTGTACTTCATTTTGACGCTCGCAAATGTGAATAGAATGTATTTTATGCTTAATACAAGCATAACAGTACAATCAAAAATTAATAATCCCTCCATAAACAAACTATTGTGTTATGTGCTCGTGTTTCCCGAATACCTACATACGGTAAATCGTGTTTCCCAGTTAACAGGTTAAAGACTACCCGTGTATACAACAATACTCTTGTTTCAATCTCCTATCACCCTCGTCAAATTGATTTGCAATTATTTCTACGAAAATTACAATTTCACAATTCTCGAAATTATTCGAAAATTTTCTTCCCCTTTCCCGTGTTCTCCATGCTTTCGCCTGTTTCACACGTTCTTCCTCGAATCTTTTTTTCCCGCGGAAGCGCTTCCGTCGCGAGGACACGGGTGAGACGCGATAAATACGGGACGAATTATTATTCGGAATTCTTTTTGCCAAGCATGCGCCAGCGGAATTAAATGGACGAAGCGTGAAAAAAATTCGCCGGTTTACGAGGCGACCGCAGCTGAAAACAGCGACACCCTCCCTTCGATTTCAACGTCGCCACGACGCTTTTATTCTTTTTCATTCCTCCCTCCGTAACAGCGACGCGTGCACAACGTATTCCCTCGCGCTTTCCTACGCCATCTACGCACGAATTGCCGTCGTCTTCGTCTTATTTGCTGCGCCATTACGTACACGCCTCGACGGAAGTTTCCACCCCTCGAACGTGTCGCGACTCACCATCCTCGGAGGAACCAGTTATTTTGATCCCGGATTTTCTACGCGTAAAAGTTCTCCGACATGGAGTCGGTGGTACTGGTTCTGCTTGTTGTTTCGCTGTCGAGTTTTTTTTTTATTTCTCGAGCATATGTCGTTTCGCGGAGAGAACGTGATTTTTATGAATTGCGCGAAGTTACCGTGGATATCTTTTAGCGGAGGTAACTTCGGTCCGAAATTGCTAATTTGAAATTACTAGTTTGGCAATTTCTCAAACCTAACATCGAAAGTTTATCATTCTAATTTATCAATTTTTATTGGAAAGTGAAATGTGTTTTGTTACTTGTTCCGACAAAATCACGAAAATATCCATTGCAGATCTAATCAAGTACACTGTCGTTGATAAGTATTAGGACACCTATTATGTTAAATTACATTTTTTTGGGAAAAGCTAGTATCATATATCTGTAAAAATATACAGGGTGTTCGTACTATTAGTTTCTAGTGTTCATTCAGAATTATGAGTTTCTAGTGTTTTTTCGTCATTCAGAATTATGAGTTTCTGGTGTTTCTTCATAAGTGGTGGTATCTACATTCGTGTGAAAAATAGAAGAGGACAAAGTAACATTATTTTTTACACACTGTTGCGTCTTGTACTTCGAACAAGCAATAAGTTCGAGAGTGGTGGCGCTATGCTGTCGCTGGTTCGATGGATGGTGTGATGTTGGTGAAGATAAAATTTTGTCTCACGTATTTCAATATTGTATTTCAAAATAATCAAGGTCTCAGTGTGGTGTGCGTGTCGATCTTTATACAAAAAAGAATAATCTGTCTCTTGAGGGTGTTGTGTCGCTATTTATAAGAAAGTGGATGTGTGGGAGGTGATGGTGTGCGCCAATTAGAGCGTGACTACCCTTCGGACAGTCCTCCAGGACCCGCTAGTATACCGCCCATCCTGGAAGTCCCAGTTGGCAGGGTGGTGGTACGTCGCGTTGGCGGGGGCATGAGGTCCAAGGGTAGCTCGCTCGTAATGGGACTTGAGCGGTCGGGGCGACGGGGAAGGTTTTATGGCACGGCACTATTTGTCGGATTGTCACGAGTGGGCACCAGGAAGACATGTGGCGCGCAGAAACTTTATGTTGCTACCGCCATAAATACTTCCTGGGCCTCGCTGACAGATTAAAAAGAATTAGTTGGCTGAAGGCAAAAAAAAAGGAAAGGTGTGTAATTCAAAATCGCATGAAAGAACGGCCGTGCCATAAACCCAATCCCTAACACACACAATACAATGGCTTGAATAGATTTTTGAAATTTCCAGTAATTTTCGTGTAATGATATTACCCCAAATTTTTTCAAATTGATACCTACATCGTTGAATTTACAAGAGACAAGTTCAACGTTTCATAACAAATTCATTTTCAAACTCAATTTCGGCACCTTAAATAGAAACAGATATTTAGAAAATTTATCGTATGTACTCGTACCACGAAATTCCAGACTGAATCATTTCTTTCTGCATCTTAATAATATCGTAGCGACTGTTTAGGTTTGCTTCACGTTCAATAAGTGTCCCAATACATCTGAACAAGGGTGTACATTCAAAGGATTAAAACTCGTACTGAATTTTCCGTCCGTACAGTATCTCTCCGCTAAACCCACCTCTCGATAATTGTCTCCTCAGAAATTAAAGACTTATCAGCCTCGGAAATCCACCCTCGAAACGCCATCCGGCAAACGAGCAAAAACCTCTAGATCTCACCCCTCACCTGTGTGACTTCGATGGTTCGAAGGGGGGCAAAAAAAAAAGAAAGCAGAGAGAAAACAAGAGCCAGGCAATTCCCTCTAAAACCCCCTGGGGGTTTATAGGGGAAGGTGTATCGCTGTAGGCCAGCCGTATCGCGTGCACGAGACAGAACCCGGCGCGAGGGCTAATTCGCGACGTCGTGCCCGATAAAGTCAGCCGGTCGCAGTGCTTGGTTGCAGCTTAAAACAGCTTTTAAAATCCCGAAAGCCGACCCGATATCGGCGAATGTAAATACGCCACCGTGGTCCTGTGTGTACACCAAGGATGGAATACGAGACAGAGGGAGAGAAAAGAGCAAGAGAGAAAGAGAAGAAAGAGAGGGATGACGTTTGGTGGGTTTCTACCTCTTCTACCCCTCCGACGAATTCGCCTTTATTTGTTCGAAGCCGTGTATCCACGCTAGAAAGTGGATAGCCGGCCGCTGGAACGCGAAACAAAAGAGAATGAACCGAAGAATATCCGAAAACAATACATTGTACCCGCGATCGACTGACTGCCATCCTCCACCCCTTGCTGACTAGAACACCTCCCCGTTACGAATGCGGTACATAATATCTCTCTAGCTGGCTGGGTTACCAGGCATGATGCAGTGCGAGAGAATCTGACCAGAGGCAAAGATAGTGTGTTCATTCTTGCCAAATACCACGATGGTTGGACCTACCCCTTTTTCGATCGATTATGCTGCTTCTTTGTTTTTTGTTTTTTCGTGCAGTGAGTTTATGGTGGATATTTTGAAGTTGAAGAAAGGGGAAGTCTCTGACATTGTTTCAAATACACTTCTACGGATTATGCTGCTTCTTTATTTTTTCTTCTGTTGTACAGTGGGTTTATGGTGGATATTTTGAAGATAAAAAAAGGGGAAGTCTCTGACATTTCTTTAAATACATTTCGACAGATTTGTATACAGGGTGAAACACATAACTTGTCCACCCCGAATAACTTCTTCGAGTATGTGTTCTACGAAAAATTGCAATACTGGAACGGTTTTTTTTTAAATAAAATATTTGTTCACGAGATATCAATGTGATCATGAATTTTTTCAATGGAACGAGTGCCTTTTTGTATCAAAATTTTAAAGAGCCGTGATATTTTTGCAAGAGGATGTGTATTTCACTATTCAACTCGTAGATGCGCTACTGCTCAATAATAGAATGTAAAATATTGTTGCGAGCACCGTGTATAATCTCATGGTCTGCTGGTGCTCCTTCCAGAATCAAGAAGACCGACACTAACCGATTGATCAGTCTGAACCGAACCGGAAGCGGAGACAGACATCGAATTGAAGTACTCTTTTTTATTGTACAAAGTTGTCTTTCAATAAACAAGAACTGTTTATGTTCCCTTGTGGATGTACCAACACCCACCATCCTTATTGTTCCTTACTTAAAAAACACCTGAAATTTCGTCTCGTTCAAAGCGATTTTTAAGCGATACCAGCGCAAATTCACTTCTGGTAGCTGAAAACCGTGTAAACAAGTGCTATGTAAGCGGATTCACTGCTCGACACAATATTTATACAGGCTATTGACAGAGGCGGAACATGAGACGCATCGAAATACATGGGTAAACTGATGCACCGTATACCTTAGATTCAGTGGAGAAAGGAGAAAGGAGAAAGAATCAGCGTTTACACAACAACCATCAATTCGACAAACCAATCGGTTACATCGATACCGCAAAATCGGTAATATCAATTGTTACCAAAGTCGTTGAAACAGAGATCAGGATGAGATCGAAGCAGTCCCTTAGTCGAACAGTGGTATAGAATAGTATAATACCACTTGCCAGTTGCCCCGAGCAACAATCCTTGGTTTCATATCCCTGGGGGCTTGCAGAATCCTCAATTCAGGGACGAACTTAGGATAGTGTAAACGACAGTCGTGCCACTTTCCACCTACTTACCTTCTCTTCCACCGACAGACACGACGATCAGATGAAAATCTGTTAGACGAAGCTGGTTAAGTGGTTAAAGTCGGTTCAATCTCGATTCTGATGAGGGTGTAATTGAAAAACTTGTTAATCACCCGTTGGAACCTCTTTTTAACCGTGTTTCGACGATATCCTGCTTCGAGGACTCGCGAACGTGTCTCTTTCGAGACTCTCCTGTATTGTTCGTCTATGATTAGAAAGGATATTGCGTTCAGCGACGGATCTACGGTTTTATTCTTCGCGGTTTATGATCGATAATGAAGGGAAAATTTATGGAGAGCCCTTAATCTGCGCTGGTAGTTTCTCCTGGGGCACGGAAGTCGGGTGAAAAATGAGCAGAGAGGGAAGTGAATCGCGGAAGGACCGCGGCAAGGAGCTTCCAGCCACTTAGCGGTGCTTAAAGTGAACTCTGAGGCGTGTCGACTGAAAATTACGTGACCCGCGAATCGTCCACGAGGGTTGTAACAGGGATCCAGCCTCTCTATTCCATGATTCGAATGGAAGGATTCGAACAAACGAGTTGGGAAGTTGGTCGTTGCAGTAGAAGCAGGATGGCTAGAGAGGAACGGCCGGAGACAAGACGGCCTCGTCAGCCGGAAACCATTCACCGGACTGTCCGGAACAGACGTCGTTTAAGGGAAGGCGGTTGTAGATCAGGAAAACGGGCCGACGTTCGCCAATTACGCGTCTACTTATCGAAATCGTGTGCAGTTCTGCGTTTACTAGCGTTCTGTGGTACAACTTCTATAATTCTGGTGGAATATAATTATCAACGGTAGAACGGAATTGGGTATTCCATTTAACGACTGATCAGAAAGGGAATGAAAATTGCAACCTGAAGGAAGAGGAAGAAGAAACAATAAGAAACGATGTATGTATATCAAATAGTTTCATTCTTCTGCTGCAATTGATAAAAGCATTTTATTTTGTAAACTACACCTTCAGGACAGCAAAGATTTGAAAGTTTAACGTTTCTTGTAATTTATCGATTCGGCGCTATTCTATAATGTCATCTTGAAAGTTCCCGCGCTTTTAAGCCATTAATTTTGAAAAAAAAATAACTCTATTGAAATTAAATATTTTTATTTAAAGTAATTTTCATAATATTAAATTCCCAAGTAGACCACCAAACTGTGAGCATGACTTTTTTCAGGTGTAAACTAGGTTTGGATAGGAAAGATTCTTTGGTACCTTTCTTTCTCTTAGAGATTCCAATTTTTATGTACGCAGAATTAATGCTCTCATAATACATTGGCAAAAGCGTATCGAACATTATGGAAATTGTTTTGAATAAAAATGTTTAATTTCAGTGGAGTTATGTTTCTTCAAAGTGAACGGCTTAAAACCGCGAAAGTTTTTATGGTGACTTAATAAAAACGCTGAAAAGTTTGAAGAAGAATCATCTATAAATCATTGATAGAAGAGATTGCAAACACTCCTCCTAGGAATCTTTCAGATTAAATCACAAATCTAGAAATGAGAGAAAGTAGACCACGTTAAGACGAGAAACAGCTATTACTGCAAAGTATTTCATATGTTGCGACATCATTAGGTCGCAACGAAGCCTCGGTATGGTAGATTATCACAATAGAGGAGTTAGTCACATTTGAAGACTTTTTGTATGAAATAGTAACGCGAATAAGGAGACTTCTTCTAACGAACAGTAACGCGAAACGTATCACATGAAAGACCTCAGGGGCCGCGACCGACTTTTTCCATTGGTCGCGGTACGGGAGTTCACGACCCCGAGGAACCCGAGTGCACGGGCTCGAGGAAGGAGGTACTGCTCCTCCCGCCGGGTTCCGATTTGGTGGCGGCCCGCGCAGGGAGGCCCCGTCTCCTTAACGGGGGGCGGGGCAGGCCCAAGTATTTGTGCGGGCGGCCGGGGCCGCAGGGCTGCCGAGGGGGGACTCGACAGCCCATTGCACGCGGCCCGCGGTGGGGGCGTAGCCGGCGTGGTCCTGGCGGCGCCTCGGAATAGAGAGGGGGTCCTTTACACCCCCTCCGGGATGGCGCCCCTCCCTCCTTGAACATCTCGAGGGAGGGGCCCGGCGTGGGGTGGGTCCGGTTGCGTTCGTTCGAGATCCCGGACACACCCCCGGGAATGCCAAGGATGGCCACTGTGAGGTTTTAGCCGGTAAGAGTCAGGCATTACCCCGCCTTCCTCCCCCGGGGGGCGGGGCGTCCATGAGGATTTCCCCACGTGAAAAAAAAACCTGGGCTTATGGGAAAAACCCAGGGTAACGGTCCCCCTTGCTCGCTCGCATGTGCCTCAGCTCGCGCGGGTTTATGATACGTACATTTAAATCACGAAAATCGCAACAAAACCACCTTATTTCAAAGAGATTATCGGTAAACGATCCGATAATCAGCGCTTCGAGTGACCGTCGCGATCGAGCGCAAGCTGGGTTTACGACCCCGCAAAATTCGGACAGTATTTAGGTATCTTGGACACAACATCACAAATATTTCAGTTTCTTCCATTCTCCAAATTATCCATGGAGTTTCCAAATCACATCCGGTCCACTTGTCATGAAAAAGCGTGACGTGTAGATTCACGACGTCGCATAAAAGCATACTCGTTGAGCCAGTGACGTTTTTAGGGATGTTGGAGATCAGGTTGACGTGTGACGAGGACGTCCACGAATTCACGGGTCCGTTCCTGCTGTGAAGCTTAAACGCTTTGTGGTTGACACGTCTCCCTTGTCCTTTTTCAGCCCCGGTCCCGACCGTGACGTCCACTCGGTGTTCACCAAATTAGACGAACTTAATCCGCGTCCCGTAACGAAGTGAAACTTTTCGTTTGCTGATACACCGTTCGGGAGGAGCCATGTTTGCCCAGCAAATGGCCCTTTGTTACCAACGTAAGCGAGGCAATATTAGTATTCTGTCGGAGGGGATCCGGGGTTTCTAACTCGGCCCTGTTTGCGCTGCCATTGGCGGCGCACGGAACCGTTGAAGAAGCGGTGTGTAACTTTGATTATAAACACGGTGACCGGTGTACGTAGAATTCCGCGAAATTCGTCGATAGGAATTCTAGGCAAAACTATTCTATGATATAACTATGTATCTCCTGTATCGTGTAAATACGAGAGTTTTGAATAAAGCTACTAAAATTTACATAACTCTGTATATGTACATGTGAAAATAGTACGAAAGTACAACATAATGTTCAACTCAAACAACGCAATTACTGTACTCAACGACTCCAACTAATAACTAACTCTCCCACGCATTTTCCATACTACACAGAGTGCGGCATGAATCGACCGACACGGTGCTTTAGCCAGTCCTGATACTTTTTAATAAAAAAATGTTTCAAACAACAGTTTGTTGGTATTAAGGGGTCTTCCTACTGTGACGGCTGAAAAAAACTTAATTTTTCGGAAATTTAAAACGAAGCAGGTGTTACACGTATCCTTTCGCAATTTTTGCAAAACGTATTCATAAACGGCCAAACAGTTTTGAAAAGACCATAGGACAATGAGTTTATCCGAAAATCGAAGATGAAAACTCGCACATCTGGACGCCACTCACGCTAAAACTACCTGGCGACCAGAATACCGTTACTGTACCCCAATATAATTAATAGTTTGCAACAATTTCCCTACTCCTTCGACAACACCATCACCCCCGAAAACACAAGAGACCAATCGACACACTTGAACCATCTCCTGCACAACTTAAAAACGAATCAGAAACAGACACCAAGGTTATAAAACAGCATATACAGCCACCCTTAGAGCAGATACAGCTAGAGACGACAAGCAAACATACAAGTAGATACACAGACAGCCACACAACACATATTTGTAATGTACAAGGTTTAAAACATAAAGTGTGGTGTTTCATTTTTCAATCAAATATACAGTCCACTAAATACAAAACTACTTCAACGAGTATTTAAAGGACTCGAGAAGTAAGCGTCATTTACTCGTTGCCAACATCAACCGTCAACGTTGTAACGCAACAAACAAAACATAAACAACCAATCTTGAGAAATAAGTGTTAAAACTTCGTGGACATATTTTCGAGATCTTAAACTATAAGAAAATGCAAAAAAAAAAAGAAGAAAAATTGAGTTTTTCAATCCTTCACAGTAGGAAGACCCTGTGAAAAGTTTATTGGTGTAAAAGAAGTTGTAGCGATCCTCCTACGCTCTACCACCAGTGGGACGGACTAACCACAGGTTCTCGCTAGTCCTCATAAAGTCTCCTATTTGTATATATACACCTTCTGACCTGAGTCCTTCCAGTCCCTCCCACGTCTAAGGCACGGGTCTCCTAGAATTCCTTACTGACGAGTCCACTAGTAGAGGCCCAGGACGAAACGCCCTAATCTTTCCTTTTCCGCCTATTCTTCACCAACTTTCCTACATAGCTTCAAAGTCATTGAAAGTACCTCGTTTCTATAAAAAATTAGAGTCAACTTGTCGAAGTCGTTTGAAACGTTTCTTTGTTAATGTATCAGAACCAGTTAAAATATCGTGGCAACCGATTTATACCCTGTATTATATTCTTTTACCTGCACATTCTCTCTTTCTCTATTTCACCACCCCTCTCACTCTACTCAGACAAACCACGCAACCATTCTCAGGACAAATTCGGTCACGTCCACCCAACAGCTTGGGTGTCCATGCACTTTTCTCCCTTACCCTAATCTCAAGCACTCGGTCCAATCATTCTTCTCTGGCGCCCTTAACCCTCGAAACTGAGTCACTCGCAATAAACGATTCACACTCAATTCCCTTTGCTACGGAATCTTCGGGTTCGCTCTATAATTGAAATACCTGCGCAATTTGAATCGTAAGATCGCAAGAAAGTGAGAGACCGTAGCTTTCGTAGCGTTCCCGTGCAAAAGCTGAGAAATGAAGTTTCCAACGTTGCACGTCGTGCTTTGTGTACACTCTCTGCCGTTAAAAAATAAACTGGGATCATAAATGGGACAACAGAGAGATAGTTGTTGCGGATACAGAGGGAAAAAGGTGGTCTTTACATGTGAATGAACGTGAAGCAGCGTAGAAAGTGCGCACGCTTGGCCCGCGGTCTGAATAATACATGAAAGAAAGTCAACAACGAGTTGCTTGACAAAGTTAAACAAGAGTGCTGACCTTTAATTTACGCCGCAACGCGTCTAAAAACTGTGAAATAAATACATGCAGACGAAGGAAAATTCGATTAGACAGTTGGGTGGAATTTTACCGTTCATATGTCGCTACGTTAACCGTTTGCCTCAAACAGCTACTACTGTGTGGGAAGAAAAAAAAAAATGGAGAAATAGCGGGAGAATGAAAGCAGCTAACGTGTACTCTAAGTTAATTAAATTTCCTTGGAACTGGAGAAATAAGCGTGCCGTTTAATCTTGCCGCTGCGGCGAATTTAATTCAGTGGATGGAGCGAGTAGAACAGGTTCGTGTGTGGTCAGACAGAGAATTCTCCCTTCCTAACCTGTGATATTTACAGCAATTATTCAAGCTCATCGATTTTATGTAAATACGCGTTACACTGAAGGCACAGCAAATCTTTCATCGTTAAAATTAAATATCCTATTTTCTTGCTATTTTATTTTTATATTTGATTTTACGCAAGACATCCTCTGAAACTTTTTAACGAAATCGTTAAGTAAAATTAAATATTCCATTTCCTTACGTTAGAATTATATCGGAAGTTTAATTCGACGCAGGATATCCTACCAAATTTTTTAACGAATATTCTATTTTCTAACATGAGAAATATGTAGCATATTCGAAATCTCATTCCATGCAGGATATCCTACAAAAATTTTTTAAAGAAATCCATTTAAGCTCAGTACGTTACTAATTATTAAAAATATCAGCACGAAGAAATGTTTCTGCAAAATGCAAAAGGGCTAATCAGGAGAATACCAATTGAGATTTCCCCGGGACAATTTGCATAATCTCACTCGGTTGGTCCCTGCGAGGCGGAAGTAATTTTAAGAAGCGACACAATCGAAGATAATTACGCGCATAACTCGTCGTCCCCGCCGGAGTCCAACGTGGATGGTAGTACGTGAATTCCGAAGCACGGCCAGATAATAGATCTTGAATTATTAATTAGAGGCCAGTGAGGCAGAAATCGAGACGTCGTATTAGCGAATTACACAGGGTACGCATGCGCGTGAATTGGAGCATGAAAGGCAGCCTGGTTCTCTCGTATGAGCGCATCGCGTCGTCTGTGTCGAATAAATTAGCCGTGTTGTTCCTATGCCAATGTAGTTTGTACAACAAATCGCCCTATGCACCACCTTCATGTATACATACATGTATGTATGCGTGTGTGTATCACTGCGGTAACTGATACAGACATACTTATACGTAGAAAAATGTTCGTGTGATTCATAACAGTTGGATTTTGCCTTTGTTCCACTTACGATCGATACAGTGTATATATATATATTTTTTTTTTGCCATCGACGCAGTGTTTTAATAAATTTCAAACTTCGAAACCATCTTCCAAGGAGGATGGTTGAAAGCAAACGATTATGATGAATAGTCGAAGGTTCGTTCGGCAAGCAGGAAATTTATCAATGGCGAAACTTCTACGGATAACAGGCCAACCTCTCGCTGCTGGAGAAGACAGCCTCGTGTTTTATGCGTAGCTCTACTCTTTCACAGGATCGAGGGGAGAGAGAGTTCATTTACAGTTCATCGAGCCATCGCGTTATTATCAAATATTGAATAGTCCCCGCAGGATTATATATACTTGGCAAAACTGACGGATACTATGGTAAAAGGATATGAAACTTGTCGAGGCTCTGCGAAACTAACAATTAATTACGCTGGTCTGATAATAACGTACCTAGGAGGAATCTGTAGTTAAGCGTATTCCACCAGGAGAGGATTCATTCTAGTGCTAAGAAGGGAACATCCCAAAGTGATAAGCATCGATTTTGACGAAACTTTGGTAGATAGTAGTTTGCACAAAAATATTCGAAACAAGGGGTGAAAATTGCCCACGTAGTTCGAAGTAGTAAATATTTAATATCTGGAAAAATATTGCAGATAGAGGAATTGTGTAAATTAACGAATTTTGTATTTTCCAATAACAAATTTGAAAAATATATGTAATAATAAATAATTTTAACCAAATATGATTATTACCCTCGTCTTTGAGGGTGATTTTCATCCTTTCAATGTGGACGATTAAAAATACGTGTGAAATATTTCTTAAAACCTCTTGTTACCAAAAAAAAGGCAACTGCAATTGAGATATCGAGAAAATTTAACGCTACGTTAAAGGTAATGCATTTTTATTCGTAACGCAAAAAGAATTTATTATTTTAGGCGCTCGAATGCGTGTATGCCAACAATCGATGTTCTAGTAATCTAGCAATAATTCCGCCATTTTGTAACATTTTCTCTCTTTAAGAATTGGAGAAAAAAGCTGAAAGTTACGTTCATATCCTCTGACAAAATTTGCATTTCTTCATTAAGTAATTACCTAAAGAAAATTCTCAAACTTCACCCTATTTTTAGATACCCCTTTTAGGCGTTTCTAAACGATGTTCTAACAATCTAATAATAATTCTTCCATTTTGTAACATTTTCTCTCTTTAAAAGTTGGAGAAAAAAGCTAAAAGTTACGTTTATATCCTCTGACAAAAATTGAAACTCTTCGTTAAGTAATTACCTAAAAAAAAATTCTCAAACTTCACCGTATTTTTAGATACCTCAAGATAGCGCACCCCCTTAAAAAGTAACTTCGCCATTAGTCGCGACCACCGATCTTTCTCCGCTGATAAAACAGTTAACCGAATAAACAACACCGCTTGACACACGCGAAACGAATAGCCCCGTTGGAACAACAATCACAAGAACGTTCTCTCTGTTTGTTAATGCCCCCGCTGAATTGCCTCGTTGAATAGCCTCGTTCAGTCCCGCGAAATACGGTAAAGAGATCATCGATGGTGGAGAAGTGGGTGCACGCGCAAACGCGACGCGCAAAATTGGGAAATCATTGATTAACACAGAGACACACGGTTATATAGAAGGGGATGGTTACGCAACGCGTCACGTCATTTGTCGTTAAAACAATAACACCGCCCACCGATACCGATAAACTCAATTTCGACCTGTGTCACAGGCGCGGCGCGACAGTGGAGGGGAGTAGCTGGATACAGTAAACTAAGCCGGAGAATAACGACATGCACCGGCAGGAACATTGGTGGGGGATCCTATCTAAAATCTCTACCGCATACGTTAACATAATTAAAAACGACACGACGTGCGTTACGCCATGCGTTCCAAAACTCGACAGGACAATTAATACGATTTCACGGCTGCTAAGCGGTCAAATGAAATTCCCCTCAGTGGTAGTATGACAAAACAACGCATTCTACCAAGCGTGATTGTTAATAGAGAAAGACGGCAGAGGAATGTTCGATTCTACCCCGATAATGAACCAAGTGGATTTCGTATAAATATACGGTGATTTTGCACACGATCTAGAACGAGAGAGAGAGAGAGAGAGAGGGAATAGTAGTAGTAGAATGGTGTTCGATATTCGAGGACGGGAACAGGAATGCTCGACGAACGGGTCTGTTAATCCAAACGCCACGAGGATCTGTCGCGGCCGAGCATTAATGTCACTGGCGGCGCGCTAATTGATGACATCATAATTATTATGCACGATTATGTAGCAGGAGGCAACCGTGCGCGGCAGAGACATCAAGTTGCGGACTTTGGCGATATACTGCCCCCGTGTACCGGCGTCGATCCCCTCCCTTCAGGCGTCTGCGAATTTATACCCCTACGGGCAAATCAAAATTTAGCGACGGCGGGGAACTTTGGCGTGGTGATTCATGGGAGACGATAATGGCCATCTTATTACTGTTCCGTCGCCGTAAATCGATCAACACGGGCTTACCCGGGATTTAATGCAATATATGTTTTCATATATTCTTGCCAGTTCTCAAGTATTTTTTTGATGTATACCAGCGACCGATAAAGTTTTCGATTATCGCATTGTTTATGGATTTGGAATTGAATTTACGGGGATCCATAGCAATTCTCTTCGTTTCGACGGATTAGAGCCAAAAAAATTCTCAATGTTGCTAATTTCTGTAATCCTAAACTTTTACTCAACCGTGTATTTTTAGGGCTCACACACAACAGCGGCTATCAACGATAAAAACAAATATAGCAACTTTGAAATCTCCTCTACGCCTGTGAAAGGTATTATATTTATCTCACGTCATGTCCTCCTCTGTATCGTGCAAGTTTTGTGTACAACATTTTTGCATATTATTACGAATAACGGATATATTGGATAGTCGAAACAGTTTCCGCCGATTTATACGCTAAATTCAAACGCATTTTTATATTATTTCCAATGAATCTTATTAAACCAAATATGTGCCGTTTTGATTGACAACTTTTGCCGACACTTTTTTTCTCTAAATTGATCTATGAAATGTCACCTTTCAAACGCACGCTAGTATGACCCGATGGAATTAGTATTACTGGAATTATGCGACTTTAAATCCATCTAGCGAGAAAATCGGCGGAAACTTTTTCGACTATCCAATATGTCAGATGGACAAAGTTATTGCACCCTCCTGTATATTTACATAGGTGAGGTTTGTTCGGTACCAAAATCAGAAATACTCAGTTGATTTATATCCCTTTTCCGGTTTTTTCCATTCACTACACGATACCTCACAAATCCCCAAACCTTACAATTAGACACGTAGCAGCAATAAACTCATAAGGCCAACCGATGTCGCAGCACCCTCATAACAGTCCCATTGACTTTCACTTTAAAGCTTCAAAAAGTATGTTCACCAGTTCTACCGGCTTTGTGACCTTATTGCCTACGACACTCGCCAACGCATCACTCTCTTCCTTCAAAGCACACCCCTTTCTCAAATCCATTTCCTGCAACTCCCACCTTCCGTCAACCAAATTTTCCAATATTCCGCCAATCGCGCGTAACAGGAAAAACACCCATAATCACACCCTCTCCAACTCTCCCATAAAACACCCGACAACACTCCAAATCACATCAGTCAGTAATCATTCAAGACCAGCAACTATACACGTATCTCGCGACTAATATCATTGTGAAACAAAAATATAATTTATTTGTTAATTGTTAAAAAAAGAGTAGTGTCGTTCTACCCAAACGTCATCCCATAAAACAGATAGGTTTTCCTTTATAAAGTATGGCAAGTCACCGTCCAAGGGAAAGGAGAAAATGTCGCAAATACGATATTCTGGACGGTACAAGGTTTGTAAACGGAGGGTATATAGGATGTTGCATAGATTTTCGTGCAGCGTTTATTAGTTTAGTTAAAACTTTCGAATGAAACTGTATTTCAGAGGATCCACACACTGTGCAGATATCGTAACGGGACTTTTATTTGGAAGAGCGATCAAGTTCGTGAAGAACCAAAGGAATTTCGAGTTAGCCATTGGCAAATATCGAAATTCACGCGCCATTCGTACGCAATGATTGCGACGCGTATAGCCACAGAATGGTGCGCGTGGAACGTGACTGTGACACATTGGGCGAGCGTACGTGCGAGACGCATTACGCCGTCGGTGCGATCTGAAATCGATCGGCTGTGACCTAGAAGGATGGTTAATCCCGCGTCACGTATATAGTTCCCTATTAGGAGTCCGCCAGAATGTTATGTCGCACCCTTATCGTACGTGCTGCAGAAAATTACCGAAACCGTGTACACCGTTCACCGATCGTTGCAAAATTTTCGATAAATTTTATCAGAAGACCACCGTTATTTCAACGTGTCTATTTAACCCTTATGTCGATAACCACAATTGCCATTTACTTTATCGTCCAATTTTAGTAGTCTTCTAATAACAAAATTCTAAACTTGAAACAAACAGGGATAGGAAATGTGGCAAATAACTATTGGATTATGGGAGTTATTGGTTGTTAAATAATTAATAATCCTTATTTTAAACTATAAACTTTTATTAGACACAAGGAAGGTTCGCTTTTCTACTTGATGGTAAGAGCACTGTATACGGACTGAGAGTGCTCCTACGCAACGCCCTAATATTGTCTAGGACCCCGCTTGGGACCGAAGGGCCTTTTGACACGTATCATAAACATTTAGATATTTACTAAACAGAGGTGGTAAGGCTGTCGAATCCTCATCCCTTTGTCCCTCGACTCCCATACATACCGATCCTTCTCCCAGGTACAGTTTCGACAACTACCTGCGCGTTTTCCACTTTCCCACCGAATTCCTGTCCTATCTCCGGCAGATCCTCAAACTGATGCACTCTACCCATTTCTTTTGTACCGACTCCTTAAGTTCATTACCGAACCATTGTCCCTGCAATTCTTCTCCCGTACCATCGAACCCTCAATCCTAACGAGTCCTGATCATTATCCTTACACATTCCTGGTCCCTACCTAACGAACGCATTCCTAAATTCCCCCACCCGCAACTCCCAAAAACCCCAATATAAAAGCAGCCTCGAAAAAGGACGAGACAGTCAGTATTGCATAACAAGGAAGTTTAGACCTTGCTGTTTATATCCGTAAAACCAACAGTGTAAAATAAAAGAAAAAACTTAATTACAAATAAAGATAATTTCTAAAATCCACCGTCTAAAGCGAACCGACGACAAGGCTAAACGGATTTCTCCGAACGTATACAAAAGTAATATATACTTCCTAGTAAGGCCTTAGATTAATTTTTGTTATATCTAACTGACTGATAAATCTAACAATAACAACGATCTGGCCGGATATTCCAATCTTTCACCGGGAAGATCAAATATTTTGAGTGAACATGTGCAAAAGAGTCACTGACATAAGGGTTAAACAAATTACAGAAGAATCTGCATCGCAGCGTTGCCCAAATTTTCCACAGAAAACTATACACCACAGAAAATCCTTTCCACAAGTCAGATAAGAAAAGCTGGAACATCGTGCATTATTCGCATTTAACAATTCTCAGATTTATAAGTCAAACCTACCGCTGGAATTAATTAATCTTTCCTGTTAACGTAACCGCTTTTGTTGTAATATTATAACCATAATCTGTGGTACGAGCGTGGCTCGGTGTTACAAGGGAAGTGGTTAAAAGCATGCAGAAAAAGGAGGAAGAATTTCAACGACGAAGAAACGAGAAGGAACAATACGTGGCCACGAAGTATCGGCCAGGGATCGGAATGTGTTTGCAGTTAAGGGGAGAACAGGAGGCCGTAATTACTGTTACCTCGGTCGAGTGGCGGTCGCGCGAAGAACAAACCGCTCCGCGGACCGCACCGGGTAACTGAAACTAAATGAATTTTGAAGCGTCGTTCAAAGGCAGCGGTGCACGTCGAGGGTGAGAGCGCGGGCACATATACGCCAAGAGAGGCAGTAGAAAGTTTACTGACCGTAAGCGGACGTCGTGACTCGGCTGGACGACCTAATTCACGGACGACACGGAAAATAACGAAACGCCGAGAATTCAATTAACGACGCGCTGCCGCTCCCAGAATTTAGCCGCGAACTTTTCCGCCGGCCAGTGAATTAACAATAAGCTGGAAATCACGCGGCCCGCCGCTTGGCTTTCCGTCATTCCCTTTAATTACCGCTAACCCGAACCCGTAGACTTTCAAGGGGAATTCGCTCTCGCGTTTAACAACTAGCGCCACTCCTCCGATACTTGGGGAAAAATACGAAGAACTTTCAAGATGAATAAGTCAATTTCGGCAGAAACGAGAGCTTCTATTCTGCTAATGAAATTTCGTTTTTGCAACTGTTGAAATTGCCGGGTCGATACCGTATATTAAATTTTGTACGATTATAAATTTGTTGCCATGATATAATACAATTGTTTGGACATTATTATTGTTGTATTCCGCGGCTCGCGATTCCTTGCGTTGGTTTATTATTTTCAATAGGTACGCGGTAGGAGAGCCTGACGGAAACTGGGGCGAAATAAGGATGCTATTCTGCGCGTAGTACTATTCGACTTTATTAGACAGTTCGGTGACGTTCGGTGCGTGAAGACCACTAGACAAAAATCTGCTGTTTCGACGGAAAAGGTTTCTAGATATAGGTTCGGTAAGTACGAGAGTAGGGGTTGGTCTCAGAGGTCAATGTAGGGAGAGGCGGTGAGGTCTAGGTTCAGCGATGAGTAAAGGATGATGTGGAAGTCTAGGTTTCGGGGTGACTAACGTTAGGATGATGCGGATTTGTTTACAGTTAAGGAAAGGAGGCAGGATGACTAAAAACTAATGAAAAATAGGAGAGAGGTATACGACATTATCTGGAGTGACGAGTAATCGGGATATTCGTGTCGTTCTTTTACATAAGTTCAAACTTGGAAAAACTGCGACGAAAACTGCGGAAAATATAAATTTAGCATTTGAAGAAGGTTATGTAAATATTAGGACACTTGTGGTGTGCAAAATTCGAGATTGGTGACTTTTCATTGGAAATGAGCCAAGAGAAAAGCCAGATGGGGCCGTGGAGGATAACGTTTTAGGGAAAATTATTGAAAACAATCCACGGTAAAGAATATGAAACTTTTCCACATCCTCCCCTGTTCACTTGACCTTTCCCCAGTGGACTACCATTTCTTCAAACACCTGAGCAATTTTTTAACAAATGGAAACTGTGAAAGTAGCATTTAAAGACCCATGATTTTTATAAATTTGGAACAATGAAACTAGTTAATCGTTGGTGAAAGTGTATAGAACAGTGTAGAAATGACTTTTTGAACAAGCACAATGTATCTAAAGTTTCATTTCACCAACGTAATAGTTTATTCTAAAGATGAAAGGAGTAATCATACTGTGGTAACATTATTTTCGTAGTAATTTCTGTAAAAGTAACATTGTTTAAGCGTAAGAGCCGATCAGGATTCTCGTGGCGTGTTCTAACCGTAAATTAACTCGTTTGGCTTGGATGTCTCGTTTTGGAATCCGTTTTATTTACTCGGTGGGTAATTTAAGGGGTACAACAGAACGAAGAAAGTAATAGGAAGTAATTAGAGGTTACTGTGTCGCGTAACCTCTGGTTCGCTCGTTCCGCAGGCTCATTTAAAGTTACAATCGGAAATAATGCGTACCGAAGCGGGACAAAGAAAAAAACAGGAGAACATAGCACTCGAGTCAATACCACTTCGCGAGACATCGAATAAAAGGCAAACACCCTATTTACATGCAGATTGCAATCGTAAACTGCGCGACCCGGTGTAAATTGGAGAAACTGGTGGCAAATTCGAAGAAAATATACCGGAAGAACAGAGAACACGATTTCTGTTCCTGTTTAAGTTCCCTGATTTCGATATTTTCGCTCCGTATTTATCACAAAAGTAAGGTTCCATTCCTAGCAAGTCGGGGTAATTCGCCTCACCGAGGTTATAGAGGTTCTACCATCTCTATAACAGGGAAATTAAGACTTGGCGCGGCGTATCAGGTTAGAAACCATCGACATGTGAAAAGAAGTGTTTTTTTTATTATTATTAGCGCGGCTGTTTATGTTTGACAAGCAAAGCTGGAACAAAACTCTTCATTCTCAGAATCCTTAGCTCATGCGTGAAGATGAGCGCGAAAGCTGATTTGATCAATGCTCGGAATTTCCAGTGTTGAGGGAACCCGAAGTGGATGATCGCTAATGAAGGCGAGTACAAGCCAAAGGCTGAGGTATAGTTGATGGAAGAAATGCAGCGATGTCGTAGAATCGGTCTGGCATTAATGTTTATACGTTCGAGCATATCGATAGAAACCTGAGAAGATGGGATCTGAAAGCTTAGTTAGGGCCATATCGACGTGCGTTTTGAAAAGTAGCACGTTTCATTTGTCTTATGAAAAACAGCACGCTTGTCTTCATTGTCACGAAAAATATCGTGTTTCGTTTTATGTCGGCATGTTTCGCTTTTCGCTGTGAAAACTAATACGTTCGAGTGTTTTGCCAGGAAAAGTACCGGTTGTGGCGGAGAGAAGAAGCACATTGGAATAGTTGGCTATTACAAAAAAGCACGTTTAGCTTAAACGACAAGATTTGATATTTTTTTTGGACATATTTTATTTTATTTTGTTTTGTTTTGTATATTATGGACATTGATCATAATGTACAGTATTCCTCGCTTAATTGACGCGGACTCGAGTCCACGCCGCGACTGTTACCGAGGGAGGGAGGTGTTCTGGGAATTGCCAACTGTTATCTCTCTTCGGTTTGTTTACTTCTTGAGTGCATCCGAGAGTGAGAAACATTTTCATATTTTTTTCCTTTGAGGGATTACATGGAGCTATTGTTTATTAAACAATATTTTCAAAGCTTGAATTTTTCGATGCAAAATGTATTTCAACGATTTAAACTTGTTACTTTTCGACGTAAAATCCAAAATGTGCTATTCTTCGTGGCAAAACAATATATGTAATGTAAAGTTCAAACGTGCTAATATTCGTAAAAAACGATGAAATGTGCTTCTTTGCGTGACAAACTGTCACGTCCTGTTCTTCGTAAGACAAATGAAACGTGCTACTTTTGCGTAACACACATCGGTATAAAGTGCGCCTCAGTTTCGACTCAGTCCTAAAATGAAAAATGTCAACCTGGGGTTGTACAGCATCAATCAATGACGCTACTTAATGCTCTAATTTACGACCTCGCTATATTCCTTCCACCGACTGTACCCCGGAATGGTCACGCACAAGTGAACATCATTTATCTATTAATCACTTTATCTGTTACCATTCACAAACTGAGGAAAAGAAGAAAAAATTCACAAACAAGCGACAGAAAAGAGTAAGGACAAGGAAACTTCCAAAGTAACGCAACTAAAATTACCACACGAAGACTTCTGTCTTGAGACCATGCTGTTCGATGAGGCGACGGGGCCACGGAATTAAAGAAATCCCGTCCGTCGGCGAACGGGTGTAAATTAATACCTTCAGCCGGCTGCTTGACGCGAAACAATATGCACAGCACGCCGGAGGCCGGTGGGAGGTGGGTTGTTACGCGTCTCGACGCTTTGTTGCCGCTGATGGAGAAAGCAGGACAGAGGGGTGAAACGTGAAAAAATGAAGGGGAGAAGAAAAAAAGGAAAAAAAGAAGGGAACGGAGGAGAGAAAAAAAGAAGAGTCGGAGGAGGAGAAGCGTAAAAAGAGGACGAGTGCAAAGGCGGAAAGTGAAAAGGGATTAAAAGGGAAGGGTAGGGGTGCTGAGACAAGGCGGGAGTGAGTGAGTCACTGGGAGGAGAGTGGGGAAAAACAGGGCGAAGAGGTGAAATAAATGCATTGTTTCAAATTATTATCACGAAATGGCGCGAAGCTGGTACACGCTTCTCCAGACGAGTGCTCGAAACACCCGACAGAATATTATCTTCATTATTCAACGCCGTTTCGCCACCTCATCACCCCTCTACACCGCCGTTATTGTTCGCGCAGTTCTTTTCTACGTGGCGTTACGAGCTTTGAACACCGAAATCACCGGTTTTCGAGTGACAAGTCCGTAAACGAGCCGCGAAACCCGACGAAACAGGCTTTGATACGTGATACATTAGCGTATGGTTACGAAAACGCGATCGGGATAACGCGTCTAAATGCAGCGGATTCTCGGTTGAACCGCGAGGCCGTAGTTTTTCTCATTTCCACGCGTCAATCTTCGATTCGCGAATTTACGTAGGAAGGGGCAGGATTTATGGCCTGTGCTGCTGGGTGGAGATACGCGTCTGGGGATTCGCCACTTCTGTTTTAACGCGCTCGGTACTAAGGGAAATTTCAAAGTTTTTTATGAAAATTTTGCTTATACGAGGAAGATATCGTTAAAATTAACAGAAAAAATTCGGTCGTCTGTTTTAAATGAAACACCTTGTGTGCGTCATTCTACTGTGCTGCAGTAACCTTTCGCCTGTCGCAGGAAATATGCATAAGGACCGCTGGCCGAAAAATCCCTTTCATTTTGCCCTAGAAAAATCTCTATCGGCGATTTTCGAACAAGTAACGAGGAGAGTTCAATCGAACTGAACTCTCCCACGGTCGGTTCTCTGTAAAGTGAAAACGCGGCCTTATAGCATGTAGCAGCATCGGAGCATGCATCAGCGGACGTCATCGGGCACTCGCGTTTCGCCGAAATGAATATTAATCCTCCGGCAGGGTGGCCAGTTATTCGCGAGGCTGAGTGTACGCAACCAACGACAGTCGACACTCCCTGTCGTCTGTCCTTTATTGCTGGGTGATACCGCGCCGCTATCCAGCCACGGTCATTCATTCGCTCGGACAAAGTACCGATGCCGCTCTAAATATACGGTCGCATAGTGCCGCGAGGCTTCGACGTCGCGAGCCTGTAATGGGCACACGAACACGCGGCTGTCTGGACGTGAGCACAGCTTCAGTAGCAGCCACCTCCACACGGCTACGTGTATACACAGGGTGTCCCTGAAAAAGGGGCGGTCTCCTTAATGTACAGTAAATTCTCTACAAGAGGTCAGTAAGTTTGGATTCTACAAGTGACAGTATAGATGGTCCTACGCCTAAGTCTGCGTCATTGCTGCGCCCAGGTTATCCCGCTCGCAGTCAGTCAAGCGTGTAACGCTACTCCAGTCGGTTTCCTTTACGAGATTTCACGGCTTGACAAATCATAATAGAAAAATATAATTTCTTTAATTTTCCTTTTTTTCATCTGGAATTTTTTTTAACATGTTGGTGAGATTTTTCTGATGAAAATGATATCAAACACGATATAATTTGAACAACATTTACTTATTAACACGTTCACTGTCGCCCCAGATTTACAGGTTGCTGTCAGGCGGCCACAAGAAAATACATTTTAAGCATAGGATTATAGTATTATGCTTTATAATTTTTTTTTTCAATTGAAAATAATGTCTAGCTAGCTATGACGCTCAAAATTTTTAGTTGACAACATTTATTTTATTTTAATTATTCTAAACATTTGAGGCACTACAGTCACTGATAACCACCATGGCCATATCGAGGAAACAATCTAACGTTAAAACCTATTGAGTGATTAATTTAATTTCATAATATATCGCTTTAGCGAGCCACCGTTTGGTTGCCAATTGTTTATCACATAGAGTCGGCCTAACTCTACGTAAAAAAAAAATGTAGGGTCGATTCCACTAGTGACAGTGCAAGTGTTACTGTACTTTGTCCAGTTTGGTTGAGAATATCGTTTAAATGCAATGGAAGTTTACCTGTGTTTTTCTGAATTTCAAAAATTTAGGTAGAATTGTAAATATTATACTGTCTCGCAACGTAAATTTAAGTAAATTAGGTTGAACTGCACAGAAAAAACAAACGGACGCAGCATAACGTGTAGTTATAATTGTTATGACAAGTAAATAGAACGATAAATTTGGTGTAAATATAGAAAACGTATAATATAATTTATTTCATGGTATTGTAACAAGCAAACGTTGAATAAATTCCTAATTCGTATTAAAAAAATTATTTAACACAATAATTTCAGCTTTATTATGATTATTCTTGATAAATGACCACAGGTCAACTTGATTTTTAATCGTTATAATCTTTAAATTCAGTGTGAATAGAGAAAATGTGTAATATAATTCATTTCACGATATTATAACAAACAAACATTGAATACATTTTTCATTCGTGTAAAAAGAATTATTTAACACGATAAATTTAGCTGTACTATGGTTATTTTTAATCTACGACCACAGGTCAACCTGATTTTTAATCCCTACAAAATTAATTTAAGCACGAGTAAGTAACGAGAACGCTAAAACCTATGTTTCCATTGAAGAATATTGTAAAAACGTATAAATTGTTATATGCAATGTTATAACAAATTGTCGGAAGTATAAATTTTTAATAAAATTGTGAAAATTGATAAATTATACCGTGTTACGATATCGGAAATCTCCCGCGAAAATCTCCCGCGAAAATTTCCCGCCTGACCTAACCGACGATTTTGCTAATGACTTTGGGGAGAGGGTACCGCAGGCATATAAGGACCCCCCGATGTCCCGCGAATTTATTCACCCTTTATACTGGGCCATAGACACTTCGCGGCGTATTTTGACCTGAAGGTTCTGAGATGTGAATAGAGTGGTCGGGGGCTACTAGCTAGCCTATGTCCACCCTGTACACACTCAGCCTTCTTGTAACACTTGTATACATTAGAATCAATTAGAATTTCAATACAATAGACTGAATAACAATTCATTTTAACTAATACCTATTAGAAATTTTCCTTTTAAAACAAATATAAATCATTTTACCAATTACTGGTACTTGCTAGACATTTAATATCAGACTTTAAATATTCTCCTTTCGGTTCTTTTAAATACAATCAAATAATTTCTTCAATTATCGATACTGACTTGGAATACTCCGCTTCGAATAAAATATTTCGAAATTATGTTGAAGGTTTAGGGAAATAAACATTTGAATTTTAGTCATCGTTCTTCTTCAGACTTGTCGAATAGGATATTGAAATCACTTTGAGAGGTTGCTTTTTCGTTACAGCATAACAATCAATATGTACTTTTCTTCCAGCAATTGAAATTAATTTGAAATTTTTCTTTCAGTATTTTTCATATATTTTCTCTGATATTGAATTTATTTTATGACTTACTATTTTGCTTACTAATAATTTACCATCCAAGTAATTTGCATGAATTGCATGTTAAGTAGTTAGTTGATTTATTATTGTATATTGTGAGAAATTGTATTATATATTTTTTCTGTTTACACTAAATTTAAAGTTCTGTTTACATGTTATAACAATTAGAATGTAGACGTTTTGCCGTTTCACGGTTTTTCCTCTGTTAATTATGTGTTTATAAATCATTTCAAACTAAAGCAGCACCATGCCCACCCTTAATTAAACCGTCTCAGTAGTTTACCGTAATTAATAATATATTTTCGGAAATTATACGAGACTTTTTGAATTTTAGTAAATAATAGAGTTAGTGCATCGCGTATTGAAATAATAGCTTCATCCCTAAAATCGAGAAAGATATGAATTTGCGTTTTTTCTTGCGATTCTTTCAATTTTTCAATTGCATTACGTATTATTGCAATAATTTCTATCGTTACATTTAATTCTAATTGTTTAGCAGCTTTTCTGCTGCTATCGACCCTACATTTTACTGACACTTGTCGAATCGACCCTACATTTTTTTTTTACGTGGAGGTAGGCCGACTCTATGTGATAAACAATTGACAATTCCTAGTTCGTTTATTATTGAATATTTTTACGCGTTTAACTTATGCTTCTCCCCAATTCTCGTCGCGTATTTTATTCAAATTTTCTTATATTCTAGAATCGAAAAAGATACGAATTCGCGTTTTTTCTTTTGATTCTTTCAATTTTTCAATTGCATTACGCATTATTGCAGTAATTTCTATCGTTACATTTAATTCTAATTGTTGTTTGTTGCGTGGATGTGGGCCGACCCTACATTTTACTGACACTTGTCGAATCGACCCTACATTTTTTTTTTTTACGTGGAGGTAGGCCGACTCTATGTGATAAACAATTGGCAACCAAACGGTGGCTCGCTAAAGCGATTATTATGAAATTAAATTAATCACTCAATAAGTCATCAGTGACTGGTGTGCCTCAAATGTTTAGAATAATTAAAATAAAATAAATGTAGTCAACTAAAAATTTTGAACGTCGTAGCTAGCTAGACATTATTTTCAATTGAAAAAAAAATTATAAAGCATAATACCAATGCTTAAAATGTATTTTCTTGTGGCCGCCTGACAGCAACCTGTAAATCTGGCGTGACAGTGAACGTGTTAATAAGTAAATGTTGTTCAAATTATGTCGTGTTTTATGTCATTTTCATCAGAAAAATCTCATCAATATGTTAAGAAAAATTTCGGGATAAAAAAACGTAAAATTAAAAAAGTTGATATTTAAATCGCTTGGTTGCCTCGACCCAAGTTTCATGCTTATCTTTTATTCGCTGTCCTTGTTTACGTTCGGCAAACTACAATGGCGGGCGCGAGGCTCGAAAAGGTAGTACCTGACTCTACGAGTGTCAGGTTTAGCTTCTTTGCGGTCTGACACTTGTGGAGAATATACTGTATTCACTCGGCGGTTCTTAAAGACTCTAACTGGATTGCTCGGCGCTTGACTACGGGGTGTTACGTGAATATTAGAGATCGGTGAAACGTGAGTGATTGTTCACTGTTTATTAATGAGTTAGACCACTCTAGGCCACTTAATGGATAATGTCGATGGTTTTATGACATTAAAAGGTGTAGCTTCCTGTGGACCGCAATTCTTTCGAAGAATTTGGCGAGGTCGTAAATCCCGCTTACACTCTAGGTGACGGTACAGGTTTGCTGCCCAATTGAGAAATTGATCTCTTTTGGTGGTTCCAATTAAGATGCGAGAATTTAGAGAATTTTATTGTCTGGACTGAATTTACAACTGTTGATGAGAAATATGGTATGAGCGAATGATGCGAATTTTGTATTGCACTGTGTTTGGCTCGGTTGAACCGTGGAATGAACCGTGGAATGAACCGTGGAGTCGTCGCCCTGGCGGAAAAGAGCATCGGTTATGGAAAGGAGAGGTTCGCGAGGTTTTTGTTCTGTGGATGCGTTCGCTCGAGGAGGTTTATTGCGGGCCGACGTGAGTTTGGTACCCCGGTCTGGTGGTCGAATTTGACTAATGAATTTTATGATGATAATCCTCCAGGCCGGGGTTTCCTCGCGTGCATGGCGACGCAACAGAAGGCGTTTTTCTCAGAATGGCAGTTTTAATGACGCTGTTGTAAATAACTTCCACAATTTTCATTCGATTCACTTGAAATTTTCAGTAAATACTCTCTGTCATATAATCGAAAGAAGTACGTAAGATTTTTGCAATATACTGAAAATTTTTAATGCAGTTAATATTTGTATACTAAAATTTAGGGGAAAAATGCCACTCTTTCTTCATATGTTCACCATTTCAATAAAACTCAATATTTTGTTAAAAATTCTACGTCATTCTTTAGTAATTGGCGCGTAGATAAAGAAAAGTTTTGTTCTAAGTCAAACTATGTGGCAAAAGGAGACAACACTATATGTATATGAAATAGATGTTCAACGATGCGGCTGTAGCGTCGCCATTTTGAAAAGAAATTAAATGAAGAAATACGTTTATATTCTTTAAGGATAATACAATAAAACCCTTGCGAAAAGATTTCGACTGAGTTAAGTATTTTCTCAAAAAAGAAATGCCAAAGTTAGGTCTCATTTTCAGGTCTCAGGGGTGGTCTACCCCTTGAGGAAAGATTAAAGGAGGTGTGATGGTCTGCGCGTGAGCACTTTGATGACGTCGAATCCCCGGATTTAACACCTTTTAGAGGCTCGTTGATATAAGTTTCTATTCCATCGCATAAGTAAACCGTTTAAGTGAGGGATTTTATATGACTTAGAAAATAAAATATTTCAATTTAAGATAGAGGTTCACCGGTTGTGCTATCTAAAGCACTAATTGGTTTCCTATATACACTTCATGGTCTAAGGTTGTAGGGGTTGATGACAAATATTAAGGGTGCAACGGTCTAAGCTAATTTATTCGGGTGAGCAATCAAGGGGAGAATCAGACTTTAGATTAAGCTGGCCGACGCAGACGTAATAGAAGAGACGAAATGAAGCAAAACTTATGCTGCAAAGATGGTACCTAAAACGTATTGTATTAAATAGAGGTTGTTTAAAAATCTGGTGAGCCTTACAACGTAAGCAACCATAGAAGCATACTAATGTAGCTGTATTACAATAGAAAGTTTCCACTCTGGCGATGAACAGAGTATGAAAGAAAACAGTGAGCCAAAGCAAAATTTGACATTTTAAACATCACGTTGATAGGACATTTTTAATTCTAATTGTATTTTTCCGGGACACCCGGTAAATGGAATGGAGACAGACAGAGAGTATGTTTGGGGGCGTGTGTAGGTAGCTGCAACAACGGAGAGCGATAATTCCTTGGAGCTGGCGAAGGACGAAGTACAGGAAGGCTGTTACCGGGGCTGTTGTCAGAGCGAAAGCCAGAGAGGGTGAGCATAAGGAATGCTCTATCCCGTGCCCGCCATTAATTCTGACCCGACTTTCCGTGGCCCGGTTCCATCGTCTTCCCCGGCTGCCTTTGCGTAATCGTCAGGCTTCACGGTTCATTAACTGTTGTTTTCGACCGTCGTTCATCCAGCCTCTCCCTCTGGTCCCTCTGGAGCCTGGCTTTGGGACACTCGCATGCATAGTTGCTTTGTGTTATTGATGCGGCTAATGGTCGGATTTGAGGATGCTTAGGTCGGTTTCGAGGACCGAGCACCTTGTTTGGCCGTTTAAGGGATCTTCATTGGAATTCACACTTATGTGGAAGAAAATACGTCGGAGCTTGAGAAGCGTCAGAAAATTCAGTATTTCGCAATTGCTCCTTTCACACACTGAACAAGCATCACTAAAGAATTCTTTTTCGCTCGAATCTACCGTCTATTCCTTTCGTCAACGGCGATCAAACCGAAGAACTAATGCCAGCAAAGCTCACTCAGAAATACGTACTTTTCACTAGAGAAAGTTTTTCTGGTGAAAAGAAAACTTGCTGCACGGAGTTACATTGAAATTCTCTTGTCTCGTAGAAATTAATCCACTCCCTTAGTCACTCGGTTACCTTCGACTTGACCGATTCCGAAGCGAAAGTTTCAGCCGCTTGAAATAATTCTGTGGAACGATGAATTTCGGTGACGAAGGAAAAAAAGAAGAAAACGAAGGGACACGGTGAATTGCATGTCCCGAATAGCCCGTGGAAGCTGTAATTCACAGGCAGCAGAGTTACCATCCAAGTTTCGTGGGGCGTCGTTGACGAGGTTAGCCACGAGGACATTTTTCGCGCGAAAATCCGCCCTTGCGATGGGAAAGGTGGGAAGGGAGCCAGTGGTCGAGTAACTTTCTCGAGGAAAAAGAGAACAGAGGCCGGGGTATGAGTCAACGGAACAATGGAGCAGGCCAGCCACGGCGTCACTCGACCCGAAATAAAAATTAGACTTCATCAAGCGACTCGACGATGGCTGAAGCGTCGGATTAAACATTGTTCCTTTGAGCCCGGCCAGTTCCTTTCGTTCCCCTTTCTCCGAGAAAGTGGCAGAAACGTATAAAATCTCGAGGGTCCGCCATTGTTTCGCGGCTCGTGGTATACGCCAGTCTTGGAATTACTCGTTCGCCCATAGACGACGGGAATGGAAACTGAAATTCGTGAAGATCTTACATTTTTAGAGGTTCCTTCATCTCTAGGTCTATTAGTTTCGCAGTTTTACCGAGAGATATTCAATGGAAAAGAGTGATAAAACTTTAATCTTCTGTGACTTCAGCCTGAGTGTAATACGTTGAAACTACAGAAGGATAATGTTGCGTCCCAATTGTAACTTGAAGATTTGGTCTCGCGGATTAATGTTATAAAATTCGTTAGCCATATTTGCCCGTCAAACTGAGGTTCTGAACGCCTATCAGTCCGCCATTAATCATCTTTTTTTTTCAGAAGATATAAATGTAACTTTCAGCTTTCTTCTCCAATTTTTAGAAAGTAAAAATACTACAGAATGGAGGAGTTATTGTGAAACATCTTCTGGTAGAACATCGATTGCTAACCGCCATCGGCAGCAAAGATTGGAGCGTCTGAAATAAAAAAATTCTTTTTGATTTATGAATAAAAAGGTATTATCAACAATATAGCGCAAGACTTTTCAAAAATTTTAATTTTTCTAGAAATAGTGCTAGCTTGAATAGAAAAAACCTCTTTTTACCAAAAACAATCAACTTCAAACGATTCTAAAGAGTTAAATAATTGAGATATCGATAAAATCGCACGCTGCATTGTAGGCAATGCGTTTTTGTTTATAGATCAAAGCGAATTTTTTATTTCAGACGTTCCAATTCTTTCTAGCGGTGGTGGCCAACAATCGATGTTCTAGCAGGAAAGGTGTCGCAATAACTCCTCGTTTTCGTAACATTTTCGCTTTTTAAAAATTGCAGATAAAAGCTGAAAGTTACATTTATATCCTCGGGAAAAATTGAAGCGTTTCATTTAGCAGTTATCTATGGCAAAAATCCGTCAACCTATTTTTAGAAACAGATACACAGTCAGGCTTAAACAGGAGCCAACACAGTCTCAAACAAAGGCTCAAACTATTTTCAACCTGGCTTGAGTGATTAAATTCACAAAAGCCAGCGTCTCGCTACATCGTATCGTCGCAAACAAGTGCAAACGACACATTCATCTCTGCGAAATTTTTCGAAAGAATTGCGGGACGCAACAGATAACAAAACGAAAATTCCAGCTCAAAGAATTACACTGAATAGACTGTTAAGTCATTAGAATTAATATGTTTCCAGACGCGGGTCTGAAATTTCCCGGTCTTTCGCAGCGGTCATAAACTTGGGAGGCCATCGAGCATTTTTCTTTCACTTTGAATTTCGATGTTTTTTCTATGGCCATTGTACACATCTGCTTGCCATACTTTAGCTTTCTAGCCCTTTGATTTCTATTTGACCATGCTTCCTTAGCGTCGAAGCGCTACCCAGATTTGTTACCTCCTGCGCCTATTGTTCGAGACACGCGGAGTTTCCGCGCGCGTCACTCAAGGGTGCACCGGCACTTGAGAGCGACCGTTGACTTGGGGACGTCACCTTAATTAGTTTTCGGTACCTAATGATTGCCAATCGCGTTAGATTCAACCACCTCCCTTGTCGAGTTCGAAAATGTAGTTGACCAACCCGCGTGTCTCACCCCCCGCTGAAGGCTCGTATCCGAGGTGTCTTGGAGATTGTCCGAGCCCTCGATCGACAGATTCCATCAGACAACCGTACGAGTAGTTCCTCAGAAAATAGTCATTGTTAACAGTTATTTGTCCTCCTAAACACGGTGGTGGTCCTTCGAGAAACGAACATAGTAAATTTAGTCGGCACACCACGTGCAAATTCGGCAAAGCTCGAAAGTTAATTTGTAACTACCACGGACAAGATCAAACGTAGACTATCAGGATCACTTTTCCAAGAAATTGGAACATTTTGTCAGAAAGTCTTTGCTAAAACAAATCTTACATTGTTTGCGTACGCTAGAAACAAATATTTGGTAACCAAACAGGTAAACTTCTCGTCGGTCTTTTATCAACTGTTTTCGTTTCCCTTCTATCGATTTCAATTTGCACGATATGTTCTCGATATGCTCCCCATTGCAAGAGAAATTCAATCGCTCTCGAGCTCCCTATCCGCCCCTATTTACATCAAAACGAATTTGTAACGAGATCACGTAGCGTTTTAACGTCCTGAAGGTTCTATCGCGGCAAGAAGTTGACGTTAAACTTTAAAGATCGTTGTCTCGCTGGGATACCCGCGGTTTGCGTCGAGTTTCCCGCTGAAAATACGCGTCAGCTTGACGAGTGACAAATCACCCTGCCTCTCTGTCTGACTGTCATTCATTCGTCGGTCTTTAACAGCGTGAAAAGCGGTATTCGTTCGAAGAATGAGCGTCTGGAATGCGGTTTAAGCGAGGCGTGAACAGTTGCCTCGCTTGGAAAAATAGACACTCGTTAACAAAGATCGCCTCGACAATTCTATTTTCTTCGTAGTTCGGTTGATCTGGGGCGTTATGAAAGACACGGGGTGTGGAGAAGTTTAACAGAGCAAAATTAGCAATGAGGATGTTAAAAATGGCAAATTTGGTGCCGTGTAGGAATGAAAATTTCACGCAGGATATTTAAGAGTACCTACCTCCTAAGGAACAAAAAATGCAAACAAAGAAAAGCGTTGTTTTTCGTTGTTCTCATGCAAAAACAATCTTATGGTACGTCGGATTTGCTCGATTGCAATCTTTCATCGATCTGCCTGCAGATTTTCTTAAGAATTATTTTAGAGACGGATCGATACCTGAGGAAAATGAAGATGAAAGGTAACGCATACACGTGACTTTGATCTTTTCATATTTGCACTTATTTTTTACAACTTTTTTATCACATTTCGGATAAATGCTTGTAACATTTTGCGTTCCTTAAGAGATATTTTCCAATCTACGACACCGTAGGTAACCTTCTTTTCTAAAGAAGCTTTCATAGATTCAAAAATTTCCTAACCGAATAATCCGAGTGAAAATTTTCGCCAAATCTTCGCCCCCTGTGCGTTAACACCATTGCAAGCATCGTAAATTTCACTAACATGTATTTCATTTTGAAGTTCCATTAGATCAACAAGCCAAAAGCTAGAGAAACTTTTCACCTCCGGACGTTAAAATGCTCTTTTCTCCGGCAACCAGTATTCCACAGTCGGTATAATGGCTCGTGCCACGTAAAAAGCGTGTTGCAGCAGCCACGCAGGAAGAAAACGAAATCCTCGAGACTGATTTCTAAAAAAAACTCT
>NW_017100169.1:371281-372461 GCF_001263275.1 Habropoda laboriosa
TTAGGTAAACGTGCGTCTGCTAGTAACATGATGCAGCTAATCCATTAAGTTGCTCTGAAGAGCCAGGCAGAGGCTGGAAACGAGTGGTTTTTCCTTTTTCCCTAGGCAAACTAGTACCTGAGCTTACGTATCGCGTCAATAACGACTTAGCCGATATCGATCGAATGCGAAAAAGCGAATGAAACTACGTGGATCGTCCCTTCTGTTCCTATGTGCGTCTCCTATATGCTCCTCGAGCTTACTCCCCTTCTTTTCTGCTTCTTTATGCTAGCGACCTTTCCATCCGTGCGTTCGCTGCCCCGTTTCTCTTTGTGCATTACCCTTTTCACCAGTTTGTCTCTTCTCTTGCTTCTTTTTCCTTCCTCTATTTCTCGTTTACTGGCAAGTCTTTTGACGATACTTTCATGCTTTGTGGACGGCTTTGTTGATATGGAGCCAACGCGGTTAACTGGCCCAACTTAACATCTTTTTGTATATTCTGCTAATGAGTCGAGGGATGAAGGTGAAGAATACAGGGTGTTTGATATCGATCGAATATTTTAATACTTTGAGGAGAAAATATGTTGAAGCAACGCTTTATGACACGGTTGCAACAAGAGGCTACTTTTGAGCTGAGGATTTCAGCTCGTTGTTAGAATGTATTTAGGGGATTAAAACGTGTTCTGGTGAGGGAGGTTAAAGTTTATAGCCGAGAGGTTTTAGAAATTCGCTTCTCTCGTTCTCAATAGTCTAAAGATGTGTTACAAAGTGGTAATTTCTGAAGGGTCTTTTCATCGGTAAGGAGACCAGAATGGTCAAAACCTGGAGGAAGTTCAGCATTGTCAAAGCATCCGTTGCTTTTTCATTCTGAGACATCGCCATCCCTTCCCAAGAAATCGCTGATTGGCAATCAAGGATTCTTAGGAATGACCAATCAGCGTGCATGTCAGAAATGAGAAGAGAAAGATAAATATAGAACATCTAGAGATTAGGCTAGGCACACACAGAGTTAGTCAATCACACAGTGACAGATAGAGTCATAGGAGAAGCCTATGTCCTGACTAAATGTCGTATAGCGACAAAATAGTTGATCGGTTCGCCGCACACTGGGGTATTTGCCTCTCAAACGCGGTAAAAGCTATATTCTGACTGAAATCATACATTTATCCTTTATTCTTTTATTTTTTACAATTTGGACACA
>NW_017100169.1:372665-374928 GCF_001263275.1 Habropoda laboriosa
ACCGCGTAGCGGTGGCACGGATGTCAATATTAATAAAAATCACTGTAGTGACCTCAGCGAATTTTTTTTTTTATATTAAAGGTAGGGCTTTGCCCTTTACAGTGATACCAGACAAAACACTGAATTCTACTAAGTACATATTTAAAATTAACAAGGAAAATGGGAAATATTAAATAACGCATAATTTCAAAAATATCAATAATATCGCTATGAAATTTGATACAATTCAGATACATACTGTAGGAACCGACCCGGGACCTTCCGGCTTACCAAAGCCGAGGCTTTGCGCGCTACGCCAACCACTCACTCCCTCCTCTATTCTCCCTTGTCGGTTTCCTATTTGGGTATGGAGGCCCCGATACTACATTCGGCCATCCTGAACTGACATTCGCCCTCGAATGTCCTCAGTGCAACACAACTCAACACTTTCGGGCACACTCCCCCACACAGTGGCACACAGCCGAAACAACGCATTTTTGGGAGACGTGCAACCCTCGAGATGTTTTCATCGCACACCTCCTGGCTTTGTGTAGCCGTAGATACCTCCATCCCGGACGAGCCCCCATATGTAGGAACCTAGGGAAAAATATTGAGGGGGACCCAACGGGAATCGAACCCGGGACCTTCGGCTTTGCGCGCTACGCCAACCACTCCCTCCTCTATTCTCCCTTGTCGGTTTCCCATTTGGGTATGGAGGCCCCGATACTACAATACACAGTACACTTAGTTTCACCACGAATTAGTTAAATTAAGAAAACAACAAACTTGTAAATAATAATTCTATATTTCAATCATTTTGGGGTCGACTTCTTTAAAGCAGTGTAACTCCGTTAATAATTAAGACATAAGGATACTTATGAAAAAGAATAGTGTTCATTTACGACCAAATCGGTCAGTTTTCAAGATGTTTTCGCCAAAGTCGGAGTTGCTTTTTCTTAGTGAAAATTTTTGTTTAAAATGTATATTATTAAAGAATACACGGAAGAGGAAACGTCATGCACAGGATAAACAGGATGAAATTCGGCGAATTTCACCACCTTTGCTGTCAGCTACGAGAGAATGACAATTAATTTTACCAGTATACTACAAAGAGAGTTAATTTAACAAAAGTTTCAAAAAATGAAAGTCCTCAAAAATAGCAGATTAGGCGTCTCTGTCATAAAGTCCTATGTTCGAATCCTAATCCCGGGCGCGATCATGGAATGTGATTTGTTTTTTTCTTGCCGTGTTTTTCGGTCGATCGGACGACAATGATTTTATAGCTATACGACATCCAGTTAGGACATAGTCTAACGTATTAGCATTCTGACTAGTGCTCGTAGGCTTCTCATTGTACAGTTAGACGAAGTTCAGTTTAAATAAAATAGTAAACGTCAGATGATAGCGATATGTATTTAGTTTTCCTAAAACGATTCAGGTGGCCTTTCGAGCGGAAATCAAACGGCACTAGTGTGCAATAATTCGAGAACTGCAACGACAATCATAATACGTATCGTGCAAGTCTTCAATAAAACATTCGCTCATTTTTTCGTCTTATTTCTATGCATAGAATATGCTGACGAAGTACGGATATCAGAAATAACTTTACACTTGTACTATTTTTCATCAAATTTGACCAAAAATCATGTTCGACAATTATTTCACTGGTGCAAAATTTGTCCTTTTTTTGTGAGTAGTATTAATCATTAAGTTCCCGTGAATTAGGTTATGTATTTTTCGGTACACTTGTTTAATTCCTCATAATAATGTCCCTACTGTACGTAATTTTCTTCTCAATCAATTTAATTAATTATACGAACGTATTTGCACACGGTTTCTCCCGGTAAATGGAAAACCTTGATGGAGTGTTTCGCTACACCGTTGATAAAACGTTTCGAGTTCTTACTTTCAAATAGAAATCAACAATTCCAAGCTACCTGGCAAAAATTATCGAAAAATTTCATATTTGTACAACTGTGCAAATCATTATATTACCCATTACCGAAATTGTACTTTTCCATGGATTCTCGTCGTGACGCGACGTACATACACTACCGGCCAAAAGTTTGGAATCATCTCCCAATTTTCATTAGTACTGAATCTGCTACTAATTTTTCATAGACTTGATATTGATATTGTGAAGATAAATAGCAATTTATCTCATACCGATTGATTTGAACGATACAAAATTCGTTAAAAAATTCTTAAAGCTGCTGACTTTTTTCTGGGAATTTTCGTGTAACTTGCAACGCACAGTGATTCCAAACTTTTGGCCGGTAGTGTA
>NW_017100169.1:376503-394188 GCF_001263275.1 Habropoda laboriosa
AACTTGCAATGCACAGTGATTCCAAACTTTTAGCCGGTAGTGTATATACACTATGTACACCATTATGTAAGGTTCGCAAGGCTCTTTATTGCGTAATAACCGCTTCGATGATTACACCTTTTGCGTTTCTTTATAGTTCAGTCACTCCTCGTACTGTTATGCCGCAGCCGATCAGGGACTTGAAAAACCCAACACTCGTTTCACAAAACAAATCTTTTATTTCTTTTACACAGGCATACGTTTCAGAGGTGACTCGCGGAGTTAGAAGTTTTCGGGTTTTAATGCACCAAGGTCTCTACTTTCGGGAAAACTGATACGCCGCGTGAAAGTGTCTCTCTATTTATCATGTGAGGGGTGGTAGAAATTTCTAAAGGAGGGAGGTCTGCGTCAGTATTCGAGGATGAGTCAAGGATCGGCGTTCAAGGATGAGTAAAAGATCGGAGTTCGAGGATGAGTCAAGGATCGGCGTTCGCGGATGAGTGAGAGGTGTGACGGACTGAGCGCGAGCACGTCGATGTGGTTGATTCCATGGATTCAACACGCTTCGGGGCTCACCGGTGAAGGTTTGCAGTATCGTAATTATGAGGATGAGAGAGAAAGCGGGCGACGAGCGACGATAGCCAGGCCCAAAGGGAAAAACCGCGGCGACAAGAGGCTCACGAAGGGCCTGGCTATAAAGTACGGCGTGCGAGGGATGAAAGGGCAGTGTGTTTGAAAAAGTCGAGAGGCGTGAATCAAAGAAGCGTGTGTCAAAGCCCAATGTATCATAGTTATTCTTATATTTTGTTAATAAATATCTATTTATATTTCTGATCCCACAGTTTTATACCGTCGCATTGATATACCGTTTAGGTTAGGTCAAAACGTCAAAAGACACGTTTTATGAAATACACAGTTTATTGTTTAGAATAACGGGCTGCTGGTTGTACAGAGACTGGCTGGTGGTAATTGGTTTCCTAAATACATATATAACTTATGGTTTAGAACTGGAGGGGTTGGTGACTAAGGATGCAATGATTTAGGCTGGTTTGTTCGGGTGAGCAATCGGCGAGGAAGTTACGGAAAACAGGAGATGAGTGTTCGGGTGAAAACTAGTGAAAAACAAGGTGACTAACGTTGGATATTAGGTGGGCAATCACAAAGGGTCGGCGGAAAGTATGATTGAGTGGCAAACAAGGTAGGAAAGGAATGCAACGGATGGGAAGGAAGAAAGTCCATTGGAGTCGGCATCATTGTTATCTTAGGACATGTGTTTATCCTAACAGTATATCTACTCACGCATTCATCCTACAATCCACGTGAATCATTTCTCGCGTGCTGCAAATTTACTCTAAAATTAGATGCGTTGTTGCGTCGTAAACAAACGCAGATTTTCCCAGGTCTCGTCGCGGTCAATAGACGGATTGGATCCGGGTGGCCTCACGCGAAGGCCCACAAGCCAGGGCACTGCAAAACTAGGCCCGAGTAGTACTCGAAACCGTCACCTTCACCACCTAATTTATTAGCTAGACTCCAGAGTAAAGGACTGCGCATCTTGCCCTGGCGCTTTTATTGTTCAATAGTATAAACACGGCAGTTTGCCTGAAGCGCCATAGCAAGTACAAACGGAAAAAACATTCTCAGAATTTTTCACCTTCCACTGCCCTTTAACCTTTCCTAAAAGAGAAGACACTTCCACATCGTCCAATCCAAAATTAGTTACAACCACCCTTCCCCGAACATCCAACCAATCAGATTGTAGACTAGTTTGCCTCGGTGACACACCACCAGCGACGAGCAGACACAAACTGGCCTTCGTAAGGCGCACAACACAAATACCAAACAGCTCTCTGAAACAACTGCAGTCCTACGATACATTTGTAGAGTACACTCGTTACAATAAGCATAGAGTTATATAGTCGGGGCCACGATATAGCGAGTTCGTAAAATCGGTTAGGCGTCAAAGTAAACATGTTTTAGTTGCCGGGACCCCGAAATTGACAGAAATACGAGCAGATAAGTACTTGAAACCATGGTCAGGACCGTACAAAGAATTCTTGTATCCAGCGAAAGTCAAACTGATTCTAATATATTTACTGAAAATTGAGTTCAGCTAGGACAATTTAGGGCTTTTTTCTTCTGGGAAAAGCCGCTTTTGGAAGTACGGTTACAAGTAAAGGTCTTATTGAGGTCTTTAACATCTTCATTTACCTGCTCGTGTTATATACAGATAGAAAATGCAAAAGGATTGTGCAGCTTAATATTAACATATTTTCCATTTGTAAATGAAATACCATTTTCTACTTGAAGTACCAAATCATATGCTACCATTCGTTTATTGTTGGAACCCTCAAACAGACTGCAACACACGGCCTTGAGTGCCGCAACATCAATCGATGCCGATTCTTGAGAGTTTAATTTACGACCTCGCTATATCGTGGCCCCAACTATACTTATATGTATATATTAAATATAGTTAGTGTAAAATCCAGAGTGTATTTTACTATCCAACAATTCAAACACATAGTTCACTTTGTTAGATTCCGATGTTTAGTAATTTAATTAAAAAATAACCATTTTTATTTTTCTAAATTTTGTACACGAAATCTTGCAAGTTCTAAAGCACTTAGTTTCTAGATACGTCCGGTCGTAGCGATTCTTCTGTTGTGTGCGGGATGTTTAACTGCTTGCTTTTATTAAGGTTTGTAGGTCTTATTTTGGGGTAGTGGGAGTACGGAAAGGTCCAACGGTTTTGGGACTTGATGAGTATGTCTCGGGGTTGATGAATAACAAAGTATGACTCGGGGTTGATAGATAACAGTAAAGCGTATGAGTAATTGTGTAAAAAGATAATTGTCAGGGGTTACTAGGCGGTGGATATGAAATGTGTCTATATCATTTGTTAAGGTTAGAGCGGTATCTAACAACTTATACTTGGAAAGACTTCAATTTATCTCGCTATAAGTTTCCCAACAGACAAAGTGTCCCAAACAGAAGAATTCTCCCTTTTAGTATGTCAGAGATCCACTTGGAAAAGAGAAAAAAGAGAACAACGACGACTCTTCTCTACTTTGTTAATAAACAAGTTTGGCTTGTTTGTTCGAAACGAAGCGAAGGCTCGGTCAGGCGGTAGAGCAGTTTTATATTTCACGGTGGAGCGGACGCAGCGGAAACTAGCAGCTGCACGATCGGAATCAAAAGTGGCCCTCGACCTACTGTTTCCCGCCGGAATGTGTCCACACATTCGTTGGACCGCACACGGCGGCTACGTGTGCCGCGTTCACGAAGATTTTTCGATATCGAAATTGACACCAGCGGCTCGCACCCGGGAGTTTTCACGGTTCCGCGTTACCGGATTCCTGGCTATCGCGTTCACGACTGATTGAAATAGACCGCCGCGGTAGCCAGGAATTAAATCGCGGAAACCCCTTAACGTGCTCAACTTTCACCGCGATAGCGCTTGATCTTCGAATATTTTCCACGATCGTGAAAATTTCCATTGTGAATTATTATATTTACGTGGCTTTCGCAGTTGTTCATTGAACAAGTAGTACGTTCAGCAGTTGCGAGTTGTAAAACCGTCTACACTTGTAGCCTTATAACGTCTGAAGAATGGAATGTTACAAATGCTGAGGCCTGAAAATGAGACCTAACTTTGGCATTTTTTTTTAAAGAAAATAATTAACTGAATCGAAAACTTTTCATTAGGGTTTTGTTATATTACCCTTGTAGAATATAAAAGTATTTTTTCATTTGATTTCTTTGCAAAATGGCGGCGCTACAGCCGCATCGCCGAACCTTTATTTTGGACAGACGTACCCACGGTGTTGTTCCCTGCTGCCACACGAATTGACTTGGAATCAAATTTCAAAAATTGTCATCATTTACATACCAATTACTAAAAAAGTGCATAGAATTTTTACAAAATATCGAGTTTCATAGAAATGGAAAATATGAAGAAAGAATCACATCTTTTCCCTAAAATTTTAGTATAAACACGTTAATTGCAGGGAAAGTTTCCAATATATTGCAGAAATCCTCTGCACTTTTTCCAATTGTATAACAGAGAGTATTTTGTCAAAATTTCAAGTTAATCGAATGAAAATTGTAGAAGTTATGGGCAACATCGTCTTTAAAACTGTCACTCTGTGAAAGACGCGTTTAAAGTTTCGATTACCGATTGTCGGCGCGGTGACCCGCGTCGTTAAATCGCCTCTAATGGCACAAAACCGTCGAAATTGTTCTTTAAAACCACTTGGATTAAATTTTTCAAGGTACAACCACTCGATTCCAGCAAAAAGTGAAATTCGTTTTTTCCAAACCTCAGAGGCGGTCTAACCCCTTAATCGACTTAACCGTTCGCCGGCGAAGCTGCGTGGAAGGTCCACGGAGTGTACCTATAGTCCGTAAAACAATCTACACGTTCAATTTTACCCAAAAAGAAACGTCCATAAATTCCCAAAAAATTCGCCGCGACGTCGTTCTAATCGTCGATCGTGAGCGGGTTCGAGGCCGTGGTTTTTCCGGAGGGGTAGCAGGCGAGAAGAAGGTTGGAAACAAAGACCGGTACGGGTACAAGAGGAAAAGAAGGGACGCAAAAAGGCCGTAGTTCGAGCGATCGATCGGCACGCCCGAAGACAAAGGCCTCGAACGCAGCTCGAGGCTTTATTTCAGCTCGATTTCTCGTTGAAACGCGTCACGAGAAGAGCCGAAGGGGGGGAGAGGGTGGTTGGTCGGGTTGCGTTGTAGAAAGATTGTACCAATCCTGGACTGTTTCAACTGTTTGTCTCTCTTCTGGAAAACGTTTGAATGACAGTAAACCGGCGAATGTTTGTTAGTGAAAGGAGGAACGATAGGGAAGAGAAGATAGAGATAGGGGTGAACGTTTTTTTTGAAAATCGTTCTTTAGAAAATCGAACACCCTTCCACGCCACCGTTCACTGACGAATGGTTCGACGCTGATCGATCGGTCGTTGAGCTCTCGCGTTAATCCGTGCCACTCGCCTGCATGAATTCGCAGCGCGCGCGAAAATATTGGGAAAAAAGTTGACGCGCACACGCAGATTTACACCATTTAACGTGAATTCCTGATGAAAAATATAATTGGATACACAGAGAAATATGCGTGCTACTCTATCAACTTTGTTCACTCGACGATAGACACACGTGTGTGTGTGTATGTGTTCATTAATGGAGGATAAATGGAAACATTCGTTGCTTGGATACTTCTTTGCTTCGATATTCAAGACCTCCTTTCGTATCGACACTTTACGATAGTTTAAATCACCGCTTCTGGAGAGACACTCGACTGTTACACCGTTTCGATAGGAAACTCGACGATGTGCTCGGTACGTCGCACGTCAAATTAATGAAGAGCTGCTGATTATAATGTTTAGTGGAGAAGGTTGACGATAAGAGGAGATAACCGTGACTCTATCGGTTCGTCACATGATCACGGTGTGTTCTTAAATCGCTAAATTGAAGTTAACCGAGGACTCGATTAAAGATATTGTAGGAGGTTAATGACCCGAGCGGGCTGATCATATGATTGAGCTTGTTTTGTTTAAATCCCTGCGTTACAAATAGGCGAAACGGGGGCAACCACGGGGGCCGTGGCCTTCCGACGTTCGTTGTTATTAAACAAGAGCGAGTGTGTTTGTGCGAATGCGAGGGATGCGAGTTGCCAAGAGAGTGCGTGAGAGTGAGAGAGAGCTAGCGAAGACCTTATAAATAGCGAGAACAAGAGCGAGATTCATTCATTTTCCTGCGAAGCGACAAAGAGTTACCAATTGTGTTTATAGCGTTGTTTGTTTTGTTTAGCTCAATTATATTTTACCAATTTCTAGTTGCATTTTGCACTCCGTTTCCTACAATATCGCCTGGTTGTTTATTGTACGTAAGATACTTTTTGATGTATTCCAGATACCGTCCAGTTCAAGACACTGTTTCTCAAGATACTATTTAGATTAATTTCCGGAGCGTGAATTTACACTCTTCCGAAAGCCAAAGTAGGAAAATGATTGGTTGGTTTACATCTAAATTGATTTCCTATGAATTTGTGAAGTTTTCTAGGTGAAAGCTAAAAAAGGGTATGAGGCATGATAGGTAGGCTGTAATTGGGTGCGCGATGCCTTATTATACAGAAAATTAAGGTGAGGTACCTTATGGTGAGGTACTGACGATCACAAAACGGGAAATTCTAATTAAGTGCTTATTGTCCACGTCGTCAACAGCTTACTGTGTCGCTGAGTGTTAATGACTCGTTTGTAGCAATGCGATTTTTTGACTTTTGTACCATTAGGTTCGGAAAAAGTAATTGTTAATTTAGAAAAAATTTTAAAAATGGAGGGTTTGGGCAATTTGAAGAACTGTGAAGGCTTAATGGCTTGGAAATTCCGTCGTATGGACGGAGCAGACACTGTGACGAAAGAAGCTCTCCACGTAGAATTTCCCTCTTTTGGTTGTCTTGTGAAATCGTTAGGAGTAAGCACGCATTAAATTGGACGAATTTCACCGTGTATTACGTGCGCGCTATGCGAGAGGACTGTCCTGTTGCTTCTTCCTCTTCGTAAACACCAAGCAGCGTCAGATAGGCAAGGGAACTCTCGTATGCAGCTTTAAAAAATTCATCGTTTCCTCTCGCGAGGGCCGGTGTATTTTCGGCGCGATCTAATTTTCTCTGAGGGGCCGAGGGACGCGATAAGGGATTTACAGGCATAGGCAAAATTTATGAATCGCGAGACGCGGCAGTGGGAACCTCGAGGAGAACGCTGAAGCGGATTTTAGTCGTTTAATATTGCACACCGCGAGTTCTTACCTCAGTTCGCCTTTTCTAGCCCGCTTATCCCTTCTGTAGGCTTAAATATTAATCAGGAGGTCGATATAATTGATAAAAAATATAAAAGGAACTCCCCAAAAAGTACCCAACTTTGACCCAAGCTACAAAACTACGATTTTAATGTTTGCTACCGTTTTAACTGTTGGACGAAAAGCTGAGCCGGGTCACGTCTGACCCGTCGTAAGATTTCTTCGTTTACGCACCAGAGAATCAATTTTTTTCATCAAAGTTTTATCTAAAAATACTAGCTACATATTTTGATCGTAAATGATCTTTAATCATAGCATGCTGAAATCGCCACAACAGCCAAACGCCATTTAAAAGAATAAAAATGGCCTTGAAATCTCCCCTACTACTTCATCCACGTAAAGAGTATTTATATCACATTATGTCCCCTTCCATATCATGCAAGTTTTGTATACAATATTTTTCCATATTATTACTAAAAACGAAAATATTCTAGATGGACAAAATTTTCGATCCACCCGGTGTAGTTGACTTTCTCTCGGTTTCAACAGCTTGTAAATAGAGATTCTTTAATATTAAACACAAATGGAATTTGGTATAACACTTCGAAAAATGCTCCACGAATCATTCTATTTGTTAAATCGATCACGCATCGATGTGAATGGAATTCCCAAATTCCCAAGCTTCCGCGTTATTAAAATAGCATTTTCCGGAATATGGAGAGAGAGGGGGGGGGGGGGGGAAATTGACAATAGCCAGTCTGTAGAAATATATTAATTGCAACTACGTACTTTATCTTCCTTCACCTCCATTTCTCTTTTTTTTTTTTATCACATATCAACCAAAATTTCTATGGGAATTTTAGATGAATGGACAGAATTCTCATTGTTCGATGGGAATCCGAAACGACCATCCGCTTGTAGCGGACGTTAAATTGATATTACAGTAGAGGAATAATCAGCGTTAATTAAAATTCCAAATTAAGATCAAATTTCAACGACAAATACGAGAAGAATTAGTTGAAAATTTATTAGAAATGAAGCAATAGCTTCACAAAGGGACAAACTCCGATACTCGTACACCTCTTCAACAAACGTTAATACAATTATCGTTAAACTCGTTGTCGTTCTTGCTCCCCTTCGACCCTTCTTCGAAGTCGAGGAATTCGCGATCCAAAGAGGTTAACAAAATAGCGAACGCGTGTTCGAAGATCGTCCCAGGCGACGAGTGAATCCGCAGGGCGCGCGTGTACGATTGAAATTCAATTTCTAATTCACGCATCGATAATTTCCTCTAGAGAGAAGGGAGAGGAAAAGGATCGAAGCTGTTACCGGCTGGCTCGCTGGCTCGTGCTCGTTGAATCGTCGACGAGACGTAACGAAGGGACAGGTGAGACAGAATCGATAAAGCTGCCCCGGCCGGCGAGCGCTATTAAAAGATAAACGCCGGAAGTCGCGAGCGTGCGGCAGCTTCACGTAGAAAAATGAATTTCGCTCGATTGAATATTTTCACCCTTTTGTTCCCTTTATTTTATCTTCCCCTCTTGCATCCTTATCCTCTTGCTTTCTCTTCTTTTTTCGGCTGGTTTTTCCGTTGTACCGAGCGCGCGTGTATACGAGTCCTTTTTTTTCTTCTTCTATTTCGGATCGTCGTCTGACGTCAGAGAGAAGTGCGCGAATCGTGTTTTAAAAGCGGATGAAGTTCGCGACTAATTGAATCGGTGGAAATCGTTCCGAGCAACTGTTGGAAATTCGCCCGGATTTCCCGCGTTGCGGAACTGTTAATCGAACTTATAAGTCTGGTCAACTCTTTTTCTCTTTGCGCGAAAAATGGCGGATTGAAGAAGTCATTTTTAATCGTGATTCTGTGAGAACGTTAGAGTAACATTTGATGTGAAACGTTGGTGCACAGAGTGGGCCACGTGAAACAGGCCACCTAATTATCTTCTCCAGTTACGGTGGCACGAGGAAATTTTTATACGCAATTTAAATGGGTCAAAGGGTGAACAAGATGGACGAAAATTTTTTTTACAAATGCCATTTTTTCTTGCAATGTATACTATATTCTTTTTCTACTGTATACTGTCGCAGACATTGATGTACATTTAAACATGCATCATAATATGACTTTGGATTCTAAAATTTTTACTCAAACGTGAAACTTCCTTTCATTTTTTCGCTGCTTCTTCCATCAAAACAATTTTTTCCCCATCTTATTCACCCTCTGAAAACATTCAAATTACGTATGAAAATTTTCTCGTACCATCATTACTGGAGAATATAATTAGGTGGCCCGTTTTACGTTGTCCACCGTGTATAATAGCAATTGTAATAATAATAATAACGTCTCTATTACACACGTAAGATGATACAGGTGCAAAGATGAGACTTCGCTGCTGTTTCTATTATGCCTAATTTAGCGGATTTAGCACGAGAATTGTCAGAATGAAAATGAAGCATGGTAACATTTGGGTGACTCGATGTAACAAGACAGTACCATTGTTTATACTTTAAATTCAATTAAATCGAAATAATTTGCAGGTAATTCCAGGATAAAATACTTCCCTGCAAATTACGAACTAACTATCCGCTTATAATCACCCGAGGTACGTATACCGTGCAGGTGCATAAAATTGCAAATTAACCCCCCCACTTAGTGTAATACCCTATTCGAAAAGAGTATAAACGATACATTAACAACGAAGTAACTTATTCTTGAATAAGGAGTACCAGGGAAAATTCCTGAAGAATACATTAGTATCAGGTTGTATACACATATATATCATTCCACGCTTGATGAATAATTTCCCTCTGGATAAAATCCAGCCATTCTGCTCGTCGACTGCTCAGAAAATAAACGAATTATTCTGGAAAATTGTTTATCACGTATAAATTAGCGAGTATATATGTCATCGACGGTGCTTTGATTCCCGGATCGGTCGATCTTCCGGCGACACAGGGTTGGCGGACGGGGATGAATTAAATGGACAAAATTCGCTTCTAACTCGTTGAGCGTGACCGCGAGCGCATCGTTGGTTCTAAATGAATATTTAAACGCAAAATTTAATTGGGGGGAAATAGTAATTAAATCTTTAATGTGGAACGCAGGCAATTCGGTTTCGCATGCAAACATTCGGAAACCGCTCTGGAGGTGTGTGCCGGGAAGTTTGAATTTACTCTCGTGGCCATGAACGCGGAAACTGTTCCTTTAAACACCGCGTCTGAAAACGCGCTAACCGAACGTTTCCGCCTATTTTCTTCCTTCTTCTTTTTTCAACTTCTTCCCCTTTCACTTTTCCGCGTTTCCTTCCTCTTTTTATCAGCAGAAGAGGGCGGAAAGAGAAGAAAAAAAGGAGAAACTGATGAAAAGCCAGACTAGACATCGAGCGCGTGGAAAATGCGAGCATGTGAGCCTTTATTTCGAACGGAAGTTCGTTAAATAGCCTCTATTTAACGCGAAAGAAGAGGGCGTGGAATGTTTGAAAATGAAAAAGGCCCTTTTCTCTTATCCTCCAGCCGGAATCAACGAAATTCTTATATTTCTACGTTATTCTAGAGGCATTTCAGTTTAAACAGGAATCCTCCACTCCCGTTCTCGGGCGCGTTTAATTTTATCCTCAAATGTTTGTAATTGCTCGTCGAGTGGTATAATCATGGAGAACAGTTAGCCCCCGTAGTGTCAGAGTTATTCAGAGGAGAAATCTTCATTTAAATCCTCCACCAAGGATTCCAACATCTTCCTTTCCCTTTTTCCTAAGAGCCAACCCTCTTCTATTCTTCGATCGATCGAAGTGCCAGTCTACGCTTTCCACGTTTCTCGCCTCCGGTTAGAGGAGCTCTGTTCGTCGAAAAAAAAGGAGAAAAAAAAATGAACGAATTACAGGAATCATCCACTTACCCCTTCTATTCATTTCTCCAGTTTGTTTTTTTTTATACCGCTGTTCGTCCCTTCGAGGAAGATGCCACAGGCAACGCAAAGGCCAATCGTTTCTTCCCCAAACTTTTACTACCCCGTAAAACGATCTCCGCAGGAAGCTCTCGAAGATGTGCAGGAGCAAGCAAGGCAGTGCTCGACCGGTGACACACGAACCTATCGTCGTCCTTTCGAAAGAATTTAAAGAGGATCGCGAGGAGGGCAACGCGAGAAGCTGGACTATCGATTTTACAGGGGTTGACGTCGGAGAAGGGCAAGAAGAGACGCAGTCTCTCGAGATCCGATTACAGATCGACTTCGCGCCGACCCGGGCGAAAATCAACCGGACCATTTACAAACCCCCGGAGAAGTTCACCAAGGGATGGCCTGTGAAGGATGTTTGCGGACCTGGAAGATTCGTCTCGACTTGGTACATTCGTCTGACTAGTCTACGTTAAATATAATTGTTCACTTCTTACTCTTCTTTCACGGTGTATATTTACCTTACTCCGTCACAAAGGAATGTTTATATTGTGCTCAATAATAATCAATTGTTTCACTTCTCAAATATAAATTGAATCCTTCTAGTGAATAATTAAATATGAATAAAAATTACAACCAATTTATTATTAAAATTATAACCGATGAAAGAAAATGATAAAGAGTGCAATTAAAATTTAATAATCTCTCAGAAAACTAAACTATTGCGTTCTAAGTATATGTGACCCAATGACGAGTTAACTCGTCTTCCTCAGTTAACGGGTTAATAAAACGAAATATTTTTGCAGTACAGATTTTAAATTACTGTATCTCTCAGATTCACTGCGATCCAAAAAAGAACTCTTAGGACTTCTACAGACTTGAACCTACACAAAATCACTTGTAACATCTTTGTTACCCCAATAATAAAGTAATACATGTGCAAAAAATAGGGCAGAGGGAATCTTAGCAATGGTGTATAACTGTTTCGTGCACACAGAGTATATCGTGAATTGCTTGAATTTAAATGGAAGTAAGGAGGAGAAGAATGGCATTAAAATAGTGGAAAAACTGGCGTTTCAAATGGAAGTACGTGTCGCGAATGATGGAAACCAGCAGTTTAGACTTTCTAATGTTAAACTGCATTACTGTAATAGGTTCAGTGCTCGTATTCGCGAAACACGAATCCGTCAACGGCAAATTGCTTCTGACTCAGGTGACAAAAGCAGCTGGGCTCGGTTCGAAATTCGCGCAAAGTCAATTTCCAGTTGGCCAGAACTCGTCGAGCCGCGACATTAGCGCTCCTTCGAGGATGGAATTGGGCAGGGGTGGAAGAGAGAAACACCGTAGAGTGCATTATCGATACACGCGAAGCGTTCAGCGAACGCGAAATGTTTCCTCGATTCTCGGACAATATCTGGTCAAGCCAGGCCAGCGTTTCTCTTTCTCCTGCCTCTGTTTCAGAACTGCAGAACCCCGGCTCACCGGCTATTTCCTGTTCCGGTCACTGAAACACTTTTGTTTCGCCTTCATCTCCGGCTCGCTTTTCCACTCTATAATGTATTCCAGCCAACCCGACCGTTTTCCACGGTTACAATGGGGAAACGTATCGTAAGACGGGCCACGAATGGCATGAGCGTGAATCGCGTACACGTTCTCGGGGGAAAGAATGAAAGCTGTGAAATGTTGGAAAATTCGTGGAACTTGTTTGGGAAGGGAGAACTTTTTCAGTCCAGTTTTAAACGAACCATTTAGCAATTTATATTAATGTCGAATCTTCTACCAATTTTTTCGCGGATCTGCAATTAATACTGCTGGGATAAATAACACTTTAGTTCAATTTGGTAGTTATCGATAATAAAATATTCGTTGAATGTTCGTTAAATTTCTAAATCTTTTCTAAAAATTCTTGCGTAGATTGCAATGCACAGTGATTTGAATTTTCTAATCGACAATGTATTTATTTAATGTATGGTTTCTCCAAATCTAATAGAATATATTGACATTGCCAATTTACAAGCTTCAAAATTATGGGAAAATTATTTAAAAAATCCATTCTATTTTTCTATATCTTTCCATTCGAGAAGAGGGTTCGTTGCCAAATGGTCACAACACGCGTAGAACATGTGAAAAACTCTAAATGATTATAATAAACCAAAACTTGTCGATAAAAAAATAACACGTGTCAAATATATTTTTGACTACTGATGTTTCGTCAATGTCGGTGATTATCACTTCCCTTGTTAGAAGTTGTTACGGTGTAAAAGAGGAAAGAGAAACATTTAACAAGTGAAACAATCTACCGGCAACAATTTGATCGCATTTTCGATAGTTCGCGGCATTAAGCGGAATTCGGAAACGACAGCCGAAGTTACTAGAATCGCGAGAGTGCAATAGAGAGCAGCGGTCCCAACCGTCCCAATTCGAGTTCTACGCGGCGACGTTTAACGAGAATTTCTAACGCTTTCAGAACATCCCTGGAAAGCCACAGTACGTGCGAATTTTATTCCATTACCCCTCTCTCTTTCTCTCTCTTTCTTTCAGCCGATGCTTCGCTATGCCCCGGAGAAATGTCGCGTTTTCTCGAAAGGAGAGCGAGCACGATGGGTTTTTATTAAAAGAGAGAGAGTCAGACCACATCGTGGTGTTCGCGGTGGTCCGATAAAATTATCGCTCCGTTTCGAATGAATAAACGTTCCGGTAGACATCGTCGTCGAGAGGTAGGAAGTCGACGAGTTAAATAGTCCCTTTGTCCCCTCTGGTTTCTCTTTTATTCGAACGGTCGTTAAAATTGAGCGAAAGGAAAATTAAAAAGAAAAGAAAAGAGGAGAAGGGAATCGGGAAGACGTAAAGTTAAGGGAAAGAAAGCTAATTTCGTGGAAGACATTCGTCACGGAGAGGTAACTTCCGGTCGTGAGTTGGTCGGCGAACGTTGAAAAGTTTGGCGAAAAGAGGCACGGGTCCTACTGTCGTGACCGATTAAAAATTTTTTAATTAAAGTCGATGGCCAGTCAACCAGTTTACCCTTTGCGAACTTCCTCCTCCTCTTCTTGGCGGAATCTCGGCCACCGGAAGCAGCGGCAACGGCTTTTATTGGCGAACGCGTTTCGCGAATGTTTGCAGCGTTAATTAATCCGTCCACGCTGGCTATTCCCGGTCTCTCGTTTTCCTGGAATTTCGAAGAGAAATACCGGCCAGGCTTGCTCTTTCGTCGTGAATCGTTCCTCGAACTGTCGGTGAATGTCATTTTGAAATTGATTTAGATTTCACGGGACGAAGGAAATGGCCGAGGATCGTGGAAGAGGAACGATCATTTAGAGTGGATCCCCGTATAGCATGGTCTGCGTTCGCAAACAAATTGTCTTGTGACCTTTTTGTATACAACGTTCTTATAACTTGTTACAAAACCCGTTTGGTATCATAGCAACATGTCTGTGAGAAGTTTATATTTCTTTCAACTCCCGTTGAAACTTCGTTCAATCAACATTCGAATTTTCTCTATTCTATCTTGGACGAATCTGTCTTCATATCAACGCCTAATCATGTTTCTTATTCCTGTCTTTGAAGTTTGTAGATATAGGATCCCACAAGACATGTTTCTTCCGAAACAATTCAATTGAAAGCGGTTCTTTCTGTCGTCCATTCCACTTTATAATTGCAAAAAACGACATCAGACAGTAAATGAATGCTGATCAAAGGTAAATAACAGTTAGACTAAGATAACGAACCGCTGAATTATTATTTTCTAACCCAATTATTCACTTAAAACTCCTTCATGGAGATAGATATCCTTCACGTATTTTTTCCTTCAACTTTTAGTAGTCTAGTATAATCGAATATTTAGTGTTACAATAACACTATAACGCAGGGACGATTCGTTTCAAGTGATATGTAACTTACCAGTGGCCAGAAAAAATTAACAGAAAAATAAACGTGAAACTGTTATAGTTTGTTATTTTATTTTGTACATATGTCTACGATGCGCAACGACGTTCGACTTCAGACATTAGACTAAGACCACGTCCAGGCTAGCCACGAGGCCGCAAGCATTAAAAAACAAAAAACAGTGGCAACTTCTCCGTTGCCTTCCTCCAGATGTCATTGCATTTTCAATCCTCAACAGAAACGAAAGAAAATTGTTCCAAATCCTTCCCAATTTCAAGCATATCCTTCTCCCAGTATTTTCTCTCCAAAGAAAAACCTCAACAATATCCTATATATCATGAAGAAAACTCGGTTAATCTCCTCGAAGCTCTACTTATCAATACAATACTCCATCAGAAACTCTCAGATCGTGCTTCAAGGCTCATCCGGTTTCTCCACGGAGTTCCATGGCCAGTTTGACGAAGTCCTTTATAAATCAAATCGAATCCGCGCGGAACCGTTCTCCTCCTCGCCGCCGCCAAACCGTTTTTCATCCCTCTGCCTCGCGAGATCCGACGCAAAACAGACTCCCCTGCTATCCCTTCATCCAGTTAGCTCCCTGGAAGGGAAGAAACGTAGATCGCGGCGGGAAAATAAACGGGAAGTTTCGCCGAGATAATAATCTACGTTTCCTGACGGCGGTGTAGCGTTTTAATTAAAATTAACGACAATTCTCGGCCTGGTTTAGCCCGAAAAGGTTTACGCGGACGCGTTATCACGATTCGAGGGGGATGGAAGCTTTCCGCTAACGTGTGGATCTTTCTTGCGCGATTAATCTTACTGCAAACTCGTTCGAGATATAAGATTTACGGGGATTCGTTAATTTTTCTACGTTGAATTGGAGTTAGTATTGCGCATGAAGGATTCATCTTTCTGGGATGAAGCTGAATAATTTGGTGGATTAAGAAGAGAACTTAATAGGATTCATAAGTATACGTATAACTGAATTTCACTCGTGATTCGTGTAAAGGGGTTAGGACACAGTAACAAGTGGGTAAAATATAAGATTTTTAAACGACGGTGCAGCAAAAAGTGAATAATCGATTAATATAAAATTTTGTATTTCAACTTACTATACTGTAAACTATAAAAAAAATGCTTGTAATACTTAAAAAATAATTTGTTCTTATGCCTTTCGTCGTCTTTGCTCGGAATATCTTTTCTTCCAGATGGCCAACTTGTGTACAAGATTCCTACAAATCGAATTAACTATATCGAAAATCCTAAAAATCTCACGAACTGTGATATATTCTCTAGGCATTGGCGATCCCACATTTCAATTTTTGTGAAAATTAACAAAATGGCAGATATTTTAAATTTAACGATTGAATTTCGGTAAAAAATTTGTTACTTTTTTATTTATATTTCACAAAACAATGGGAAAATGTAAAAGAATCAATCGTGAGTGCCTAATAGAAATTATAGTAAAGACAACTGTAAAATTTTAATGTAATTGTTAAGGTAGAACTCGAGATATCTTGTACACCGTTTTGAAAAACGCAATTCTGAGGCATGCAGGTACATACATATATGAATTCACTCTCGAAACGGTACTTAGAGAAATAATTTCTACTACTTAAGACAAAAAAGAAATTTCGATTTTTTCAAAATATTACTGTGTCCTAACCCCTTAAGTCTTGTTTAATGCTTCTGGGATGCTAATAAGGTGTGCGTGCAGTTGAAAAGATATCAATACGGTTAACCCTAGTGCGTTCTTTTGTTCGATTATACACTTAAGGTCTTTGGGTCAAAAAAGACCCGAATTTTTAACTTTTGTTACCAGCACGCTGTATGAACCTAGACGATTAGCTTTTAATATTACATTAAGGGAACATAAGTTTGATAACAGCAAAAGTTATTAAAACAATAAGAAAGCGATGGGTCGAAAAAGACCCGAAGACCGCACTACATTCTGTCCAATTTAAGAATAACCTCGCTCTTTGACCGATTTTCGTCCGTTCTGCGCATAGACGAAGAGCGCGAGCAGAGGGTAAGACGGAGAAAAAACGTAGACGGTTAGGTGGGGGTTTGGACGTTCTAGTGGTCCTTGCCCTGCCTTAGGCACGTCCCATGCGCGAAGCGAGGTTACTCTTAAATTGGACAGAGTATAGGGTTAATAGTTGTATTTATTCGATACTTCGCAAGGCGTTGTTTCCTCGAACGATTCACAAAATTGTGAATGCTCTCACAACTTAATTGCGTGAGGGCTACTTTTAATTTTCGACGGTGATGATGTGTTGAGAACAGTTGAGTCGTCTGAATCACTGCCTTTTTTCAAGTATTGTTCAATCTATGAATTTGATGTATGTATAGTTTGCAACTTTACAATAATTCTGACGTAGTGTTTTCGAGGTTACGATGATTCTAATAATTCTCTGCTGTGATCTGAAATATATGTTTCGATAGTGAATGGTAATTGACTGGATTGAGAAGAGGAGTCAAAAATTAGCAATGGATGATTGGATGTTGGGGAAATTTGTGGAAGGAGAAAAATGAAAGTTGGAAATGTTTGTATACTGGAGGAATGTTGAAAAACTCAGAAAAAAGGGGAAGAGTAATGGAGATGAGTCAGATGAGTGTGTGACTGTTTATAGCAAAATGACTATAGCTCGTTTAGGATGGTAAAATTTCAAACTTGGGTCAAGCTAATTTATTCCTTCGTGGTATTTTACTCTTCGGTTCCTTTCTGCGACCGAACAATATTCTAGACTTCATTTACATAATTCGCCACCCTTTAGTTACAACACATAGTCAAGCTGTACTCGAGTGTTCGACAATGCGCGAAGCTCCGCAAAAAGGGTCACTCGAAGTACAAAAAATTTGCATTAATATTCTTATTCAGGTACATCCAATCTTTTACAGAGAAATTTCAAAGCAATATCATTCGAAACAACTGTCCTTTAAATCCCCGGGGGAAACGCGAAAGCAGAGACACAAGTATTGTTTCGCCGACGTCCGAAGAGGGGCTCACTTTCCCTCCTCCGACGAGATAAATTGCAATTCACGGGACGATTATTTGCGACGTGCCCAGGCCGTGGCTGTCGCTATCGCGCGTATTGACGCGATGCTTTTGCCCGGCCGAACAA
>NW_017100169.1:394256-432417 GCF_001263275.1 Habropoda laboriosa
CCCCGTCAGGTGGATAGTAATTGCGAAAGTAAGAGGGCGGATCTCTTTTTCTACCTCTCTCTCTGCAGGAAGATGTAAAACGCGGACTTCTTCCCTTTGTCTCTCGCTTATTTATTCTTTCTACTCGAAAAGTGTTTCTTCTTTCATTAAAGCATAAATTTCACTGATATTGCCCCAACTCCCTCGCCCCTCGTATTACGATGTGTCAGCCCAAGTCGATGTGAAAAAGTTCTCGTTCGTTATTTTCACCGTTTATTTCGTACCGTATGAATTATACAGGGTGCTTCAAGTATAACGAACATCTAAATTATTATATTTCCGCAGGTATTTAAAGTAAGAAGGGATGATTAATTTTAAGGGGAGTTTGTATGATTTGAGAACGTGCATCTAGTAATGATAAGAAAAGTCTGTCCAGAGTCATCGTGAATTCAGGTTACTCGACCTCAGGGGCCGCGGCCGACTTTTTCCATCGGCCGCGGTACGGGAGTTCACGACCCCGAGGTACCCGAGTGCACGGGCCCGGGGGAGGGCGTACTGCTCCTCCCGCCGGGCCCCGGTTGGCGGCCGCCGCGCGGGGACGCCCCGCCTCCCTCACGGGGGTGCGGGGCAGGCCCCAAGTCTTTGCGCGGCGGTCGGGGGCCGCAGGGCTGTCGAGGGGGGACTCGGCAGCCCATTGCACGCGGCCCCACGGTAGGGGCGTCGTCGGTGTGGTCCCGGCGGCGCCCCGGAGTCAGAGAGGGGGTCCCGTTGACCCCCTCCGGGATGAGCCCCTCCCTCCGCGAACACCTCGAGGGAGGGGCCCGGCGTGGGGTGGGCCCGGTCGCGTTCTTCGGAGATCCCGGGCCCACCCCCGGAATGCCGAGGTTGGCCACCGTGGGGTTTTAGCCGGTAAGAGTCCGGCACTACCCCGGTGGGGTTTTAGCCGGTAAGAGTCCGGCACCACCCCGCTCCCCTCCCCCGGGGGGCGGGGTGTCCATCAGGATTTCCCCTCGTATAAAAAAAGAAGTTCACTCAAGGTTATCGACACTTTTTTACTATTTAAATTAATTTTTTTACTGTTGTGAATTGATGAAAGTGTCTAATTGAAATATCTATTAAAGAATATATGTATAGTATGTTTCATTTATAATTAATTTTTTTACTGTTTAATGTCATTGGTCGAAACCTTTGTTGTTCCTTTATTGCTCTCCTTTAGTCTAAGAATTGACAAAAGGGTGAAATTGAAATATCTATTAAGGAGTACATGCACAGTGTGTTTCACTTATAATTAACATCTGAATTATTTCCACTGTTATTGAAAATAACAAAAAATGATCAAAGAAATCCCCTCGAAGTCATGTTAAAGGTAATTTCAGCCATCCACAGTTTTTTTACTGTTTAAGGTGATAAGGTCACTTTTAGGTCACAATGTCATAGGTCATTGAACTTGTCCTGATATCAGCTACAACGTTGCATTCTTAAAAATATAGATATCAATATGCAAAAAATGTCGATGACATAAGAATAACTTCCATGACTTTGGATGCACTTTTGTTCATCATCACCAGGTGTACGTCTTCAAACCATGTAAACCACTTGTTAGTAATTTTTTCTTACTTTCAATAACAGTAGAAATAATTTAGATCTTCGTTATAAGAGAGACGTCCTGTACATGGCGCCGATTGCAGAACAAAGACATACATACTAATAGTAATAACAGGTTTAGGAATATTTCATCGAATTTCGAGGGTGAATAATTTCAGATATTCCATTGACCGATTTCGAGACATATACTATACCGACAGTCACGGTTTCGAAATGGTGGATATCGATCTTTCGACGAAATATTTCGACAGATGGTACGGACACTTCTTTGCCCGCGGCGGCCGAAAGTTAGTCCTCTGGCGAACTTTCGGATTTATTTCTCGCCGCCCGGGGCCAGTCGACGGGAAACGGAGCCAAGCTGAACCGATGTCTCGCACGAAACGAAGTCTTGGGAAACTCGTTCAGTAAATGTGCAATGATTGACATGGAAATTGCAGATATTCTTATTATTATTATTTATTTATAAACGGGCCGAAGCCCTCTTACATAAATGTTTACACCAAAGAAAAATAATATTTGTCATAATCGTTGTCGACGCGAAGGAAGGTTATAATCATCTGTTGTCACATTTTCTTTGTAAAACATGTTGCATGGTAAGCCAGACGTTTTTCGCTTAGAATTTACAAAACTCCAAAAGGATTTAATATTATTTTGAACCGATAGTTCAGTTTTGCGTACGTACGAAGAATAACAATGTTTAGCAATTCTCTTACATTCGACTCGCAAGTTGACAAAAGTCAAGTAGTCAGACAGTTGAGAACTCCTTTTAAAGGCTCTATGAGCCTGTTTCTTTTCACGAACCAATCCAATTAAGGTATGAGAAAACCATTTAGGAAAAGTCGAATGTTTACAATACATTTTTGGAATAAAGTTCTCGATCGCAAAATAAAGGTGGTCATACAAAAGTTTCGTAGAATCGTCGACGTTAGTATTTGTTCACGCGGTTCGCGACGTGTTGAACCAGCGGGATTCCCTTACGAACTCTTATGCAGGTAAGGGATAATTGACTGAGAATGGGTTGGATTTTGTAACACTCAATTATTATTTGCAAACATTAGTGAAATCTAAGCTATCTTAAACTAGGAGTCTTTATTAATGCAAGTGTTCTTGTGTAGTGAGCGGAGTTTGTGTTGTTACTGATTCGAGGTCCGTCGGTTGTCCTTCACCTCACCTCGGATAAGGCGTGTCTTGGGGTTTGAAACATGCGGATTGGTTAATGTCATTAGTCGGACGTAGCGAGGGTGGTGGTTGATATTTTAACTGATATGTTAGAAAAAATGCGGAAGGAGAAACAAAATAGCCACCCCCAAGCAAACCGTCACTCTCAGGTAGAACACGTGCTCCCTGGGTGACCGTCGCGAAAATCCGCTTGCCTCGAAACCCGGAACGGTACAGGTAATAAACTTATGAAGCACTCTGAGGTGAACAATACATGAAAGAAACAAAGTAAAAATTCTAAACCTCGGTCATCGGTGAAAAAACAGAGACTTATAAGGAATGCGATGGAGAATCAATGGCTTCATAAAGTTATTGTCTCTACCGACGGGTCAGGATTTGGAGAAATACTTGAACGATGTAAAATTTAGAAATCCTGACCCGGTTTATGGAGGTCTCTTTCCCCTTGGGGTAGTGTAGGTATGTGCCGCGTAACAGTATTTGCGAGCAAAACGTCCCATTCTATATGATTTAAGTAGTCAATAATACTATTGTAGTCGCCATGTTTAAAATTGTAGTAGGAGTATGTGGTATGCTGAGTATTTCTTACGTTTCGAAGATTAATCGAGATGTGGAGAGCGGGATGGTAACTAGCACGTTTTACAAACGACTCAGGAGAGCACATAACATGTGTCGACGCGATATTTGAAAAGATTAAATCTAAAGTATTGCCGAACGAATTTAATACAGAGTTGCATTGGGATCCATTATAAAAGTTAAAAGTAGAGGAGAGAATTCCAGCAGATGCAATTTCGTTAGTGGAAACATTTGAATTCGCGGGAAATGAGTTGGAGCCGGACCATGTGATATGAGGAAGGTTGTAATCGCGACAAATAATATAGTTACAGTTCGAATATTTGTCTAAAAGCGAACAGTCTGAAACGATCAGACACGCGACGCGACGCGACAATATAGTTACAGTTCGAATATTTGTCTAAAACATCAGAAATAGCAGAACAGTGTGCACTATATAAGGTCTCGTTACTTAACGGGGGCAAGTAAACCACACCGATTATTAGGGGAAGAGCTCCAGATGTGACTTCAACAAATAAGTGTTCCAGATTGAAAACGGTATTGATAGTGCCACTACTGCGTAAGGTGTTTCGAATCGCAATAAGAACGCCGCCTCCTCTGGAATACAATCTTACCATGTGCGTCCGTCTAAAACCATTCCGAGGGTTAAAGGCCTATTGAGAAACAATGTTTCCCCAGAAAAGAATAGGATATGTATAAGTCTCGGGGAAAAACAGTAAGAAACTGGTTTGTTGTTGTTTCATAACTATAACAGATCTTATTCCAATAAAAACAAACTTAGGATAGAATAAAACGAAATTATAACAGTAATGAATCTAATTAGTAATGCATAGGCCCTCCTCTATGTTCAATTAACTCAACTATTCAATTGAGTACGTATATATACATACATACATATTATGTAATTAAATTATTCACACATATATTGTACATACCGTGAAACTAGCTTCAGTCACTCATACTAATACTCTTTAGAACAGTATAATTTTTTTTAAATTGGATAAAACGACTTGAGTTTTCTTTGAGAAGTTAGAAGGATTAGTATACTAGATGACGTGTATAAAATTTTTTGAAAGTATTGCAATTTGTGGGAATCACGAAGAAAATTGTAAAGGTCACTGTTTACAACTTTTTTACCTGAGCCTGTAACGAAAATTTAAAACGTACGTTTTGTAGATTTATGTCAATTATACACATGCTGAAAATTTCATCGAAATCGGTTGATGGAGAAACAAGCGACAGGCATCGAAATATGTAGGAATCTTCAGATTTATTACAATTATAGGCCGAACGTCGTGAAATAGTGCGATTTTCACAATCTTTAATGATTTGTAGCTGATAGTAATATTAACCGATTTCGATAAAATTTTCAGCATGCGTATAATTGGCATAAATCTACAAAACGTATTTTTTAAATTTTCCACAAATTGCAATTTTTTCAAAAAATTTTAGACGCGTTATCTAGTATATTAATCCTTCTAACTTCCCAAAAAAACTCAAGTCGTTAAGTCTAATTTTAAAAAAGTTATACTGTTCTAAAGAGTGTCCGAATATTAGTAAGAATGACCGTATGTAGCTCGCAGGGCCACACTGGCCGTTTGATTTTTCTCCCAAGTTCGACTGTTCGTTGTGTACTTGAATTTGGTGTCATTGTTTCGTGTATGCAGCGGCAATTTGTGAGGAGTTAATTCACACGAACGAATATGCTAATTATGTAAATGGATTCGAAATCCGTGTATAATCGAAATCGCGTTGTTCGAGGGAGCACTGTATTCTCTACAAGACTATGATCGCGTGATACAAGCGTCGTTCGACAAGGCACTCGTTCGGTAGCCCCGAGTCGTCCTGCCCGATTTCTGCACGCTGTTTACGCGCAGCTAGCCTGGCAAGAAACCTCAGAGGCGAGTCACCCTGACATGTGTGATAAGGACAATCTCTTGCCTTATAATATCGCGCGAGACTCGTAATGTTTATTCCGCGCCAAACATAAGAAACACGAGTCAGGGTGATTGTACGTACATCGAGCCAAACATAAAGCTAGTAATTCTCAGTGTTATAAATTCAAATGAAACTTAGGATTACAATTAATTTTTTTTATTAATATAACTACTTTTGTCATATCTGGTCGACTGCATATAAACATCGTAACAGTAAATGATTCTCACCCATGAAACGCTAAAACGCCCAAAGTTCCAGGAAATTAACAAATCCATTAGCAGCGAAATCATTTTCCCACGATTCACTAGCAGCGCCTGAACTATTCAAAAAGCTTTCTACGAACGTAAAACCAAGATGCCCGATTCGACTGCATCCACGATAAAGAACTGAAGATCTCGTATTTTCCCGTGGATATATCATCCAGATCAAGTATTAATACTAAGATCGCGGTCTGCTCGGTTCAGGAAGGCAGGGGCATCAAGTTTCGGCCGGGGTCGTTTCCGGTGGCGCACGTAGAACGACGCATCCAACATCCGGAAGCGGTATATCCGAAAACGAGCGCTCGTAAACTCTGAACCGACTCCGGCTTGCGTGCGATATACGTTTTTCGATCGATCTGCCACGAAACCTAGAGAGCGTTTCTTTCCGTTCCTCCATGATTCCCTGCCCCCTCTGCTCTTCGTCAGATAAGTGAATACCCCCGTCGAGCAATTTCGTCGAACGATACTACTGGAATGTTAGCTCCGATAGGGTTTAATTTGAAAATGGCCAGCCGCATTCTCTCTATTGACGCTTCTTTACCTCTCTTTCTCCCCGTTCGTCGGGCTGTTTTATCATGGGACCTACTTGACCTCGAGGACAAGGAGGAGAGATCGAGAAGATCTCGGCCAGTTCGGAGAACTTTATCGTCTGTCGCAGCGGAATCGATTAGGGAGCCGTCACGGGTCTTTGTTTGCTTCGGTGAAGTTATTGGAACATGCTGTAGGTTTGATTATCGATAAAGAGGTGGAGACTGAGGCTCGGTGAATTCTCGAAGGAGTCAATTCGTTGAATTTTCGCGAAGAGGGTAATTTGCGGGATGTCTAATTGTCGCACTACCTACTTCTTACAATTTCCATGTTTGAGGAATTAATTTTGTCTATTGTGTAGGAGGTAGTCTAAAGTGAATGACGAGAGAATGATTTTCAAGCTGTTTATTTCCAAAACCCTTTTCCGTACTAACACTGGCGACACACGAAAACGGACTGTGTCCGAGGCAACCGATTAACAAACAGCCGAGGGGCACTCGCGCCCTGTCCGTGCCCCTCGTCGCGAGGCGCAGGCCGAGCCATAAACAAGTGCCTACAATTGAGAAAATGATTAACAGTATACAGCATATTGTAATCAGAAGACATGAAAATTTCCTCCAATATCTCGTATGCACCTGCTATATAAGCTTTGAACTAACGTAAAGTGGTAGTAAATTCTAAGAATAATTATTTCCTCGATTTTGCATCAAATTGAATTTCTGGTTTATCTGTATTTTGCGTTTTGGTATGTAATTTATGCAATTAATAAATATTGACCAAAAAAGAATTAAGGAAGAAGTTGCAATTTTCTTCGTTCACAAATACTCGCTTCCACGTCTAACAAGTTTCGAGATATAGTAAATTCTCTACAAGCGTCAGTCAGTTTGGATTCTACAAGTGTCAGTATAGATGGCCTACGCCTAGGCTGCATCATTGCTGCGCCCATGTTATCTCGCTCGCAGTCAGTCAAGAGTGTAAGGCTACACCAGTCGGTTTCTTTTACGAGATATCACGGCTCGACAATTCATAATAGAAAAATATAATTTCTTTAATTTTCCTTTTTTTCATCTGAAATGTTGTTCAAATTATGTCGTGTTTGATGTCATTTTCATCAGAAAAATCTCATCAATATGTTAAGAAAAATTTCGGGATAAAAAAACGTAAAATTAGAAAAGTTGGTATTTAAATCGCTTGGTTGCCTCGACTCACGTTTCATCCTTATCTTTTATTCGCTGTCCTTGTCTACGTTCGGCAAACTACAAAGGCGGGCGCGAGGCTCGAAAACGTAGTCCCTGACTCTACAAGTGTCAGGTTTAGGTTCCTTGCGGACTGACACTTGTGGAGAATTTACTGTATTAGGCTAAATATCTTCACCACCAGCAACTATGATCGGACAAAATTTAGTATATGTACGGTGTCAACCCTCAAATTTCACGTGTTGAAGAAAGAACAATCCAATATGTACTTTTTTTTTTTATCGTAGCATAAACTACAAACTGTTCCTCGCTTTTGCATTTGTATTTTTTCATTATCGGCGCGACAAAGCCATTACGAATGAAAAAAATTAACAACTAAATAATTAACCAACTCGAGGCACTCACAGTTCCCGCAACATTGAAATTACAACGCATCTGGAAAGTCTCAATTAGAGAGGCTCATTCCAATCTCCAAACTCCTCGACAAGTATTCATGCAATATGGCATGAATGAACGCCGGACCGAGGAGGGAGAAATACTACTCCGGACCGTTGATGCGTGATTTATTCGTTTCATTATCCGAGCCGTGTTCCCTTAATGAGATCGTCACAATTACCCGCGACAATGTGGACGCCGTAAACAGTGCACAAAGTGTTACCGATTTATAACGCAAAACGAAGTTTTTAATCCCCTTTGGACAGATGGGGAGGGGGTAGTAATAGAAGGATTTCGAGACAGAGCTTCGACTGTAATCACAATAAAAATAATAATAATTGCCCCTAATGAATTTCCCTGACGTGGCAATCGGCGTGGTGTCTCGTTAGCGACTCCTCTCGCTGTAGCACTCGTTAGCGTTTCTAAATATCCTCGTTTCAGTATATTAAATAGCGACGTTTCCAATTAAAAATATCGTCGCGATTCCCGCGTCGTCGTCCTCCTCCTCCAGCCGGCTGTTAATTAAAACAGACGCGCGAAAAGGACGACAGGAAAATTCATCGGAAGAAGTAGGCCGCGTGTCCGTGACGGATGAAATGGAATCTGAATTATGCGGCTGATAATTCGGCGATTTTAAAAGTGGGGCAATATTCTGTGTACGCGGAAGAATTGTTTGCAATACTCTGACCTCTGGATTCAATCGACACGCGAACGAGGAGATAATATTTATCGACAGAAACGAAGGCGTTAACGTCAACCCCCGGTGTAAAATTGGTTTTACATATTATTTAACTGTGTGCGGCTACCCTGCGGTGTCTAAAAGTAGATGAAGTTTCTGAATTTTTTTTCCTAGGCAACTAGTAAATGGAAGGTTTCAATTTTTTCACGAGATACGAATGTAACTTGCAGCTTTTTTGTCCAATTTTTAGAAACTAGAAGTGAGCAAGATGGAGGAGCTATTTGCTCGTTGAGAAACCTGCTGGCCACCATCGTAGGCAAGGATTGGAATGTCTAAAATAAAACATTCTTTCGGATTTATAAATAAAAATGTATTAGCTAGAATACAGCGTATCGTTTTTTCGATATGTCAATTATTTAGATTTTTAGAAATGTTTAAAGTTAATTTCGTTTGGTAAAAAGAGGTTTTCCCTCTTCAAACTGCTACCATTTCTATAATAATTATGATTTTTGAAAAATCTTACGTGACATTATGGCTAATACATATTTATTCATAATTCAGCAAAAATTTTTTATCTCAGGTGCTCCAATCCTTGCTGACGATCGCAACCAGAAATCGATGTCCTAGCAGATGTTTCGCAATAACTCCTCCATTTTCTAACATTTTTATTTTTTAAAAATTGAGTAAGAAATCTGAAAGTTGTATTCACATTCTCTGCAAAAATTGAAACTTTTCATTTATTAGTTACCTATAAAAAAAAATTCCCAAACTTTACCTATTTTTGAACGCCTCAGGGTGGCGTACCACCTTAAATACCATAGAAAGCCGTAATTCATTTTACTCGTACGGAGGTGGGGGCGAGAACCGGTCACAAGAAACGGAGGTTCGATCGTTTTCGTCCACCCTATGAATGGAACGAATTGTTTATGACAATTGCTCGCGGAAAGCTTTGTCGTCGTGTTACGATGCACGTTCCACGGGAAAAAGGGTCGAATCGTGTGCGGGGAGAGGGTGACTCGACACGATTCACGTCGACCCTGATTGTTTTCCGGCTGATGGATGGCTTCCGGTGTAAAACGTTGATCGATGCTATCAAGACGTCACCGGGCTGTTCTTCGACGAAGAATCAGCGACATACGACCATCATGGCGCCACCAAAATAAAAGGATGAAGATTTTCTTTATCTTCTTTTTTTTTTTTTCTTTCTAACAAGGTATCGTTTCGAGAAATTCGACGCAAAAATTAAATTATTCGAAAATTAATATTTCTCCGGAATTTTCCATATCTCTTGAGAATGTTATCACGAGCGCTGATAATATCATTACCAAAGAACTTGCGATACAAGCAGAAATTCTTTCAATTAATGTCACGACAATTGGGAGATGTTTATTCAATTTTTCCTGGGGGTTTTATACGGATAAGAGGCGTTTTCGTTTTGGTTCGCAGGAGCGATGATCGATCGATCCGGTCGAGTTGTTAGCCGAGCACGTCAAAGGGAGGGAGAGATAATCAAAAGGAGCGCCGGTGGATTTAATTACTCGAGGCGGAGTCACAATCGTTGTTTATTAATTCCTCGCGGTGATAATTAAGAAAATATTGTGTTCAGTGGACAATCACGTCACCCGTACCAGTGCATGTGCATTCTCCTTTTTCTTCTTTCCTTCTCTCTTTCCCCTTAATATTCATACGTTTCCTCCCACGTATCCTCATAATATGCCCGCTTTTCTGCGAAAAGTTAAAAGAATTTAAATTATTTTAGAACTAACGAGATTCCGCAATTAGCACTGCAAAATTTACATTCGCTTACTTTGCCAAAGAGAAGAACGATTTACATAGATTACCATATATATTACATCACATATACATATTTTAACTTTTTTTTTTCCTTGCTTCAGCAACCCCCCCACCGAACGCCCACCGCCACCTTTCTCGGAGATTTTAAATTTTAATTACTTTCGAGTTCTTCCATTTTCAACGCGTGCAGTTTTCATTAATCCTGACCTGAAAACTGGAACTTGTCTCTTTTCTTCGTTTTCTGTTTCTCTCTTTTTTTTCTGTTTCTTTTTGTAATTTTTGATCGCGGTGCCTCCTCGTTCGAGCCGCAGCGTCCAATTGAATTTCTCGCGGTGGAAAATCTCAACGATAATAATCCACAGCTACCCGGTTATCAATCTTCAAACTGAATCTCGCGCGGAAATTTATGAAGGAGAAGTTGCACACACACACACACACACACACACACACGATACGAACGAATTTTATCGCGTGTTTCTCCATGTTCCACGGGAATGCACGGAAGAGTTACTACATACCTACCAGAAATATTCCATTTCACACATTAATAGCGTCCGATTGGATAATCGATCTCGAATTGACCAGGAATATAAATTGCGATTAAAATTTACGCGTTTCATTCCTAATTGAAATTCCTTTACGCCGGCCGCCGCGTATTTACGTTAGCGCGAAAGCAATGCGGCTGTAATTTCGCGCACATGAACACGCCGCTTCCGCGCAAATTTCATTAAACGCGAAAAAAAGTTCGACCATTCAGAGTCCATTTGAGTACGGAGGAAAAAGGGGGAGAAAATGTTGGAAATGCGAATAACTGAAGTCTACGGGGAAAGGATCGCGTATAGTATTACTACACGTATGGTCGGGCAGAAGTACTTCAAGATGGCCGACGAAAGAGCCGTGGCAAGTTTTTGCGAGAGGAAAGACTACTACCTGGAGAGTGTAGGAGGACGAGAAAAAACGCGCGTTTGATGAATAACCATACGATGACGAACAAGCTTTCCGTTGGAGAAAAGAAGCATTACCATTTGCTAGACGAACGAGAGCGTTTTTTCTTAACGCATTGAAACGCTCGACGATTCTAGACGATTAATTCGAACGTTGGCTAGCTTCTTTCCTCTCCTATCTCACATCGACCAAAAATCCTTCTTATCGGCGCATGCACGCGGAATCTATTCGACGATTAATCAATTCGATATTAACGATCGCGTTAATTACGCGCACGGAATTGGACGCATCCGGTTGGTAATTAATATGCTTCGTTCGTTGGTCGTATCGATCGAATCGTTCGTGTTTTATTATTGGCTTGGCCTGGAAGGTTTTAATTTTCGACGATTTTCGCGAAATGTCACACACTTCTGTTGACCTTTTGTACGGTGTTTGAAATGTAACGCCAATAAGTAGATTTGGGTGAAATCGACGTAGTATCGGATATTTAGAAGAAACGAGGATAAAAATGTGAAACTTTGTTCGTTGAATTATTAGTGTTCGGTACCGAACGTGACAATGGACGTCTCCCCAATAAGCCTAAACCGTTATTCTTTCGGCTTTATGACACGTACGATCAGTCCAAGTTATTTTTGAGTGCCTCTCTTTTTTCTAATCGCTTTATTAACACCTTTCTCGAGGACGAGGTCCAGAAGGTGTTTATGGTTATTGAACCTTTACGTTTCGCTCGCCTCACGCCCTTCTGGTGCCCATCCGTTTCCCTCAATAGCTAATGACTTGTCGTGAAGCCACACTCCCAACACGAAAATTCAAAATCCCGTTAGGACCAATTGCCACGTGGGTCCGAGTCCCCGGTCGCGATCATGCCCCACTCCATCATCTAGAAAATTCCGGAGTGGGCGGAATGCTCGTGGCTCGGGGAGGACGACCCTTAAAAATCGAACGTCAAGGATTGGCCCCACGACAACACACCCCAGCAACTCTTTTCTGTATAAAGGCAACATTTTTGTTTACGAAAGACAGTCACACCATCCCAGTCAAACACTGACACATACCTCGACCACATTGAACCAGTTAATATTTGTTGTTAATGTAAGCACCACTTGAAAACAAAGAATTAATGTCAGGATAGTGCGGTATCCCAGAAATAACTTATTGTGTATTTCTAAGCGCTTCTTAAGATTTCCGGCGTCCGTCTTGCTCGACGGCTATTTCCAGAATGTCCTTTCCGGGGAAAGGGCTTAGTTTATGGGACCCTCAGGTACCCGCGCGCTTTCTCTTCCTGGGTGACAAATTCCAGGCCACCACTTCGCCGCCGGAATCTCGTATTTCTTACATTAAATATATTAATAAAACCAATAGTGCATTGTCATTCAATTAAGAACACCTTTGCCTCGTTAGTTTGAGACAATGTTCATTTCGTGTAAACATTATCGCGTCCAGTACTTCGTGAAGAATTCTTTAGAATTGTGAAGGTTACACGGAACAATTAGAGCGTTGATTTAATATTGTAATGATTAATTAAAGTTGTACAATATAATTGTAATATTGTATTGAAATTATATGAAATATTATCGCTTGGCTTGCCGGTTTGACGAGAGGATCAAATGTTTTCTTTTCGCGTTTAACCACGCTATAATATACAGGGTGGACCACGAAGCGTGATCAGCTTAGATTATTTTGTTGTTAGCGGTTCGATCGGAAGTCTTTTTAGCTAAAATAACATGGTTCAAGGAGAGCTTTACGACGATTGTATCCAATTTTTTGTCAACCCTTTTTTTCCAGAGTTGTCAAGGACACCTTCAGTCTTTTATAGGTAAACCTACAATTTTTTTTACACCCATCTTTTAGGAGATACTGAGACGAATTCGGCGAACATCATAAAAAGTATTTTTTCTTCATCTAAACCAAAGAAACGTTAAAAAAATATCATTTACCTTAATTGAATCGATGCTCAAAATGGTGTCCACTAGCAGCAATATACTCGCGTGAACGGTTAAGAAATGACTGCTTAGTTCCTTCTGTGACGTCTGCATTGATGGTTAAGCATGCATCTACAATTCTCTGTCGCATATCTTCCGGCGTTGTTGGAGGTTCTTTATAAACTTTTTCCTTCAATGCACCCCATAAAAAGAAATGCTTAACCATCAATGCAGACGTTATAGAAAGAACTAAGCAGTCATTTAACTGTCTACATCAGTCACGTTGTCAAAAATATCTTCACTGTGCTGTAAATTTTGTTATTTATCGAATTACAAGTACTACTATAATAAGTAGAAAAATCAAATTATATTTTGAAGCTATTTCGAATGTAAAAATAACGTGTTGCACCAGTCTTTAGAAGACTCGAACGGGACTTATGACGGTTATGTCACGAATAACAAAAGCGTAACGAAATATCGTCAAAGTCGCAATCACCAAAGCCACTTAGTACCTGTGTATCAGTATTGGATCAAATTGATACAAATTCCATATGCAGGAAAATATAATTGGTTTTCATTTAAAAAATGGAACAAGTGTTTAGTCGTCCTATTAGATTTACGGCGTTTTCCAGGCACGGTTCTGGAAATTACTCGGCCCTTCGCAGCAGTTGTAAATTTGGGAGGCCATCAAGCACTTTAACGTTTATTTAGAAGTTCGATGCTTTTCTTCTCGTGGCTCTCGTCCACATCTGTTTGTTATATTTTAACTTCTCGGGTTTTTGGTCTCCACTTTGGTACGTTTTTGTTAGCGACGAAGCGCTGCCCAGACTTATTACCCGCTGCGTTTATTGCTTCGAGACACGCGAGTTTCCGCCCGCGTCACTCAAGGGTGCGGACGACACTTGAGAGTGACCGTTGACTTGGGGGCGTCCTGTTAGTTCGTTCTTTGTTTAATAGTTTGCCAATCGCGTATAGTCCACCACCTCCCTTGTCGAAGTCGAAATTGTAATAACCAATCCGCGTGTCTCACCCCCGCCGAATGTATCCTGACCGAGGTATCTTCGAACTTTTTCTGAGACCTCGAAATCAGAATTCATTCGGCTAGCAACAAGCAACATTGAAATCTTCCGGAAACCAAACACGAGCAAATTAGTTAGTCTCGGCACAAACGTGCAAATGCATTAATGTTTACTAGAAATTTAAGGATATGAAAAGAGTTCAGTCGAAATGTTGCAGTTGCTAACAGAGGAAAAAGAATTACCTAATTTTGTCTGAAGAGGAATGTGAGAGAAGAGTGTGAGAAGAGGAATGGAAGAAAGGGTTTGATATATTATTGCGAAAGATTTCAATTACGTTGAAATCCATCTATCTGCGATTATTCACCGGACGTCGAAATTAGGCTAAAATTCTGACAGAATGATGATTTACACTGTAGTAACGTCATCCTCACGACTTCTTGGGCCAAGCAGCCAGTGTCCACGACGCCAGTTGCACCACTCACTGTTAGCTGACAGTTACACCTGCACATACATATGTCTGACTGTCGCTGCGCTGCAGCTTGAGACGGTGGTTCGCTTAATGCGCCGTTCTTCATCGTCTCCGTGGCCACGGCTATATCAATGGCCTTCCGGTTGCGGCCGCTGGACAGCGGAACGCGCCCAGGAAAACGCAATATCCTCCGTGCAGGCGCTGGCGAAATTGAGCAGCTGCTGAATAGTTGAGAACCGATGAATTATACTAAAGACTTCATTCGGAAAATTTCCGCTGAAAATTCCTTTCAAGGGTTATTCTGGTCTAGACGTGTCAAAAAGTCGATTTTTGCATTTTTGCAAGTTATAGAGGTTTAGAGGAAATTGTGCGCGGATTATCGCGCTAGCCGAGTAGCTTCCGCGCTAGATAAGTTAAGAAATACAACAAACTGCCTCTAGATGAAGAAGTCTTGTTAATAATAGAGCCGATTTATCAACATTTGACCTCACATGACTTATTGACGAGATGTGTGAGAGCTAACACGAAAAATAGTAGAGTCTCAATTCTCTAACATGGAATTTTGTTTCGAAGCACAATTCAACGACAACAATTCAGATTGCAACTGTTCGTGATTTGCGAACTTCGCGACGCGATGCTTAATTCGACCGATGCGCAAAGAATTCACGAACTGCTCTCGCGGCAAACTAATGGCACGAGTGCTGTTTAAATTTGTAGATGAGATTTGTGGTGGGTGAAAAAGAGATATATGTTTTACACGATAGACAAATACTGGCTGATTGGTGGTGACTGTTACTTTTTATTTTTCGTGATGTCTCAAAGTTGGTGATAGAATCTCTGATCGAATCTCTGTGTGTGTTTGTGTTTTTATAAGTTCGGTGTGTACCGTGATTGGTGGTGTGAAATGTGTGAGAAGTGGTGGGAGTATCGGTTGATTGGTGTTTGGGACGTGTGGTAGGGTTTGTCTGGTGGAGTCGAAGTGGGGAAATTGTTGCTAAAATTGTTATATTAGGGGATGGGAAAATCCTGAGGTCGGAAGGTGGTTTATGAGTGTAGTGCATGTGGTGTCCAGATGTAGGGTATTCGACTTTCTAAGGTAATAAAACAATTTGCTGATGGCGAGGAGAGAGACCAATTTACGGAAAATATATTATTTGTGAATATGGTAGGGCTCCATTGTTCGAGTCCTCGGTACGGTCGAACAGCAACATTTCGGATTGTTTGCATATTTCATAGAGGATTAGCTCTCTTTTAGAAATGATGGCCACTGTGGGAATCCTAATTGTCTCTGAAAGCAAAGAATTTTATCGGGAACGAAGCTAAGGTACGTCGAAACAGATCTGAGCAGCGCAAGTCAGATGCCACAAAAAAGGTTCGGAATTGCTTGTAAATACGAACAATCGGCTCAGTTGGAATTTTATGAAGAAGAGGAAGGATCGCTGTATAGTACAGATATTATGGATTGAATATAAGTGCACTTAATTTCTCTTTATTGTATCTAAACTTAAACTGAAACTTTAAACGCGATTTCCTCGAAATCATGTTTTGCGAAATGGTTGCCACGATATCTCAATAACGGTGTGTCCGATGTTAATGAAATTTTCCGTGGATATTCCAAAATGCTGTCATTATCGTCTGAACCAGAATTATAAAGATATTTGCAAAATTGCCTTTGTAATTAATAAATTAATCTCACAATTGAAGAGACTTTTCTATTTAACATGGCGCTATTTTGTTAAAAATTAATTTTAACATATGATTTTGGTTCAGACGATAGCTTCGTTCTTACTGAACAAAATTTTCTTTGAATCATTTGTTTCTGACGTCTATGAAGGACGGAATCATGGCAACCAACTGGACGTGTACGCAATTTTCATGTCTTCGTACAAACGTCTTGCACTTATTATTTCACGCTAAAAATATATACAAATATTGCTAAAAGAACGATTAAGTTATTAGAAATAATTTCGTGTACTGCACTTACTTCATTTGCCCATAAAAAATTTTGAAACATGGCAATGAAACTTACGCGCTAGACCAGAATACTCCCTTCAGTCGATATTCAGAATATTATGTTAATTTAGTGAGAAAAATGAATCACACATATTCAATGGAAAAATTTCGCTAATTTGCTCCCTGTTCTAAGAATCGAGACGAATAAATGAATTTGAAGGAACAAACGAGAAATGTATTTCAAAAGAATTACATTAAAAGTGTCCTTTCGAAAATTTTCGTTGAAAATTCCTTTCGATCAATACTCAGAATACCACGTTGATTTAATGAAAAAGATGAATCACACAAATTCAATGGATGAATGAATTTGAGGGAATAAATGAGAAACATATTTCGAAAGAATTACACAATTGCGCGAAGAATAATACTCCGGCAATGTATATCAAAAAGAATACATTTTTGTTTAGTGCCACGTCAAAAATATTTGGGGCGTTAATCAAGAGGAAAATTCCATCGGAGAGGATGCTAATTAAGAGCTCATTCCAGCAAAATTCCATGAATATAATATACGATGAAAAATCGATGTAACAAGTGCAGGTGAAATAATATCGCCGTTGAACGTTCCTTGCCGATATTCCCGCCGCGTTTTCGCCGCACGCGCAACGGAAATATAACGGGGCGAAGATGTAAGTAACGTGGTCTCGATTGTGTTTCAAGGGTTCATTAACCGTGTCAACAGTCTTTGAAAATGTTCTACTTGACTATCAAGTGGCCAGACTAAGAGAGGTAGCATAAATATAACTGTTCGAGGGGAAGAAAACGCTCGATCGGGGTATAACGTCGAATGAATTATTGCAAAACCACTTGAGGGGATTACAGGAATTGAGAAAATAGTCCATTTCTACGAAGGAGTAAAACGTCGTGGGATTAAATTGGGAATTGCATTGAATTAACGATCCTCTGAAATAGAGCTGAATATAAGTCGTCGTGCTCCAGTGTTTCGGGATTCTGACATCTGCCGTCTCCTCTTTGAAGAAGGCCCCGGACTTAATTACACTTTTACTACGTTGTTCTTCGTTTCCGTGGAGGAATATCCTCAGCTATAACTGCACTGCCCTTCGAACCGTAAAGTAATCTCGATTATTGCTACCGGTTAGTTGAATAAAAGCTGTGTCATCCAGATTACTGCTATCGGTTAATTCTTCTACACTTCAGAGGAACTTTAATAGTTAAAGGAATGTAGCAGAAATGCTCTAATATTAGTGGAAGAGTGAGAGAGAAAAGGGAGGAGAGAGGGAGAGGAAGGTGGAGGATACTTGTCTCAACCGAAAAGTTCCATTTTGCATTCGATAAATTGGTACATGAGAATTGGATGATAATAAGCAAGAAAAAAACCTACTCCCTAACTCCATTTCCCGCTCTCGTCGATACAGACCTTGCAACACCCTAAGATGAAGTAGCTAATAAGTTGACAATATGTAAGTAATGCATAAAGAAGCGGCATTTTTACAAGGCCAGAACACATTTTATTTCGGACGCAAAAGCTGAGAAAAACTCCCAAAAACATCATAATATATGAGAAACCAGTAAATTAGATTGCGAGAGCGTAAATAGCCATTAAGAATGTAGACATGAAATAGTAGAATATTTTATTCCATTATAGACTTGTATAATGCTTGACAAACAATAAAACATTTAATAAGAATGATCCCAGATTGATCTGTGAAGTGCAGCACCCTTTTCCGCAAACTCTCACTCAGATGGGTGACCACTGACGAGAAAATTCATTTTACACTTTTCCGCCTTCTCCTGGACTGTTCCTTTGCCATCGTGCTGGATTCAGGAATTAAAGCACACCCAATTTCTTGGACTCTTGGTCACCTTGTCAAGACGATGGAGAGGGAGAAGTCTCTCACAGAGAGGTGTTCATAGGAAGAGGACTTCTCCTTGCTTTCACTGTGAACTCTGGATGGTACCCATCCAACTTATTGGACTCTGGTCACCATTCATACACAATGGAAAGAAGTCTCTCAGAGAGAAGTGTCCATAGGAAGACGGGTTCTCCTTGCTTTCGTAGCGGAGTCTGGATACTTATTGGACTGTGACCACCACAAATCTAAGACATTGCCCAATTGTAGGGGAAAGAGAGGATCCACTTAGTAGGGATATTTGAAGTAAAATCCTGGAAGTCAGATAAACATACTTGCCCTTCTCTTAGCGAGGCTCATGCTATAATTTTGATAGGTTAATCCTTAAAGTTGGAAAAGGGTCTAGCCAAATAAGCATGGTAAAAGTGCCCCTAAACCAAATGAAACGTCTGATACGTCAATTGAAAGAGCTTCCTAGGAAAAGTTTTAGCTCTCTACCCCTATTATTAGGGTAGTTATCGACCTAAACATGATTCTCAGTTTATGGTTGATTTCTTTTGTTCTATCGTACAAAAAATTATGCAAAAAATCTGAGATACTATAGCCTGAGTGCTGCATATCCGAGAATTTTTTCAGATTTTTTGAATGAAAAACCTACGTTTAAAAAATTAGGAAACATTTTGGTATTAAATTTTTGTATTAAAGTTATCGAAGCACGTTTATATTTTTACAGTGCAAACAGCCTGCCCTGTTTATTAACTCGTAATTTTTCAGATTTTTTGGAGCGGTGCGTCGTAGTTTAAAAAAAAAAAAAACTAAAAGCCACTAGTTTTGACGAGTTGAAAAGGGTCAAACGCGTACTGAACTCAATAGAGATAGAAACGAGAGAGATACAGAGAAGAGAGGACAGATCCCTGAGGGTCGCAACATTAATGTACAATTTGGTTGCGTAGCGAACACTGTCGATGTTACACGCACCCGAAATAATTTAGCATTTCTTAATTCAACCCGAACCCGCAGTAAGGATCATTCACCGAGGATAGTCACTTTATTTACAGCATATTAGCAACGCAGGACGCAATCCGAGCTTGCTCTTGCAACTGGAACTCTCGACTAGGCAAACAGAGACAAAGAGAGGGAGAGCAGTTTACACGTGCACTGTTGAACATACTGATGTTATTAATTACATGCACCACATATACACCCAGATATATACTGCTCACATGGTATCGATAATGTGTATCGTGCTACTTTCTTTTGATCAGGCTTAATCTATGGATCGTCATTGCAACGAACAACTAGCGCTATTTCGCAGTATTTACGAATTTTCCGGTTTCTCGCAGACTTCAAAGTGTATTACAAAGAAAAGACACAGTGCTTGCAAGTTTTACAACGTTTGATCTTGGAAAAATTCTGAACGAACCGTCGCTGATGTTCCACGGGACAATACTGATAAATCTGCGAAGTTCCCGTCGAATCGGCCAAAATTCATTTCTACAATTTCACACAAAAGCTTTTGATAATTTTATCAGCATACCCAGAAAGTAGGTTACTCGAGTCGGTTCAGTTAATCACAGGGTTAATCCAGTCCGAACTGGCGAAAAGGTCCTGCAGCTAATTCTACAGGACGAAAATTAATTCTACATAATCGTCCGCGAAGGGATTACCTAATAGCTACTATCGATGCATCAGCGTGCGATGAAAGCGACGGTTTCCAATCGAGCGGAACCAGCTCGACGAAAAAGAGAGGAATTTCGGTTCTACAGAATCGAATTCTACGGTACATAGGAGTCGCGTAGAGGAGCGTCGGTCGTTCGGAATGCAAGTAATTCGATTGGAAGAGGAAGAGAGAAATGACGACACGGAAAGTTACATTAACAAAATGTGGAGAAAGGTGTGAGGTGGAAGTTCGCAGACGGTTCTCGCGATTTTCGCACGATTTCCGCTATTAACCTGGGCCCGGCACGCAGCCAACTTCCTCCCGTAACCGGATGAAGAACTTTCCAGGGGATTTGCATGACTATCGGCGCGGTTTGACGCCGGCAGACACCAATAAAGGCAATGATAATTTGCGAGGCATGGGTTTCGAATCGATTCAGGGGACCACCTACGTAGTCTGAGGAATTAGCAGACAACGTGGAGCGTGAAAGGTGCAGTGCTTGTGTGACGGGTTAACTGCTCTTTTTCAAGGCTCCACGTAGCATTGAATTAATAGATTGGCTGAATTGCCGGTGCTCTTTGCCAACAATTCATTCGTTGGCCATTGTGTTTCACGATCTTTGAAATTCGCAACGCTATCGAATTTCTCTACACAAAGCTGCACAAAGTTGGACCACTGTGCATGGCGCGACCGAAAGTATTGTACAAGCGGACAGGAGATGATTCTTTATGTAAAAATAAACAATTAAAACAAAACATTTTTTTTATCAAGGTTCAGTTTTTGAGAAAATCTGGTTTGAAAATTCGTTGGGTACGTTCGCATTCGCAAAGCTAACAGTAAAATACGGTTCGTTAAAGGTCAGAGTGTAACCTAATTCTTTCATCTGAAATATTTCCGTTGTAATTCAAATTTCGTAAAAATTTTTCCTACAAAAGTTATACAGTTTTGTGATAGTCTATGTATAGTAACAATAGTTCTATTCTATAAATGGCTGATTTGAGAATTTCGTTCTCAAATGTACCTCTAGATAGCACATATTAACTTATTTTAAGTACGTCAATTTGAAACTAAAAGCTAGCCCAAATTAATGAATTTTTTTATTGTTAAATGGCAGACTGTGTACGAAAGTTAACCATAGATCAGGATTAATTTCCACCGATCACTTTTTAGTGGGAGAAAAATTTATTTTGTCCAAACAGAGATTGCTGTTAAATTTTTCTTTTTAGAAAGGCATAAATAACCTTGTATGTCATAAATATGATATTTTTGCTAAAGTTTTATCAACACTTCGGTAATTTCATCTGCAGCAAGCTAATACAACAATTTTCGGCAGCACCCTATATCGTGTGGTATGATGAGCTACGACGACACGTATACAGAGTATTCTGTTTAAACGAGAGCTTTTGCACTTGTACCAGCACCAGAAGGGAGGATTTTAATTGGAACGTAGAGTATCGAAAGCGTTACAAATGACGAACATTTTTGGTTCGTTCTCGTTGTTGAACGTCTGGGAATACGCGTTGTTACGTGCTTGCTATGTACACAGCCGACCAGGACGTTCGTGCACTGTGTCCGCAAAATATCGATTGACCACGAACGTTAACGAGCGAATATCAATATCAATATCTTCTATTACAACACGCGGCATGCCTGAACCGTGGGCTGCCGGCTCGCGTCATAATTGACGTTTGTTCACACTGTTTTGCCGCGGCCGCCTACATACCTGTCCTCCTAATGATTGACGCAACGATACAACGTTATTCCTGCCCCCTTTGTGTTTTCGTGAAAATTACACTGTACACGGTGAAAGACAGACGATGAAATTTCTCGTTACTCTGTACGACTCTTTCGTAAAATCGTGACAGAAAACCGGTTTCGTTATTTGCTTCTATTAGAAAATTATCAATTAACCATGAATAGGATGGAATTCCTCGCGTCGATTCTCGTCGAAGAAGTTTTTCAGTGGCTAAAAAAGCCAAGAAGATAGTCAGTCTAAAAAAGAAGAGAAATGAAAGAGGAGATAGCTGGGGCCAAGCGAAGTGAGAGACAGAGGAAGAGAGAGAGAGAGCGAGAGGGAGTTAGATTAAACGACAAACCGAGAGGAGTTGAACAGGCGGTTACAAAGGGAACAAAGAAGGGGACAGATGGTGGAAGAAGAAGAAGAAGCTGTGCAAAAAACAGGAGGAAAGAAGGCTTGTGTCACGGGAAGAAACTGAAAGGCACCGGAGGAAAAACTTGCTGAAGAAACCGAACAGCGAAAGAAACTTCTTCTCTGAGGAGAAGAAGCGTCTAGCCTTAAATCTGATAGAAGGGCCGCATAATTAAACTGTGGAATATAGAGTGAAAGATTAAAGAGCGTAGATCCTTAACTCGAAGGACAGAGCTCGAGAGAACAATTTAACCTTACAAGATGTATACATCTCTACCCTAGTGATGGATATTTCTGTGAAAAAGATCTTTAATAAATGACACTTTGTTCAGCAGAAAAAGCTTCCTCAAAGACAACCTGCCCGCGGTATCGGCGTACAAAGGGTAGCCAGAAGAGACGTACAAACGAGGAGGCGGGGGGAGAAAAGCTGGGATGGAAGGGGTTAATGCGCGACAATGCGAGCACGTACCTACATAATTTGTCTAACTGCGCTCGCACGGTTTGATGGTCAGCGGGATTGGCGTCGGTGTAATTCGGCAACAGCTTGTAGTGGTTCCGACTCCTATTGCCCGGTCGTGTACTACTGTCTGTTCCTCTCCCCTATCCTCTTCCTACCACCACCACCACCACCATCGATGTGCACTGTGTCTGCTCGTATTACACTGCCGTATAGCTAATAATCGTTAGTGACAGAGACATCGCGGGCCTCGTGTCGTCGAGATTGGCTAATTAACGTTTCCGACGAACCGTGAATTCTACCGGCGAAAATTACAAAGATTAGGACTGGAATGATCGTTCTCCAAGTGTTCGGACTACGACTCGCGACGCTATTCCGAAATTGTAGCCCCGAATAGCAAACTAACTGCGCGAGGACTAATTTTCGTTTTGACGATATATAGCGAGGGGTGAATGATTGGTAGCGTGGTCGAATCACTGTGCTTTTGTACGAACAATCCAGTGTTTGAGTTTGTTTTGCGTGTAATTTGCAAATAGAACGTTCTCCCGTGGCATAGATTCTGCTGTTCTTTGGTTTGAATGAGTTGGTGGAATCGAGAGGAGGAGTGAAAAATTAGGAATGGATGATTGGACGTTGGAGAAATTTGTGGAAGAGGAGAAGTGAAAGTTGGAAATGTTAGCAAACTGAACGGATGTTGGAAAAACCAGGAAAAATGAGAGGAGACAGGTGCGTGAGGATTCACGGTAGGACGGCGATGGATCATTTACGAAGGCGAATTTTTCCTGGAGTTAATCTGTTCTATTGGTTCTACGGTTAGGCTTGTCTGTGCGACCCAACACAAAGATGCTAATGAAAAGATCTGTTGGTCTGTATTGTGAGGTCGATAGCGTTAATTGACTAGCGTGCCAGTGCAGTGGTTGGAATATAGTAGAGTGTATCGATTAAGCGTAATCGAAGACTGTTGCATAATTCGGCTTCTTAGGAAGCTGGAATTGGTTTAACGACGTCTAATTTTCGTGAAGAGAAGTGTGGTTTTGCGAGCTAAATGACATGAACTAATTAGAAGTAGAGAGCTCGTTTTCTTTTCACAGTATTTTAACGGATATATTTGACTTTGTGAGCGCACAGTGGTTAGCAGTAGTAGTAGAATAGGTACACGATTGGTCAGACGGCTCACGCAGACAATTGCAGCACTTCGCGCGGTTCGTTAATTAAAAACGTAATGAGCACTAGGGCCTGCTTAATTAGAGGTATTATTGGTCAGTCTCTCTCAACTGCCAATCATCTTACACATAGTTTGGCTACTCCATGCACACTGGTATCGATTTTATCGCATTGTTTCCTGCTGCTGCTCTTACTTTGTAGTCCAAACGAGAGAAGCTTGATTATAACGTTTCTTCATTGTTTAACGTGAAAAATGTTAAAAAATCGTTCTTCAACGATGGTGTTCACGGTGCGAGGAATAATTTCTGCCAAATTTTCCGTATGAATTTGTCAGAAATACAAAACTAATTAACCGTGTCCGGCCAGAAAATGATTCTTTACGAATCCGAAACGTGATATTGGAACGTTGTTAACGAACAGCAACGCGTCCTGCTTGTTGACTCTGATTTTTCCACCGCGTATTCCAGTTTACACGGCTGCCTGCAGCGTGAAACGAACCGCGAAGCTCGCCACGAGCGTCCAGTTTCAAGCTCCGTCATTAAACGTCAACTGAGCCGAGCGCAGACCGAACCGTCCGTGAAGTCTCCGCTAATTTCCGCCAAGGGATTTAATTTGTCGGCGATTTAGTCACCTCTGAGTGACAAAGTAGCTCCCTTTAATCTCCCTCTCGAGCTGTGGCCATGATTCCTCGGCAATATTTACGTGGGTCACGAGTTTCGCCACTTTTCGCCTCCGATTTCGGCGTCGATGACGGTGGTTTATCGGTTCCTAGTCGATTTCAAAGCGTTTCTTCGTAAACTTTATTTCTTCTGGGTTTTCTTCTTGCTAGGAATTTTATCGGATGCAAGGGTAACCGAGAATACGTTCTTTAGGATATAACTTATTTATTCATTTATTTAAATGCACGGGTAGAATAACCTTTTGGTACACAAACATAAATGAGTATTAACAGTTCACAACGTGGATAAGGGATGCTCTAAAAGTGTGTAAAGAATAGGCAAAAATGTCAAGAGACTGTTAAAAGGTGTTAGACATCGTACGAAGGCGGCTGATACAATTATATTGGCTATATAACGTACACTGAGTTTCAATGAAAAGAAAGGTGCTACGTCTGAAATCTCTAAATCGACGTTTGAATATTTTTCAGGACAATTAATGATATTGTTAATATTGGATTTAGGCAATAATTAAAAGGTGGTATTTCAATTATAAACTATTCTTTATTTTTATACGTGGGGAAGGCACGTCACTTCGCAATGATAAGAGCTCGACAAGACGCTAAAGAAAAAAAAAGCATATCAGCGTCCACCCATACTAAACAGATAGTTACTATGTCATTCTTCTATATATGTTTGTATTAACCTGTCTCAGTATCATTTTTGCTGTTACCACTACACACACGCACTCATTTCTCGTAGTAATCCAACAGTTAAAAATCTTCTAAACAAATAAAACGTCAAAGATCACAAAACATAAAACATCACACCTCTTTTCCAAGGACACGGGGTTAATTTTTAGTAAAACTGCTTCAGAATCACGACACATTGGGGCAACTCATGTGTTGGACTTCTAAACAGAGAAACCTGTGTTGGATACTTTCCAACACGTTAATGCATTTTTTATAATACGGTGTCCGTATTACCGAGCGAAACTCTGAACGAGGACGAACCAAAAGAGCAGCGGAGAACACGTAACTTATCAGCGTTACGAAAAAATGTTCAATGGAAACGTTGAAATAAGTAAACAAAGTGAAATGAAATTTCCATGTATTTCAATTTCTTTCGCGAAGAGAAGCATCCTGACAACGCGTTTCTTGGGGAGGGTTTCTCGTGGAGGGATAGGAAAACGCGTATTTCTCCCGCGACGACGCTCAATGTGCCGTGAAACGACACGGCTGCACCGTAGGACGACTCAGTTTTGCCGATACTGCGAAACTGCGCCTTGCCGCCGATACACCAGCGGTCGCCCATTGTCATGCAGGATGTCATGTTGAAAAATGAGGCTCCCATCGGGCTGGACCGTTACGAGCCACCGGAAAAACCGAAACCACCACTCGTTCGATCCTTCCTTTCTTCTTGGCCGCCTTTCGTTTATCGACGTCGAACGTCTCCATCGCGGAGGCTGATAAAGCTCCTCTGATGTTCGAATTTCCCTGTTCCCGTGGCACCGGAAACATGGAGGAGGATCGGATCGCGCGAAGAACGAAACGTTTCGATGGTTCTGCCGTTTCATTCTAGGTAGATAAGTTAAATATTTCGTCTGGCGAAGGGGAGATACTTTTGAAGGAGTTCTTCTGGATAAATTGCCTGACAAATAAAGTGTTCATGAGGTTTAGAAATGGACTGTACAACTTCTCTAAAATTGCAACTTCCACGCTTGAGAGAAATTAATCTTACCAAACCAATTTTCGATCTCTAAGTGAGAACATGTAGGGGGAGTTCTCCTAGCCCCGGACGTCACCTAGTATCGGACATTATCTATATCTAAGACAATTGAAATGTGCCGAGATCCCCGAATGTTGCGATGATTACACTTGTGATCATTGCAAATTATTTTAAAATTATCGTGCGTTAATTTACTCGTGTTTGCTATGTCCGATATTAGGTGCCATTCCACGTTTCTTTAAAATCAACAGCCTAAATTAGTGTCAACTTAATTTAAATAGTATAATAATGTTGGTGGTTTTGTTACTATATTTTAACTCCCATTATTGTTAACTTGTGATTAATGCAACAGAAATAAAAAAGAATCAATATTTCTTTTATTTATTAAAGGAAAACCTTAAGTGTCCGGTACTAGGGGAACTCCCGCTACTTAGGTAGTTAGGATTATTTCTATACGGGTAGTTACGAGTGTTTCGAATTGGGGTAGACAGATTTGTTGAGAAATTCGAAAAAGTGAGAGGATTGCTAATTCCAGATTTTCTGGAATATTTTGGAAAATAATACTCCCTAAGGGAGAATATGTACTTTACATATCTTATACTTTGCGAGAATATGAAAGATTTTTTGCGAAATTCGAAAAAGTGAGAGATTTTCCAGATTTTCTGGAATATTTTGGAAAATAATACTCCAATTTTTCTGAAATTTTCTGGAGATGTTCATGTGTAGTGTGGTATCAATTCGTCAGGGAAAAAAGTATACACTGTCGCATGGCAAGCTCGAGCCTCGGCGTGCTACCTTCAACTGCCTTTTGTACCGGAGCCCGCGTGCCCCTTTTACGCTTCGCTTTTCGCTCGCGCTGACACTCGCTCACGCCGCGCCGGTACGCGCTACACACGCACTCCACGCGCGTCACCACAATAGTATATCTCTTATTGGAATTATTACGTATATTTTTTAACCGTGTTTTACGTATACTTTTTAACCGTGTTACTTCTGATTTATTTCAGGGTCCATTAAGCCACTGTCCCGAGGCGGTTGAATTTCAGCAACTTGGTACGTGATTCATTTATCTTAGAATATTTATTACCCCCCCAGTAGTTTATAGCGTGTCGTCGAGGATGCAAGTTGACAGAGGGTCGCGCGCAACCGTGCCGATATTAAATGTTTCGAACTAGCGAGAGAAGTTCGGGACAAGGAAAAATACTTTGCGGCAGGAACGAAATTGTCGGGAACACGAATCCACAATTTGCACGGCCGCGAGTTATTCTCTTAGAACTTTCTTTCTCCGCAAGAACTAGCGAAGAATCTTGTTCGGTAAACAAAGAGCAAGTTCTATTAAGCGAACCAACTTGTTCCTCCTGGTTCTCTCTCTCCTCGTTTCACTCTTAAAATCCAGTATAATTAAGAGAAGGAGAAACTCTGTGTGTGTTTGTTTGTTTTATCTTTTGCCAGCATTCGATAAAATCGTATCATGTAATTAACAGAATAGGGAGGGTATCGAAGTTCGTTTTTCGTTTCCTTCGACATTCGTACAACTTCCCATTCAGGAAATTACACGGCGAAGAAGTTTCTTCGAAGCATAACGTTCTCCTACGGTCTGGATCGATCGATCGAACGATAATGTCGGTCGACGAGGCACGATCGCGATTTGTTAACGGGGCAGGTTCGCTCGTTTTCCAGTTTATTCCCCTCATAGCCGGCAGAATCTTTGCTTCAAGCAGAAAACTTCTACCGCAACTTCGCGGATCCCTTCCATAGACTGAAAGCTCCGGGGCTAACGATTGACCTATTGTAAACAGACACGAATGGAAGGACTAACGACTGACACAGGAAACGGAGGATTGGCTTTCTTTAAAATTTCTCAAATGAACGAATGCTCACATTGTGAAACCGTGCAAAATTTACAGGATATTGGTAAAAACTTTCGATGACATTCAGTTATAGGGGTCCACCACCCCGAAGCTTCTATAAATAGGGAAAAGTTGGGGAACTTTTTTCGTAGGGATCTACTAAATGAAAAGTTTCCATTTCTTTTAGAGGGTATGGACGCAGTTTTCAGCTTTCTTTTTCAATTTTTAAAAAGTAAAAGTGTTATAAAATAGAGGAGTTATTGCGAAACATCTCCTGCTAGAACATCGACTTCTGGCTGCGATCGTCAGCAAGGATTGGAGCACCTGAGATAAAAAATTCTTGCTGATTTATCAATAAATATGTATTAGCCATAATGTCGCGTAAGATTTTTCAAAAATTATAATTATTATAGAAATGGTAGCAGTTTGAAGAGGAAAAACCTCTTTTTACCAAACAAAATCAACTTTAAACATTTCTAAAAATCTAAATAATTGACATATCGAAAAGACGGTATGCTGTATTCTAGCTACTGGTCACCATCGTAGGCAAGGATTGAAACGTTTGAAATAGAAAATTCTTGTTTATTTATAAATAGAAATGCATTACGATTTTGTCGATATGTAAATTATTTAATTTTTTTTGTAACGTTAAAGTTGGTTTTATTTGGTAAAAAGAGATTTTTCCTCTTCATAACGTCATCACTTCTATAATAATCGCAAATTTTGAAAAAATCCTACGCTACATTATAGATAATACATTTTTATTTCTAAATAAAAATCAATTTTATATTTCAAACGTTCGAATCCTTGCCTACAATGGAGGCCAGCAGCCTTTGAAATGATCAAATAATTCTTCCATTTTGTAATATTTTTTCTTTCCAAAAATTGGAGAAAAGAACAGAAAATTACGTTTATATCCTATGAAGAGATTGAAATTTCTCACTTAGTAGTTACGTATGAAAGAAATTCCCAAACTTTTACCTACTCTGAGAAACCTCAGAGTAGTGTACCCCTTATATTCATGTAATATTTTTTTCTTATCTATACTTGTGTTACACTGTAACAACGTTTATGATGCGACCCTAGGCGCGAAGAAGACCAAGAACCCGTAACACAATAAGTTTATGAAGCCACCGGCCATCGGTTACTTTCTACGATGTTTTAAACTTAAGCAATATACTTCTTTAATTTCGGCTTAATGCCGTTTCTATTTTTTATTGTAATTTTGCATGTCTTAGTAAGGTCAAGGCGCTTCATAAAGTTATTACCTGTTACGGTCGAGGGACGCGGAAATTCCCGGACGTCACCCGAGGTTCCCATCGGTACCTGGCGATCCACGAGGAATCGTAGGCGGTCACCTTGCTGGTGACTCAAGCAAATGGGGATCCAATAGAAGGATAGCAACCCCTTCCGGGTCTATTTCCAGAAGACCACAAGAACCAATCCGCGTTCCTCACCCCCGCCAAAAAATTGTATATAAGATATAAATTAAGCTAAACGAGACACACAAGTAATATACACCAGTACACTTTCAACAAAAACCACGTTTCTCGGTAAAAATTGTAATACCGTGCTGCAGCCACACTATTGATAATATTAAATTGAGTGAAGGGGTAATTGTAGTTATATCTCGCATCAAACCCCCAACTATTCAAGCTTCCATTAATTTACCGCTTGAAGCGTATTGAGTAGAGTTTAAAATAAAACAGATAAATACTACGTACGCGCTGAACAACTTGTTTGAATTCATTGCTCCATGCATTTTTCGTCACAGTAAATACATGTCATGCTACAAAATGTCATTCGAAGCGAAGAAATTCACAATCTTCTACTTTGTACTCCTTGTCTGACTATATACGTCTATATCTCCTTAACCGGCTTCGCATACTTGAGCCTATAGAACTACAGGCCACAGGATATCTTTTTGTCTAGATCTAGCCACATGGTCTAAGACATGTTCCTTGCAATAGCTACTATTATACCCACCATCCGTAGCATTACATCCATGCATCTGTTACTGATGTGTAACTGTATTGTTTAGTACACGTCGTTGTTGATTTGTGGCCATACACCCATTGACACGCTCCCCATCACATACAATACTCGACTGTTCCCAGAGCTAGTTATGTTCCGCCTGTACCACATACAATCCAAAGAAAGCTATCATTAATGTTCCAGCCATTTACAACAGATCCCACTCGGCATACCAATTCTCTATACAATACTCCTCTGAATCGAAAACATCGTTATCTCCTGATCAATTTTCCGTAAACAACGAAACGAACCAATAGCGAAACACGGTTGATACACATGTGTATATATGCTTATATACATACATATACAGGTATCGTTAAATCATCGCTGGAAATAAATTCATCTTAATTAGCGACACCGCGACGCTGGACAATGCTGGCTGATGCGACATTAAATATTCATCGATATCCAGGGAAATCGCGCGGCCTCCGTGTTTTCCGCGTAATTATATCGCACGTTAACGAATACGTCGGTTGTGTAAACAGCCAACGAAGCGTTAGACCCCGGCTCGTTTATTAACGCGTTTCTCCGTCGCGTCGTTAACGATGCCACACGCTTTACAAATCCATTCTGTACTCTGCCCTCGTTCAACTTACACTCTCGAGAGCTCACTTTAGGAAATTAGCCGGCCATTTGTGCCGGATACACTCCCTGTGCGTGATGTTTGCTCTGATTCGCGTGGAGTGTACGTTAAACAGAATATATACAACCTATATGGGAGTGTTCCAAGTTTCTGTGTCATTTGTCAGCGTATAGTGTGACGATCGGTGACATCGACTGCGAAAATTTCATTCTTGATCTTTCTCTATGGTACGTTCGGTCATATAAGCTTCTTTTACGATTACGATTATGATACAAAGAGACGTAAGAGTGAAGAAAAACGGGGCCGGGTCACGCCTGATGCATCGTGAAATTCGTTTGCCTACATATTAGAGAATCAATTTTTCTTGTAAGATTTTTATTTAAATACATCAAAGTAGTAACCTTAGTAACCTTTTTTTAAAGTGGTGTTAATTAATAGTGGAATGACTTTCAATGACAGCATACTGAAATCGCCAGAACAGCGGCTATCACACAGCGATAAATGTATGTACACTGCCGCTCAAGAGTACTTACTATTTTTATGGAATCCGTGGTATATAATGTGTATTATTATTGTTAAACGATGTTTATTGTTAAATTCCATTACGCATATATAAGCAAAGTATTCTAATAGTATTAAATTGAACAATTTAATTATTCAAATCTCTTAAATAAATGAAAGTTTATCCGGTGCGTTTAAGACTGCATTATATTCCGTTGCGTGCGGACCGTTTCTAAGCTTTCCTTCTTTCATAGAACTACTACTGCATTGCTTTAATGTGGTCCTCTGTTATGTCTAGACTAATATAAATTTTTAGAAAAATGAACCAACGTGGAGGAACCATAGATAAGAGCATAGGAGTCGTTCCGTTGCTGTACATAGCATCCCATTTAAAAAAATAAAGGTGATCTTGAAACCTCTTTCACGACTCCACCCATGTAAAAAGAATATATGTTACATTATGTCCCTTCTATATCGTGCAAATTTTGCATACAACATTTTTCCATATTGTTATAAATAACGGCAGTATTACTGGTGAACAGTTTTTGTCTCACCCTGTATATCCCACTGTGCTTCTACATACGCGAATAATATGGGTCACAGATGACCCAGCTTAGTCGGCCGACGGTTAAAAAGGCTTTAGATACAGGGAAGCTATAAAAATAATGCGTTTGACGTATACAGGATGTTCCTCCAATTGTTGTATAAGTAGCGAATCTTCATAAAAAAATAAGTCGAAAGTGTAGAATAAAGCTTTTGCATATGCGGCTTCGTTTTCGAGAAAAATGACATGGAACATATGTTGGTTGTTGCCACAGTTAGTGCATGCGCAACCCACAGAATTTCGAAGTCGTTTTTCTCGAAAACGAAGCCTCATATGCAAAAACTTCATTCCACACTTTTGACTTAGTTTTTCACGAGGAATTGTCCCATCCCCGGTTTTACCACGATTACAGACACTCCATGTAAAAGCGAGATTCAGGCAAACTTGCAGCCTGAGAAATATATCAAGCACACCATCTTAATGTTAGTTAATTTCCAAGTAGATTCACCTACTTTCTTGCAGAGATAACGTCTAGACAAGGAAAAATTAATCTCATTTTCTTTTTCGTCTCGACAAGGCTATCAGACGGGCGTTGATCAAATATTATTACCACGAAAGGTGTCGCAGCGTTCCGCGTCATCAGCAAAACAGCGGCCACTTCCGTGGCGACGTAAGTGGCTTTTACGAGGCTGGTCGCGGGAATTTTACGATGCTCCACTGGTCGGACCTGTTATGGCCGCCCTATTCGAGTTGACCCCGTGATAAATCGCCGGATCGGACGCGATTTCGCATGACAGAGTCTTGTTGAGACGTCGTTCTTTTATATCCTCACGTCTTCATTTTCGAGATGCACGAGGAAAGGCGATGCCAGAATGAAGCACCGTATCGAGATAGAATCAGGATACAATTATTAGGAAAATAGACGAGTACTGATAGTTTTACTCCTTTTCGAAAAGTTTTTTCAAACCGAGTTAAAAACTAAACGAAGTTCAACATTCTACAGGGTGTCTTTTTTAATTAGACACGATGGAATATCTCAGAAGGAATTGAAGATATTGAAACGATGTTCTTGCAAAAGTTGTTTGGCATGATGCAGGGTATAATGTGGTAGTTTTTTCACAGGTGAAGTAGTGGGGTTTCAAAGTCAAGTTAATTCTACATTTTTTGAATAATATGATACCATTTGTTGAAGTGAATTCGACGATGTGCCACGTCAAGTCATTTTATTTGATCAAAAATCGTAGAATGACGATGAATCAGGGAATCCGGTCAACATGCGTCGCATTTCAGCCAGCTAAACCATACATAACTGTATTACTAATACAAATTCTCTACGATTTTACGACTTTCCATAAAACGAAATGACTTAGTATTGTTCCTCGTTGAATTTGTCTGAATAAACGCTATTGTATTAAGAATAAAAAAATATGGCGTTCAAAGAATAAATTTAACCTTAAAATCTCCCGTATTACTTCGCACGAGAAAAAGAGCTATGTATTTAAATATTATATCTCCCATCATTTCACACAATTTTTTATAAGAACATTTTTTCGATAGGTTCAGTTCCATTCGAAATATTCCACTGTGTCCAGTTAAAAAAAGACACCTTGTACATGTATTCAGTGAACAGGAAAGACTTGGTGATTAAACATATCCTCTCTTCAGCAAATGTAAACTTCTTCATTGAGCAGAAATTCACAGTCTGGATCGTAGATATTTGGATTGAACCGGGCCAGTGCGAGCTGTGTTAATCGTTCACGCGCTCATAGGCATAACGCCGCTCCCGCGGCAGACGATTTGTCACCGTGGCTCGCGACACTTCGCCGAGCAGCCTTCGATGAGAAAGCCTTCGAGTCGAAGCTCGATAACCTCGGTCCACGGGCTGCTGACTGCTCTTCTCTTCGATCGTGAAACACGCTCGAAGATCAACGCGTCGAACAACGTGGCCGATATTATTGGAAACGGGACAAGTCCCCGGCGACTTTATCGCTCTGCTTTTCTTTTTAATTTCGTCTTCCATCGCTCGTGAACTGCCAGCGAGAGATTCTGGCAGTCGGAGAAGTAGGTTAAGCGTGTTGTCGCATCAGATTGCTTCCCGAGATCGTTGTAACGGAGAAGGGAAGAAAGAAGGTGACTTAAAGAAGAGATTCAAGGACAAGAACGTGAATTTTGGCACTGAATTTTCAAGGAAATCGGTGACTAACTAGAAAGTTTCGTTATCACGTTCACTGTCCAGCTCCTTTAGCGTAGTTATGCGTTTTGCGAAGCGATAAAACGCTCAGTCAAAACATCCGCCTTTTCACACTGTTTATGCAACGTGTCGTCGTTCCTTCATCGTAGCTGCTTTGTTCAATTTGTAAGATATGTACATATGTGATAGGATATAAGCATTAGAATATAAGCCTTAGAATACTGCGTAGGATATTGTAAAATTTTCGATATTATAGGTGTGTGTGTGCGTGAGACAAAGGAGAGTGAATGCGGAAAGCGAGCGCGTCGAAGGACGACGTTATGTTTTCGGTGAGCTGAACGATCGGATGCGGCCAGGGGCCATACGTTTAGTTTTTCATTAATAAATATGTTTTCCTTTTCTCTTACAAAGTTTAGGGTAACAGTCAAACACGATACACGACCGAGTAATCCGGTTTAAAACTTTTCGAGGAACATTTTGCTTAGCAAAGCAGCGAAGTCAATTTCCCCCAAATCTCACATCTTAAGGGGGGATCACCAATTAAAAGCATGAAATATAGCAGATGTTTAAGAATTGTTTTTACACAATAATAATTATTCAATGTTTTTGAAACTTAGAGGCTTTCTTATTATACATTTAAGCTTCTATAAAATATTTTTCTGTTTCCAAAAAATTAAAAAATGGCGGAGTTCCGGGACACTTTTCCGGGAAAATCATGGCGTGAGTTGAAAAACGGCGGGAACTGTAGCGACCGCAATGTTCATCTGTAATCCATGAAATGAATTTTTTTTAGTAGGTAAAACTTATAGTTTCTATTTAAACTAAAAAAGATTTTCGATTTTCTGTTGATTCTAATTGGCGATCCCCCCTTAAGTCCCAAGTTTCAATTATCTCCCTCAAATCCCACATCTTAAGCCTCAAGTATCAATTTCTTTCCTCAAATCCTACATCTTGAGTCTCAAATTTCAATTTTTTCTCAAATCCCACATCAAAAGTCTCAACTATCAATTTTTTCCCTCAAATCCCACATCTTAAGTCTCAAGTTTCAACTTTGTCTCAAATCCCTCAAGTCTCAAATATCAATTATTTTCCTCAAATCCCACATCTTAAGCCTTAAGTATCAATTTTTCCCCTAAAATCTCACATCTTAAGTCTCAAGTTCCAATTTTTCCCTCAAGTCCCACATCTTAAGTCTCAAGTATCAATTTCTCCCCTAAAATCCTACATCTTAAGTTTCAAGTTCCAATTTTTTTCCACGGGACAGTGAACCTGTTAGAATTTCCCTCTTCCTAAGAATACATTATTAAACAAATTACGGATGCATCGGAATGATAAGTCAATTGAGTATCCCTCGCGCCACCGATTCCCTTCCGACTCACTTCACCCCCCTCGAATCTCCAAAGATAATGAAGCAGAAATTATTTAAACAAATGCCGATTATCATGAAGAAACTTTCGACACCCAGCTATCGCTTCTACACCGGAGGACCGGTAAACTTTGAACTTTCCACCGCGAACAGAGGGGCGGAGAGTTCATCGAGTATGAGTCTGAGATGAGTGGGAGGAGGTTAAACCGCAACTTTCATGGCGTCCATTACAACCCGTGGGAAGTTCGCGCCGGAAACCGGTTCCTGGCTGTTTCTTCATTAGATTCTTCCGTGTTGCACAGGTTACACTGTCTTCGTAAACAATTCTACGCTGTTTCTACCGTTTTCGAACCCGGTTCTACCGGTCTGATAAATGGAACGCTGTTCGAATCCTGTGGCGGAGCAACGATAAGTCACACTTCCGACTCGTTCGTCGACGTGTCTGCTCGTCGGGAAACGACTGACGACGCGGGATGTTGCGACGTTAACATTGTGCAATTGCAAGGCGAAAACGGGGGTGTGGGGGATCGATACTCGAGCAGCAGTCGGTTGAACGAGTTGTTAAACAGTTGCCAGTCGACTGGCAGTCGGCCAGCAGTGCAATCAAGTGGCAATCACCTGGTAATCAGTTGATAATTACTTTTCCACGAATTTATGATCGGCCTATCTGTTGCTGAATTTGTTCGTATAGAACAGGTGAAGAGATATTTGGTGACTAGTTGATTTCAACCGGTGAAACTTCAAGCTAGAGGGTAGACGGAACTGGAGGTAAGTTAACGAGAGACTTGCAAGGTGTTTTAATTCCATTTGCCGGGAAAGAAGCTCGAGTTGTCGCGTTGTGAGACCAGTTAGATTCCAGGATAGACTTAACACGTTAAATGGCTTGGAATTGTGTAGATTTTGGTGTAGAAGGGTGACGTTTCCATTTTCCCCGTGTTATATCGCTTGTCTCACGTTTATTTCCTCATTTTCACTGTTCTCCGTCAGAGCAACCCTTCTACAGTCCTTGCCAATTTTACTTCTCGTGGTCTTGTCTGCATTTATCATGCATTTCGACAGTGAACTTCTTCAGAGTAGAATATTAAAGAGATTCTTGTATAATACGTTGGCAATAATCGAATTTTCTTAGCTAGAATCCATAGAATTCCCTACTAGTCACTCAGAATTCTCAGGAAAAGAATTTGACGAATTAACCCTAGTGCGGCTTTCGGACATTTTTTAACCCATAGTGTTCCCATTTTTTTTTTTTAATAACTTTTGCTGTTATCGAGAAATTGTAACTTACTTATTATTGATATTCCCTCAATGAGCGTGTTGGTAATGAAAATTGTAACACATAAGGTCTTTGGGTCAAAAAAGACCCAGAGACCTTAAGTGTCTAGTCAAATGGAAGAATGCATTAAGATTAATGGAGAATGAAGGAATCGACGGATGGATAAAAGTCCTTTGATTGGACTCTGCAAACTTCGCGACGTTTCCTTCTGGAACGCTTTCCATGGAACTCGACGGAATTGTAAGAATTCCTAGGCAATTCCATAGAGTTTCTAGGAAGCTTTTAGGGAATTCCCAGTGACTTCTAAGGAATTTTATCGAATTCCTGTAATCCAATTTTATCTGCTTCGAATTATAGTCTCTAACTTCGATATAAATTAATACTTAACGCCTATAGCACGTTAAAAAGAGAAATATTTCAATAGAGAATTCCAATGACTCCCATATTTAACAAATTCGTGCAAATGTAAGACATGTAAAATAAGAACAAAATCATTTTATTGTAAATACTATATACATGATGAATCTACCGACAAGATTTCGTGACACAACCATTCTTCATGAAATTTTCACGGTCACTTAGGGAATCGAGAGACACGTTCAGCCACCTTTCCTTCGAAATTCTTAAATTAACGAAACTTTGCCTGAGAGGAAAAATCAGGAAACTTTGGGAAGAAAGCAGGGACTATCAGGAACCGGACGATGAGCAACGATTCCTTCGACTTAACGAAAGGCTTCGCTCAGTAGTGGCGTTAATCGAGGAAAAGCCGCGGGATCGAAGAGGCGATACAAAAAAGGCGAGCAGGAATTGCTTTAATTGCCGGGCCGGCGACTAATTGCGCTGGCGTATCGGACCTTCTTCCGGTACGGGGGTATTACAGTTTCCTTCGCCGTTGTGGGATAAAAAATAAAGGAAAGAGAAAAAAAGGAGAAGAAAAAGAAGAAAAGGCCGAATCAACGAAGGGGAATTAAATAATTAACCGTGGCCTCCCAAGGTGGCCTGGGAAATTAATTGAAACTCTTATGAAACGAGCACTGGCGATAATTAAAAGGGGAACCCGTTCGAATCGAAAGCCGCTGTGTCCCTTTTTCTCTGTCTCCTTTACACACTTCCTTTCTTTCGTGGAAATCACGCGGAAAATCGAGAGCCCTTCCTGCAAAAGAGAAGGACTTGGAATGAATTAATCTGCCGTCATTAGAAACGGAAACACTTGAGGAAAATCGGATCTGTCTGTGGTTTATTAACCTTCCGCAAATAGATGTCTGCGTATCCTATGGGAGGACACTTTACATTCAACATCTTCTTTCAATTCGTTCAGAAACCATACTGATTGAATGCTTTGTCAATTCATTACTGGCTTGTTAAATTTCTGCTGCCATCTTCTCTGTTAATTCCTGAAGCTTCTGGGATTAGAATAGATGATAAAGCATTGCTTCGTTAACACAAGAAGTTATTTATTTAATACTGTTTACTCAGTCTCGTAGAGACTGATGTTTTGTAGGAAAAAGGCATTAATGTCTAAAGTGACACAGTCCGAAAATTGTAAAGTTCACAATTGTAAGTCTGACAGATTTCTTTTGAGTCCGTAAGTTAATTCCGTTCTATCAAAAGTGTAAATGTGTTATTTTCGAAATCCGAATAATTTCGGTTTAAAGTCCCAACGCTA
>NW_017100169.1:436932-448907 GCF_001263275.1 Habropoda laboriosa
ATTGACATGTCATAAAACCTTTCGAGTCTCCCTGACCGCCCAAAGTCCCGTTACGCGCGGGCTACCCTTGGGCCTCACACCCCCGCCAACGCGACATACCACAACCCTGCCAACTTGGAAATTCCAGGGTGGGCGGCATGCTCGCGGGCCAGGGAGGACCGTCCAAGAGGGTAGACCCGTCCTCATTGGCGGAACCACCTTGTGCTCGTACACCCATTTATAAATAAGCGCACCAACGCGGCAGAAAACACAGATCAAAAAGGGAAAATAGACAAGTAGCACGTGACGTACACACACCACGTAAAATTGTCATTCTTCAACATAAGGCCTTTGTCTTACAACATATTAAAGTACGTGCAAACTCTAAGTCACCACGACTTCACACCAACAACCAACCCGCACCAAGAACCAGTGACAATCCTGCGCCACCACTCTCGAACATACCGCTTGTTCGAAGCGCACGACGCAACACCAAGAAAGAGGTCAATTTATACATATACAGGTTGTGCTACGTAAAACAGGACATCTAATTATCTTCCCTAGCTATGGTGGTACGAGAAAATTTTCAGACGTAAGTAAAGTAGCTTCAAAGGGTAAATAAGGTGGAAGAAAAATTTTTCTATAAATGCTAGTTTTATCTGCATTTTTTCAGTCACCTATATTTCTTCACATGAATTTATATACATACTTCTTCTATTGTGTGTTGTGGCAGACATTGAAGGTCGCATAAACGTGCACAGTAATGTGACTTTGGGATATAAAATTGTAAATCAAATGTGAAACTTCCTTGCATTTTTTGATATTTTTTCCATCAAAAAAATATTTCTTCCACTTTATTTATCCTTTGGAATCATTTATATTCCGTATTGTAGGCAAAATTTAGGGTTTGGGGCGGCCCACGTGGTCGTCAGCCGCGCCGATCGGGACGGTGGCCAGGTTTATGGTGCCGATGTGACCGTGGGTAAGACGTGCCATAAATCTGGTCACCAGAAGTAAAGGACGGAAAGCGACGTTCCCGGGCGAAACGGTTTTTCCGCCAAAATCGCGGTAGAAGGGGAACGTCGTAGGGGTACGTCTGAAAACAGCCCTAATTGGCGGAGAAAAGAAACGCCCTCGTCAAGGGAAGATTTAAAAACGAATAGCGTGAGGAAAAATAGTGTGTGTGGAAAACGTACAGGGAGTGAGTAAAGTACATTGAAGGAGCGTGGCTGAGAATAGGACTCGTGTCCGTGTAGAATAAATTATTAATTATTTGTTAGAAAATAAAACGGTCTCGTCTCTCGCCTTTATCAGCTGATTCCACCAAACCTCTCTCCATCCCGGACTCGCCCCTACAGTATAAAAATTTTCTCGTACCGAAAAACTCTCTCGTATAGTTAGAAAAGATAAATAGCTGGCCTGTTTTACGTGACACACCCTGTATACGAACTTTACAAGCTTCTTTATTCAAGAATTTCAATATCAATCTTTCCGTACTCTGATGCTAACCAATCAGTTCTTGTGAAACGTTTCAGTCGACGTGGTAAACAATTAATTCTCCCCTGTACACTGATCCGGCGCGAAATTATGGAAATTAAAAGTGTACTTCCGGAGGAATACTAGCTTGTATGCGGTGTAAACTCCGTCACATGGTGAAACAGGTTCTTATTGAAATGCTAGCAAAGTGAACGCGTACAATAAATATTTAAAAACGGACAGAAGTTTGAAAAGCATCTTTGATGTCGCTGCAGGCGCAATCTTTGCCGCGGGATATTAATATTGAGTCGCACGCCTTCTTTTTTCGCGAACTTATTTCCTCCGTCCACGCCGAACGATGAAGTGGCTCGCGAGTGCAATTAGGCTCGTTGAATATTGCATGAGCACTAAATTTATTAAAATGATCTTCAGCTTCGCAAAATTGCTAGCGTGCGCACTCGGAACGCGCCTCCGCTTAGGTAAACGATATTTCCTTGCACCTGCGATTTTATTAGTTTATTTATCGGTTGGTACGACGAAAGACGATGCTGAATTTAGCTACCCAGATTCAGGCACGGAGCTGCAATCAACTTTAACGATAGTGGCGTTTGCTATTTTTGTATTTCGTTAACAATGTTGTATTAGCAATCGTTTCTTACTGGTGTGATTAGATTTTTAGATTGTTTCTATTGCTGGTACGATTTTGAAACTTTTGTTGTCTTTGTCAAGATTTTTTACAACGTAGGAATTTTTTTTCTCTTTCTTTATCATTGTGTCTCTGTTATTGTACCGCTTTTCTGATTTTTCTATTATTGGAAGTTTTCCAACATTCTTTGATCGCCTTTGTTTTGTTCACGACGCTGCAATTTTTTCTATTCTCGCATTCATGCTGCTACATTTTATATATATATTTGTTTGAGTTTTATATTTCCTAGGAAGTTTTGATATGTGCTGGCTTATTGGTAGATGTAGCAGTATTAGTAACAGTGTTGTAACTTTTTTTTCCCTCGTTTTTCTCTTTTCACCCCTTTTTGCTTTCTTTCTTTAATTTCCGATTTGCTAGAAAATAATTCTTGTTTCATTGATAGAAAATCCACATGATGATTAGAGAAACCTGCAAAAATCACTCACAATAGTAGAAAAAGTAGACTATCCACAAGATTTGACACTGTTCCGCAGTATAGTTACCCACAGGGGCAGTATTGAAACAACTGTAGACACTCTGGCACTTGTTGCAGAACTCTAACTTCACGTTTGCTTATTTTCGTTATTATTTTCTCGCTGTTTTAGTTTGCTGAGCTTTGGAGGTTCGCTAGACTGTTAATTTTTGTCAATTACAGATTTCAGATTTCTGAGATTAATCCTTTCGCTACGGCAAATTTTACCGCGTATCGTAGATGACTGACGGTAAATTTTTAATCACAACTGCAAAATTTGTTCTTTTGGTATATATCCTTTAAAATTTGATTTATTAAACTAAGGTTGAAGTGCGTAAAGGATAAAATTAAGTATTAAATTAACGAAACGCTTATAGGCGCCAATAGTAATGAAAGGGTTAAGGGATACAGCTTTTCCGCGTTAACTGTCCTCAGCTCGGGACCACATCTTGTCAGCAATCAAGGGAGATAGAGCTCTAGGAAATCCCGAGTATGTTTCTTCTCCACTGAGTTCTAGTGGGATACAGACACGTGATACAAAATATCGAGGTCGAAGCCAGTTCCAAGAACTGTTGGGGATAGCGTTGGCCAGTTAGCGAGGCAAAATCCCCAAAAGCCTTAACAAGGCCTAGCACTGCAATCTTAATTAATTTCTGCTGGAATTTTTGTATTTGTAAAAAGCAACACGTGGTTCATTAAACGTTGTTTAATGGTTAACATAATCTGGCGGGTACGTCGTTGCCTTTTCCATCCAACATTCCCTTTTCCAACTCCTTCAGATTTTAGTTTCCGTTCTTTTGTCTCTCCCCGGGTTAAGACTTGCCTTCGTCCTCGAGTAGCCTAAGTAGCCTTCCGTTTCCACCACCTTTCCCACTTCTATCTTTATCTATCTCTACTCCTGTCTCCCTGTCCTGACAATATAAAAACCCAGTACGCCTACACCTCCGGTCAGTTTTTCCTTTACCATCGAAACGTATCCGCCGAACCACTGCCGCCGGGATCAGCGAACAAAACGATTGTATTATTCCGGGCGAACTGTACGCCGACCATCGCATTTAGATTTTAATAAATTGAGGTGGAACCAGTGCAACGGCGTTCCTCACTCACCTAGATAACAATGGTGGAAATTCGTAATCTAATTTACAGGCAGTCTGTGAAGTTAATTAATAGTGAAGTTAACAGTACGAAAAGATACCGTGTTAAAAAGTCTTGTGACACTCCTGAGCGTGTGGATGCGTATTTGCGCGTCGGTACTGGACCAACTCATTCTTCCTTCGAGTCCACAAGCCACCAAAGGGTGCAATAAACATCCGGCCAAATACGCTACTCCGCTTAAACGTATATACGCATCGTACCGGTGAAGTTCCAACATTTTCAGACCGAAACCAGTCTCCTTCCACGATTCGCAACCTAAACAACCAGTCTAAAAAATAAATTACCACTCTGTACATTGTAATTTACTTTCAAGCCTCTACATACACATTCTGTCCACGCGTTGATGTAATTTAAACAGAATGAATCCCCCGGTTTATGGAATCTCGATTACACCGACAAACTGCCACGAATTTCCGCGGAAAAGCGCAGCTGCAATTTCTCTGGCTCGAACCCGCGGAGGGCTGACGCGCGGCACGGAATCCCTACGCGAGAATTCACCGAGAAAAATCTCGAGAATTCCAATATAAAAGGGGAGAGAACCTGAATGCACCTGCTGCCGCGAATCTAACCCACCGTAGACTACCTACTGCATTCGTTTCTCGTCGAAATCTCGTCGTCTTCTCCATGGAGTTGGAGCCTTCTAGTCTGTTTGCAGGTACACACGCGTGCCCTCTCACTTGTCACGCACTCTCGTACTTCGAGTGTGTGTCGTTCTTTGTTCCGGAAGGGAACGCAACGTTAATTCGAGAGGGAGATTCGCGGCGGGTTTACCGGTTGGAACCGTGTGCACGAATTTTACTGGATCTGCTCGTCTCTACCAAGTTCGAAACCCGTGCGCAGTATTCCTGAAATTCTACTCAGTTAGGTGTGTGACATAGAACGAAGTTGGGACACGCAGATCAGGCTGATAGCCGAGTATGTGTTTCGGAGGATTGGTTTGGAATCTTGCTGCAATTTATTTCTATTTAGCGTCTCGTGTAGATTTGAGTTGGAACGATCCTGGTGATCTCCTTTGGTAAATCTCTGCTGAAACTTTTCCTATCTATTATCTGGCGAAGGACGACTTAGTACTCTCGAACTGGAATAATATTTTCAGTTTAATCCTTTGCGGACGAATGTCGGCAAGTAGCCGCCCAAGCCTTTTTACCGTTGCGGACGCGTGTCGGCAAATAGCCGCCCAAATCTGTTTACAGCTGCGGAGACGTATTATGAAGCGGCTCGCGTACGTCTATTCTTCTGAATTATAAGATACGCATGGGTATAGTACACTAAACAGTATCACGTTTCCTTTGAAAGAAAATTAGAGATCTTTAGCGATGAAGCCTTATCTTCCGTTTAATGTAAACAGAACGAATTTCAGTCTCTCGAATCAGTCTCTCAGTGTCACTACCAGACGAACCAGCAAGCCTTTTATATATTTTATACATTATAACATCTTATACACGATATCTAAAAGATCCAGAGAGGATACGTTCGATAGTGATAGTAGTGATGACGAATATTTCCTTGAATCTGACAAGATGGAAGATGACGACATTGCTTCAGACAGTGGAAGTGTCGTGTCCTCAACACGAACCACGCGAACGATCACCCCCACCGTTGACTTGCATCGCTTCTATCTACCTGCCAATAAGGGTTCGCGAAAGAGGCCTTTTTCTAGGAAAGGCGTTGATTGGCCCTTTTTCCGAATTAGCAGCTACAAAAACATGTATAAAGGTAGCTTTCGCAAGCCCGAAAGAGGAATAAGTACGGAGAGAAGCAGAGCGTGTACGGAGTGTACATATTAAAAAAAACCGAACAACGTAGTTTAACCTAAAACTAAACAACCAATAGGGAATCATCCATCGTGATATCTTCCAACCGAGAAATAAGATCACGGTAACAAACAGGAAGTGAAATCCGTACATCAAGGAATTTGCTCAGTCGCTTCAATATTTCCAGTGATAATAGCAGTGATGATGAACTAAATATTGATGAAAATAATACAAGCCGCGACAATGAATGGAGGAATGTGACAAATCAAGATGTCATTCCGCAAAAAATACAATTCACATCGGGATCACGAGACCCTGGTTCACAGCTAAATCCAAATTGTACAGAACCTATAGATTATTTCAAATAATTCTTTACCGATGAATTGGTCAAGAAGATAGTTGACGAGACTAATCGGTATGCAAATAATAAAATACATGAAAAACATTTGTCAAAACGGTCCATGTGGCATGCGTGGACTAATGTTACACCAAAGGAAATGCAAGCATTTCTCGGTATAATATTGCTTATGGGAACAATACCACTTCCGAATCTAAAGGAATATTGGTCAACAGATAATAAATGTAGGATCCCTTACTTTGCCGAAATATTCAGGAGAGACCGATTTTTCTCTACTGCGCACACCAATACCTCTCGTCCGCAGCGACGCACGCTCGTCGGGCGACTCCGTCCGCAAAGGGTTAAAAGAAGTTACCTTTGCCGGGAAATGAGGTATAATATTGCGATACAATTAACTGTGATAATTCAACGAAACAATTGCCGGTAATTCTTTCGAAAGCAATTCGTAAAGTAAAATTCTCTGAGAAATATAGAGTATGTGTAGCGAATGGTTCAGAGAAAATCTGACAAAGTGTAGGCGTGTTGCATTTCGAGTGCGATCGATACATATTTCATCGGAGACGGGTATAATTGTGAGCGTTTGGAATCGTTTAACTGGAAACGCCACGCAGTTTATTTGCGGTGAATTTGACGTATCCGTGGCTTGGGATAGAGCGACGCTAGTTTCTCGTTTTCGAAACTATCTCGCGAAGAAGAAGACGAAGGAAAAGGGCGCAAGAAGAGTAATTAAGTAGCCCTTAGAAAACGTTAATAAATTGCAAGAGTTGAAAGAAAGAAAGGAAGAAAGAGGGAGAGGTAAGTTCTGTGTGTAGAAAGGGTGGCTGGAATTTTGATTAATGTCGCTTTGAGGAGCCATTCCAAAGGATTCTGTCTGCGCCTTTTCCTTTTTCCATACGTTTCACAATTCTTGGAGACGCGTACAAAAATGAGAAATAACTGGGAGACTCTCTGATTACGAATTCACGAGACAGGCATGAAAGGGTGCGTTTTGCTGGAATAATTTAATTACCATGTTGCATAGTTCCTCTTTGAATTTCGCTTAGTTTTAAACCTCGGCTACTCACAACGCTGGCATACTAATACTTCTCTAGTATCCCGGATTCTACCTGTGGTTATGCATCGAATGGGATTACTCGATATATAATTAATTTAGGTTAACATGACAACGGATGCATCCTTGAATAGCTCTCTGATCACCTAGCTACTCTTCATTATGGGTCAACTTTCGATGCTGTATCTCGGTAACAAACTTTCTCAGTTTCTAATATGAGTACGAGAACAGTCAAAGATTACATGTTCTTCGTATGCAAGTTTATGTCGATTTTTACCACCGACAAGTGCAAGAGGCAAGAAAAACAGAAAATCAAAGTGTAGCGGCCAGCTGTAACGCAGAAGTAAGCATTTGGCGCGCAGATGACCAGCACGGTTTACGACGTGCGCGCTAGTGTGACGTGGAATTTTACCCGTAAACAAATAAAAGAAAAGCAATATGTGTCGAAATCCGTTGCTCCTGATAACAGTTCTTTTGTTTGCGAAAATAAGTAGTTTACTTGATGATTTCCGAAACTATACACTTCTAAAGCTAAAGACTGACAGTGAGGTGTTTAGGAGTCACGTTAATAACAACACGTTAGATTCGGAGGTTAAGAACGTACTGCCTTTATTTCCAACGGTTCCCCTTTTATACAATTGTCCTTCCCTTTATTACAATATCGATTAATTACGATGCTTGCGGCCTGTCCTGGATTCCTGTAATATAGATTGCTTTTTTAGATGGGAATGGTATTTATTCCGATGTGTGTTGTCCGTCTTGGGTATTACGTGTCGTGGGTATTACACTAGCAAAGCTATTTTCGAGGAAACCGTTTTAGTCTGTTTAACATTTAGTGAACCTAACAATGCATGTTTTCGTAGAAACTTTCACCAACGGTCTTAACACTTAGCCAACCGAATGGGGAGATCTCTCGGCTCTGAAGTAAGTCGCTGCATGATCGACCGGGGAGATCTCCCAACGCGTTGTCTTTTATCGTGTTTACTTTTTCTTTATAAGTCTGCCTTGAACCGGAGCTGTTCGCAATTCATAAAATACCTTTTCTGCTTTTGTAAAACACAAACAGCGTACTGTCAGGCGTGGCGCGCGCGGTTGGCTAAGTGCTAATAGCAATTTGCCGTGTCATAAACTAAGGGTTGCCGAAAGGTTCGCCGTACGGGGCCCAGAGGCCTAGACCACATGTCTTAGGACCTGCAATGTGCAATGTCGGTCCTGGAAAAAGCGCGCCAAGGACGTAAAGGACTAACGACGATTTAGAGACAAAATTCCTGATTGGTTAAAACCAATGCGTTGGGGGTAGCCATTCAGGAAAAGGAACATCGTCGCGAAGTGACTAAAAAAGAGAAATCAGTCAGCTGTGAACCTCGCGAGCTACAAGTTCAATAAAGATTTTCAATAAAACGTTCCTGTGTGGGTACCTAGCAACCCGGTCACGCATCAAATCCTTATTCCATAAAAGAAATCCTAATTTTCTACATCGCAGCGAGGCAAACCTCAGGTATTCTAACTCAGGCTGCGACAGAGAAGACTGAGTGTCTCGAAATTCCGCGGCGAGGGGTATAGTTCCGTGTACTTAAGCAAGTATCCAGGGAGGCAGAAGCTTAGTGCAGCTTGCACGCTTCGCGCGACCGTACTTTCTGAAACCCCGTGTCCAGGACCACCTTTCAACGTCTATACCTTCCGGCCAAGTGATTTCCCAGGATCTAACTTTCCTATTTCCCTCGTGAAAGTGCCGTCCGTCTCTGGTGTTGAGCAGAAATCGTGCGGGAATTTATTAAGTGAAACTTCTGAGCGGTTTAGTATGCGCGGATCCCCCCCTTCGTCTTCACCCGCCGTTCCGGCCTCGCTAACGTGAGAATCGATTATCAATCGAGCGTAAGATTCGTCGTTGGTCGAAATAGAGTCCGGGTACCAGCCTCGTTTCCGCCTCCGTTCGCTTGCTCTCAACCTCTCGAGCAGAATGAACCGCTTACCCACCGGGGACGACGACGTATTTAACGCAAACGTAGGGATTAAGCCTGAACGAGGAGGGAACGCGTTAACCTCTCCAGACGACCAATTTTTTTTCCTTAATCGGACCACCTTTCCGCAAGCTCGTCGACCGATTTAAAGGGGAGCACCCTTTTCCTCCCCGTTTTTTTTATCAGGGTAGTTTAGGGCGGTAATTGTCTTGAGGAGCTGTTTACTGGGTTTACTGTCCTTGCTTCGTGGTTTGGGGGTTCTAGCCGGTGAAGTTTCCATCGGGAAGGCTTCTTCGGGGATTTGTTTGAAGTAGATGGCGTGGATTTTTAAAGATGAAATTTTATTCACCGATAGTACATATTTTTATTCTTTTTGGAGGATTATTTTGTTAAAATATTACGCTAGGTTTGTTCAGATTAACCCTGAGACTTCTAAGCACTGAGCCATCACGCAGATCCTTGGCCCTAGATAGAGTGAAGTTAGTTTCTCGTTTTCGAAAGCATTTCGTGAAGAAGAAGACGTATCAAGAGTAATTAAGTGGCCCTTAGAAAACGTTGATAAATTTCAGGAGCAGACAGAAAGAAAGAAAGTTCTCGAATCCATACTTCTTCGTACACATTCATCCTAAAAAAAATTGTTTGAACAAAGTTTTGTAACATCTGAGTGTGTTATATTTTGTAAACAACATAGCATACGTTTTCGCGTTCAATTTATTTTCTGTTATATGTATTTATTGAATCAAATAGTATTGTATACATAATATTGTGCTAACATGAAACCAATGTGAATGTGATTATAACATAGCAAAGTACCATGTTCATCAAATGCTTAATTGCAACTGATTGAATGCTGCATCGTTTGTTTCCATTTAATTACTTCGATTATTCGTTCTGTGGCTGTTTGTTATTCTTTGGAGATAAGAAGTGAAGGCGTGTCCGACGATAAGTAATTTTTTGAGAATATTTTGCATAAAGGAAAGAATTCTAATTTAAAATTCTTACGGGTTTCAGGAACCTCTCCTTAGGAATTCTAACTTTAAGTGTCTCTTGTTTCAACTGGCATTCAAAACATAGTCACGACTGTCTTCTGTTTATATTACAAATACGTTTGTCAGAAAGAACTCTGACTCGGAGTAGGGTGGCTGTGAAATTAATTGAACGTGTCTACGTTTTTACAATAGTATATGTTACGCAAGAATTATATCCGCGTTATCTGAGCGTCGTTCGCAAAAAGTGTTACGCGAACAGGCCCAGGGAAAGACCCAAAGGGGCGGAGTCACCCCCACCGAGCGCGCTGGGCCTGGCTTCAAGTTGCTCGCTTCACCGTCTTCGGGACGGATTTTCTCACACGTTTGTTATTTTAATCACAAGATATTTGTACAATTTTAAGCAATATAATGTAGGACGAGAATGAGTGAGAGAGAGAGAGAGAAAGAGAGTCAACAAACGGTGACTACAAGACGGACTCCGCCCTTCTCGGTTAACGTACTTTTCGTACTTGTGTTTATTGTCGTCTATTTACTAGCTTCAGCCGCGCCACTCACAATTAACGCGATTTCTGATTCGTTCGGTCTTGGTAGCGAAAAGAGGTATGTTGCGACCTGATGAGGACGCAACGATGTCTCGGTTCGGCGGATTATAGTAATAAGCCACTTAGTCACATTTGGCCGCCAGACCGAGATGCCGACGTTCGGAAGACCGCAATATACCCCCCGTGGACTCACCAGCGCGACACTCGGACAATAGGTCCCAAAAACACTCGGGACCATAAAACATTCGTTACCGAGGAATTTGTTGTAAACAAATTCGATCTCCCAAAAGGTCACAGTTTTCGTCGACCAATAGCCGAACACACCACGTTTTCCACCTCCATAACACAACCACCAATCAGAACCAACCTAATGCCTATATACACATCTAAAACCGACAATCACAGTAAAACGAGTGCACGAGACACATCGTCAAAAAAAAAGAATAACCGAATTTCAACTAAACATCTATCAAACAACATCAACGAACCGAAAGAAAAACATCTAATAAAAAAAGTTTCATTACACCTCGAACCTGCGAGAACTATCATCAACCTGCGGCAGAACTCCTGGTCATAAGACTTGATCAAAGTCCACGACGCAACAGGATGTAAGAATTCGTGCGGAAATAGTAGCAGCATCAGTATCAATATTTTTGCAGGCTTTTTGAAAGTTTTCCTGCGCGCAAATGTTTATGCATGGTTTTAACACCTATCCCCATATTAATGTAATCTAATGTCAAGCATAAGGAGGAATTACTCCAGGTGGTTCCCCAGGAATTCTCAGGCGGAAATTGTAATAAAAAAAAAAAGTAGCAACATCAATATCAATATAGTGGCCAGTGTAGTATTGTATTATATTCAGCATTCGGCAACCGTGAACCTGTATCGGCGATTAATAAAACTACTATTCCTACAATAACGCCTAGTAAAATAAAAAATTCTTACTTTGCTTGGGTATGAAAAATAATTTTAATACTGGGTCATATTTGACCATGCCACGCCATGCGAGCGCCTATCACGCCATCCGTTCTCCTAGGGTTAACGATTATTTTCTTACGACAATTAAATCACCACTCTCTCACCTTTTGCTGATTATTATAACGAATGATCGTCAATATAAAGACATTTATTTTATTTTTCTCTGATGGAAACGAGGAGAGAACGGTCTGAAAGCTCGATGCTTTCAGATCGTGGCAGTCTTCGAGAGTTCGAACGAAAAAGGACAGGAAAGCGAGAGGGGCAGATAGAGAGGCGGAGAAAGAGGTGAGAGAAACAGGAAAGGAACAAGGGTTCGTCTGTTTCTCGATAGCATGGTTCCCGCGTATTCCTGACACGTGTCACGCGGCCTCTCTCCAGCTTTCAGATTCGTAATACCCTCGGCGCCGAAGGATTTCCAATCTCTCCCCCTTTCATAGCGCGCGCGGAGACGACGGGCCACCGGGAATATAGAAAACGCCGCGAAACAGAGGAATTCCGATGTAATCCGGCCACGGAGACGGCGCGACGTGTCTACGTGCTCCAGAAACTTTTCGCGACGATGCGTCGCGTGTATG
>NW_017100169.1:448938-498222 GCF_001263275.1 Habropoda laboriosa
GACCGCCTCCTTTCGAACATTTCTACGTCTTATTTACGATCACTTTCTTTCCATGGAATTTTTAAATTAGTTTTTTACTCTATCGACCGTCATTCGAGAAGGGGAAAGTGTCTTTGTTGTCTCCCACACGATGCGTGAAGCTTGATTATGTACAGTGTCTCCCACTAATATTCGGACACTCTTTAGAACGGTGTAACTTTTTCAAAATTGGACCTAACGACTTGAGTTTTCTTTTGGAAGTTAGAAGGATTAGTATACCAGATGACGTGTGCAAAGTATTTGGAAAAAATTGCAATGTGTGGAAATCGCGTAGAAAATTGTAAAGGTCACATTTAACAACTTCTTTATCTGTGCCCGTAATGAAATTTTGAAAAGTACGTTGTCTATGTCAATTATACACATGCTGAAAATTTCGTCATTTAAAAATTTCAATATTAGTGGGAGTCACTGTAGCAAATAATTACACTTTACTTACAAAGCCAGTATTTGGCAACGTTAACAAATGAAGCATTCCCGTAGAAAACACTACAATTGCCAAAATTGAAAAATTTGCTTTTTTCTATCGACAACTGTTTCACGTGCCAATGGGAATAATGTAGTATACAATGTAAACAAAATTTTCCCTTGTACATACTGTAGTTACCAACAGTGCTAAAAAAGGCCACCATTGGTGCATCCAACATTGCCTCTGTAGAGAACACTATAAGTGATAATTCAAAACTCACGTTAAGTGCATAATTATTATGCTCAAAGTAAGTTCGAAATTCTAACTATTGTAAATGGTATACAAAGTCCAGCGTTCAATGTTCAGTTACAAGTATCATTCGTGTATTGAAATGCCGTTCAGGGTCCTTTTAGTATGTGCAAGTATATCACGTTTGCACGTTCAAGTGCAGAATCACGTAATCTCGTATCACTTAGATTTTAACTGCCCTGGTCCCAGAAGGCGTATCGTAATGAAAAAAGTAGAAAAGGCGGAAAAACTTTCCTGTACAATAGGGGAAGTTAGGAAGTTTCGGGACGGTCATGGTTCTGTGTTATTCACGGATTATCGCGTCGTCTGTGTGTCAAGTACAAGTATCTGTTCATCTGGTCGATGGTAATTTAAAAATTCGTTGGGTCCCGGGTGTTCATTGTCGTGCACATATTAGTCAGTCCTTGGTGGTAAGAATAATATTACTATATGTCGTGTCCTCAAACACGAAACATTGACGCGACCGACGACCCCTCACGTTGACCTGCGGCGCCGGTCTCTAGCTCCCAATAGAAACTCGCGAAAGGAACCTTACTTCGGGAAAGGCGTTGATTGGCCCTTTCCTCGAACCTACATTTACGGAAAAATATATACAGGGTGTCCCGTAACTCCTCGAACACCCGGAAATGGGGGCTTCCTGAGGTGACTCTGAACAACTTTTTCCTTTACCAAAATGTTGTTTGAAGCTTCATTTTTGAATTATTAACGAAAAACCCTGGCCAATCAGAGCGCGCGTAGAGCCGCGCCCAGGCACGGGAGCGCTGGCTCTCATCCGCGCGCGATCGTGAACAAATGCGTACACGTGACTTCTCGGTTATCGATCGCTGTCAAAAAAATGTCACTTTGCACCGCTATTTTTATAAGGCTTAGAGAAATGGGTTCTTGCCGTCATTCCGACATTTGTATAAATTTTTGAGAAAACTGCAATTAGTCGGAATCGTGAAGAAAATAGTGAAGGTCGTTTTTAACGCGTACGCATTTGTTCGATCGCGCGCGGGTGAGCCTCTGTTCTTCGTCCCTGAGCGCTGGCTCTACGGCCGCTGTGATTGGCCAGTGCTTTTCGTTAATAATTCGAAAACGAAGCTTCAAATAACATTTTGGATAAGGAAAAAGTTGTTCAGGGTCACCCCAGCAACCCCCCATTTCCGGGTGTTCGAGGAGTTACGGGACACCCTGTATAAGCAGCCCCGTTTAACACAGAATTAGTCAAAAGAGGAGCCTTGTAACAAGTAGCTGAACCACGGCTCCACAATAAAGCAACTCATAACCGAACAACAACCACACTAAACGTATTCATTACAATTTTCATCCCATTCCACATTGGATTGAAAAAAGACCGTGACGCCTTATAACCGAATAAAGAAGGACACGGTACGAAACACTATACGACAATTGCTATAAAATAAACTTGCTATAAAAACTAATTAAGCGTTAGGCGTTTCTCCTGGTTGTAAAGTTAAGAGCAAGCTAAGAAAGTCAAATATTCGAGTGTCGATCATATCGAAAACTTGAAACAATCTGTTGTACCCAACACAGTCTTCGTGATCCTAATTTCGGAGAGAAACTAGTTTTGTGATTGAGAATTTGATTCGCTCTTCTGCCAAGAGAAATACATAGGCTAGTTTGAAATGGTTAATTGTAATTTTCGTGAGAATCTATTGCAAACTTAGCGAATAAGTTTACCAGAAGTAAACAATTAACTGCAAATGTATAGAGGTTCGAAATTGGTTGGAGAAGGTAGCTAGGTAGGTAATTCTTTTATCGAAGAGCCTTTTGTACAGAAAATAAATTCGTACGCAATAAACAACGGTTGATTGTTTTTGATTTTCCTTATTCCCTAATGGCTTACAAGCTAGGCACTCTAGGGCTTGAAAATTCGCGAGCATTGCCCTTGTATTGGACGTTCGTTAGCATATAACAGTTTTCATTTTGCATTTCTTTGCTTCCGATCTGTGGTATTTTGTTCAGAAAATAAACTTATTGGCGATAAATCTGAACTTCTTGTTGGAGAAGTTTGAAGGGAGTATTTTTCATGGTAGCTTCGTCACTTCTGACACTGGATTTCAGTTCAATTAATTTTATTGTCCTTCTCGATTTTAATTGATTTTCATCCGCACAAGAACTCGTTGACACCTGCCGCCATCATTCCGATTATTTGCCCGCAACTCTGTTGACTCAGCTATTGACACCCGGCTCTGTTAACACGCCGATTAACATGTCCAGAGCTCTATCGATTCGATTCTCAGTACAACCAGCACAAACCGACTGTTTATTTCTAGCCCAACTAATTCCACCATTAATTTCCACGCGCAAACAAGCTTTCGATTCGTCCTATTAATCAATAGCGTGGCGCGAATTTAAACTAAACTTGATAAATTCTCTAAAGAATCTCTTCTACGAGACGAACAAATGAGTATACTCGTGATGAATACAGTTTTGCTTTTTATTCGTTGACTCAATTGACATTTCTGTACGCGGATTGCTGCGGGTCGCGAGAAATAACGCCAGGATTCATCGAATCACTCCAAACAACTCTCGTATCGCGTAATGTGATTCGTCTCGTGAATACAATTCCTCTTTTGAGACCCGCTCTTGTATCTCCGTTGGAACACGACTGATTTTTGTTGCACAAGCACGGGGAAAGAAAGTACTTGATACAGCGTTGTCCTTTCAGTTACTTACCGTAGAATACTCGATTTAAGTACAGTTTTCCTCCAAAAAAGTCACGAAATTTAGCGATTCCATTTTCAATATTTCAGCCTAAATTTTTCAATCTGTTAACCCTTTGCACTCGAAGGTGATGTTGCTGTGGAAAGGTTGCTAATCGGATCTTCTTTGAAATTTTTTTAGACTAACGTAGAAACACACTGCTATTTTATTTTGATATTTAATGTATTCTCTGTTTCACTATGGCGAATTTTACGGAGGACCACAGATCTGCTGTCTGTCTTGATTAACTATTTACCAAGTATTTAGTGTCCCTTCTCAGTCGCCACTCGATTGCAAAGAGTTAATAGCTTAACATAAAACAGATATGATTATTTACAATTGCTTCATTTCGAAAATCCATAAAATTTCTTTTGAATTGTTTAAAAATTTTCCTTCTCTCTGTCTTATCTGTATTAAAATTCACTAATTTTCAGAACTTGATATTGCAAGATTAATCAAACCGAATAAAATATCCTCGACTTCGACAATCCATGGAAATACATCAAAATTTCAATTAATCCAACCCCTCGAACAATCCGCTGTCCCCTTCGATTACAGCATTCGTTATTCAAACTTTTTCGTATCCCTTCTGCATGAGAAAAAAAGTACCAAATATCAAAAGAGGATAATCGAAACAGTCAGGATGAACGAACGCGAACCTATCCATCAATCAAATCCTCGGAAGTCGAATAGCAATATCTAAGTCGAGAATATAGGAACGTCGCCGCGTATACGGCCGCTTATACGTTCAACAATAAAGTCCTATTATTCGGCTGGCTATTCGCCGTGCGCGTGGTCCGTGGTTTGTGTTCAACCTCCATTGGCCAACGGCCAAAAGATTTTTGATATTTTTTGGCAACAGCTCGTACTGCATATAACCGGCTACAATGTTTCTCTGTCTGCTCTATCCTTCTCTCTCTGCTTCGTTCATCCAGTTCGTTCGTTCGTTCCATTCCCTTTCGTGCGCTCCGTCTCTGTTCCTGTTCCTCTCCTCGTCCCTCCGTTGCTCCGTTGTACAGATTTTCACGATGGTCCCTTTTTTCCCCCGATGGTCGTGTAGTTTTCTACGACACACGAGCGCGCTTCCTTCGACGATCTGCTCCCTTGTTTACGATGTGTATAAATCTCGAGGAACGTACACGCGTTTGCAGTGGCAATTAATTGTTCCTGCAAATCATCTTCGTCTTTCTTTCTTTTAGAAACTGGGAAATTTAGTTGGAAGATAATTGAATTATTTAAGGGAGTACACCGCACTGAGGCGTCTAAAGCTAGGATAGAATTTGGGAATTTTTTTTTAGGTAACTGCTAAACGAAAAGTTTCCATTTTGGCAGAGGATGTAAATGTAACTTTCAGCTCGTTCATCCAATTTTTAGAAACTAAAAATGTTGTAAAATGGAGGAGTTATCGCGAAAGGAATAGAACGCCTGTAATAAAAATTTCTTTGATTTATAAATGAAAATGTATTAGCTACAATGTAGTTTGCAACTTTTGTAAAAATTGTTATTATCATAGAAACGGAAGTTTGAAAAGGAAACACCGTTTTATGAAATGAAGCCAAATTTAAACTTCTCTAAAAAGAATGAAATACTCGAAGTATCGAGAAAATCGTAGACTATATTGTACGTAATACATTTTTATCTGTAAATCGAAAAGAATTTTTTATTTCAGACGCTCCGATCCTTGCCGGCGATGTAGGCCAGCAATCGACGTTCTAGCAGAAAACGTTTCGCAATAACTCCTCCATTTTGTAACATTTGTACTTTCTAAAAATTGGAGATAAAAGCTGAAAGTTATATCTATATCCTCTCGGGAAATTGAAACCTTTCATTTGGTAGTTAACAGCGAAAAAAATTCCCAAACTTTACCATATTTTTAGACACCTCAGGGTGGTGTACGCCCTTGACATTTTTTTTAACCAGCTAATTTCAAGTAGGTTTATTTTCACGTCGAATTTTCCTTAGACACAATTCCTCCATTTCTCGTATTTACAACGCTCGGAGGAAAAACGGAATTACACGGAGCAGAACGACGAAAAGATCCCTCGACGTTGATAGAATTCACAGGGAGGAAGAAGGTACCAGCACCGTCCACGGAGAGGGAAGATATTATTCAGAAGCTTCGTTCTATTTAAAATTCCCGATCGAAGTGTACACAGGACGAGGGCAAAAAAAAGAAAAAGCACGATGAACAGGCAATTCAATAACTTCCTGTCCATCGAGTTAACCAACTTTCTTCCTCCTTTCTCACACAGAGAAAGAGAGAAGAAGAAGAAGAGAGAGAGAGAGAGAGAAGAGGAGTCCTTGTGGCTCGTCGTACAATCGTGATTCAAGGACGATGTTGAACTTTTCTAGTCGCTGCAACACGGAACAAGCGGTCCATAATTAACGATCGAAGTTACACCGCGGCTTGGTGGCGTTCGCTCGCGCGCACGCTAGGTATTATCATCAATTTCGTGTAATTGCATAACGGGGGAGGGCCGGTGTATTAGGGAATAAATTGACGTCCTGTGTCATCTAATTTGCGCCGTGTCTGCGCATACTTCGGATTGTTTGGCCGCGTAATTATCGCTAGTTTCTCGGCCGGTAGTCGGTAATTAGCGATAAAACGTTATCAAGCTGCATAATTATCGTGGACGGGTTGGTGTGTTGCTATGGGAAAATCACGCGTCGCCTGGTAAACGATGCGCGATGTCCCTACCAGCCCGAACCACTTTTCCGTGTTTGCCGAACGTGTTTGTATGTTGGACGAGCAACGGTAGCTTTTTGGTAACCGTCCAATTCGATAAAAATGAATTTCGTTAATGGCAGTGATACGGAACGATACTCTTCCTCGAGATCGCCTTGGCTGACTACGCTTTCACGGACACGGTATCGTGAAAGCTTTGTAGCCTCTGCCCCGTATCAATTTCTCGAGGCTCCCCGGAGGGACGACACGGATTTTCCTACCCTGAATCGATTCTAGTCGCGATCGTGTAAGGAACGTGAGCTCGTGTTTGCGGATGGGGCTAGATCTGGGTTACATTTAAATAGACTATGGGAAGAATGGAATTTTGAACAGGTACGGTGTTGTTCATAACTGATTGTACACTTTTTTTTTCTTCTTTGCGTTAGAGACAATGAATTATCCTGAGTTCACGATATGGTCGACATATCTACTATTTCTGAGAACTTGAATATTTTCTTTTCTTAGCGTGTAGGTACTTAATTTTACAATCTGGACGCACGCATAGTGGTTGCCGGGTCGAATTGGACCCAGTACAATATGACATTCGATGCGCAAAATTAACCCTTTGCAGTCGAGAGACGACTAAGAACGGACATTATTATTCACCACTTGGTAAATAATTAATGGAGGCACTCCTAATGCTGATATGTTCCAGGCCATATATTACAGGCCCACCAATGAAATACGTAGTTCGATAGAACCAACCTCTGTTGAACTGTTACAAGGTCTTGTATAATAGAAATATACATTAAGTACTGAATTGTTCATTTCTATATTAGTTTTACAAAATTTCATCCATTTGGCAAACAAGCTCTAATTTACTACATCCCTGTTGTTCCGTCCATCCGACGGAATATACATGCTATTATATTTCTCTGCTTCTTCAGATTGCCAAAGTATTCCTTTTCTCCTAATGAGAACATTGTTCGACATTCAAGCATTGTCACAATTGAGAGGATTAACGCTCAGTGACACAATAAGGTTGTTCACGACATGGATTAGAGCATCCTAGTTTCGTGCTCGTTAACACCTTGCCATAAAGCCTTTCTTTATGATTTTCGACACCGCGGGACACTACGAATCCTCGTGGTAGCCTACCTGCCTCGAATCAGGTCCCGTAACCTTTGGGCTCTTTCTCCCACTAGCGCACTACCGCGCTTTCCCTTTCCTTCGAAATTTGGGAAAAGTTGTAGCTGCACCCGCACCAATCGGAACGATTTGGAGTTTCGTCTCCCACCAAAATCAATCCACCAATTACCGCTTTGCTTTGGCATTCTGAGAAGTATAAATATTAAGAACACCAGTACAACCAGACCAGTACACAGAGTACCAGTAAAAGAATCAGTGTGAATCTTAGACCAGTATCCGACCGTATATCGTATATATACGCGAATACAAACGTAAAAAGAGTCCATCACATAGAGTCAGTGATCGGAATCAAGGTAACACCAGGTGACAGTGAGTCAAGGTGTTGCCTCAGTTAGTGAGACAATAAAGTGAAGGCACACGTGGCTCTTCGTGCAAGAGAAAAGTTTCTATTTAGTTTAAACCGCGTTTCAATTAGGTTTTCAAACGAAAATATCGAAACAACCACGGAAATCTTCGCTTAGAGTCTACTAACAATAATAATCTGCTGCACAACATTAATTTGTCGTGCAGCGTAGCGAGAAGCACCGACCAACGAAAATCGTTTCGGTGCAGCACCTACACCTGTAGCAAAAAGACCGAGTGTGAAGGGTTAAAGGTCACTTTCGTTTTTCGAAAAGCTATTGCAAGTATAAAAATTTGATGTGTGCTGTTATATTAGTTATGAAACACTGCAAAACTTTTCCTGTTTTCATTTTCTTCGTATACTTACCACTTAACGAAACAAAACGCTGAGAATAGTAACATTAACACCCTATACCCGTTTAAGACGTTTTTCCACGCGAACTTGTGTCGACTAATTTTGAAAAAAATTAACGATTGCTTTACTCTACGTAAAAGTATTATGGAGGAAAAATCAACGTTGAGAGAAAACGCTGGCTAGTAATACTGCAAACACCCTGTATACATGGTAATATAACTCAAGTGAAATTAAATCAAGTTAGAGTAGATTGTGCTAGATTAATTCAAGTCGGGTTGGATCACAGCTTCCAAAGTGTCTTGTATCAATCTTCGAATTAAATTCGTTAATATTCCAATGTTATTCTCTACGCGGTCAGAGAAGAAAAATTGATCGTTCGGCATGGAAGAAATGAAAGTGAAGTCCAGTTCCACGATTCAAATTGGAATATCGAAAAGAGATCACGTGGTGGCCGAAATTTCCCGTTCATCTGATTTTTCCAACGCAATCACGGCAATTTAACGTTTCAATGGAAATCGGATGCTAGGGAATAGCGTTAAGTGCCTGTAACACTGTAAAGCTTCGAGACGGTTTCTCGATAAATCGACTCATTTATAGATGCACCCCGGGTCGGTGGTTTCCTTTTTTTTTCTTCTACCGTGACACAAACACCACGAAACGAAGATAATACGAGTTAATGGTTTCCACGCTAAAGGTAAAGATCCATTTAGAGGGAAATGCAGAGGCAGCGGGAAGCTTTGTAGCGTTCTAGACTTCCACGTGGAGGAAAAAGTTGTCGCATAAACTCGGTCGATTTACCACGAAAAGGGCTGATTACGAGTGGAGAAACTTTCGGGAAAATAAAATACGAATTCGTCGAAACCTGTATACTGTTGGAACCTTGTTCTAAAGTAGCCAACTTGTTTCTTTTTTTCAGGATTTAATTACAACACAAAGCATCTAATTTCCATTACTATGTAAATACTTTCAGCACCTAGTCAGTACTTTTTTTTTAAGGTATCTTTTAGTCGGAATATAATAATGAGCACGTTAAACGTCAGCTGCATCTAGTGCGAAATTAAGCATCGTATCGTGTGTAGAATATGATATTTTATTCTAGTTATTCTAGTTTCAGCAGTAATTAATAATATCAGTTGCAATATTCGTGTAAATATAATAACAATTCGCAGATCGTAATTCGCGTAATTTCCAATAATATCGGCGTTTATTTCCGGGTGTAAAGTTGTACCGGAGTAAAATTTCAGGGATTAGTATTATTTCACTGTAAATCGACTCTTTACAAGGTGAATTCAGTAATCCGAAAATTCAAAAAAATTTCAAACTTTGCAGAAACGTAGTTCAATTGACGCTAATTACGAAATCATTTTTTATTTCGCCATTGACACGGTCCTAGAGTGAAAACACCCTCTCAAAAAAATTATCAGTTTGCATATTATCGTGGATATTTACGAAACCGTACAAGATATTTCAAAAAAGTTATATACAAATTTTTGTGGTTTTTGTTATGCTACATACTGGTGCTAATGAATTTTCGAGAAAAATTATTTTTCTTCGAAAAAAATTAAGAGTAATGAGGGTAATATCCCAGTTTACTGTCGTATTTACAAGATTCATTGCGTTTAACCCTTTCGCTGTGACAAATTTTCGTGCGTAACGTGCGTGACAGACGGTAGATGTTCAATTGGGGCCGCAAATCTTTTGTTTCGAGGTTTCAACACGTTGACTGCCACGTCAGATTTACATATTTTGCTAAAATGTTCATTATTCTTCGCTTAGTATTGTGGTATCTTTGCAGATTTGTTTTTCTTTTTTAGTAAGGGTGAATATATTTACATGAGTGATAACGATACCGATAAATGAATTGAAGCTAATATATCTATTTTAGTATAAATGAAATTCAACGACAACACTTTTATGAGACACACCACGCAACGACGACGATACCTTTCGCACCGACAATAATAACCGACAACCTTTTTGCCTTTGTTACTTTCCCTATTTATTCTAAATCGGTACAGTATCCCTATTTATTCTAAATCTACAGTATTATGTTATGCTTTATTATTTTTTTTTTTTAATTCAACATAACGTCTAATTGGCTACGATGTTCGAAATTTTTAGTCGACGATATTCATTTTATTTGAATTATTTTAAACATTTGAGACCCTCCGGTCATTGATGACCACCGTGGCCCCATCGGGGAAACAATCTCCCACCACAGGTGACCAACGTGGCAGTCAATGTGTTAAAAGTTTCAAATTTATCATTTCAAAAATCAAGGTGGAAGTACGCAAGGAACAAGAATTAAGGCTTAAGTTAAGGTGAAAAAGTGACAAAAAGCGCGAACAGCAGATATCGAGAAAATTTTGAAAATGTCTACAGGTGCCAAGGACACAGTACGAGAAAAGTTTCAAAGTGCCAATGGGCGTGAAGGGCACAGTGTGAGAAAATTTTCAAGCGCCTGTAGATGTCAGGAACACGGTAACAAAAAAATTTTTCAAAGCGCATATAGGTACCAACAGCAGTGAAAGATTTAAATTTAACTCTTCCATAATCTTTCATTTTTGTCCTCGATCAACCACGTTCTCCGCGACTCCATTATTTCACCAACGACGCAGAAGCATGGGTTTTCCGGTGAAAAATCTCGCCGTGGTCGACGAAATTGCGTGTACGAGAAATAAAGGCGAGAAGAATCACGTAGACGTGAATATCTCGGGTGTCGTCGCTAATCGCGACCAGAAGCGTCGCAGGAGTAGCGCCGCGACACTAATTAGTTCCGGCAACGACGGAAAAATGTTGCAATTACGTTGGATGTCGGTGTGCCACGCAAAGGGAGCCTGTACTGGACCGCGACAGCTTGGCCAACGATAAATTTCGTGACCCTAATCGTGAGGTTGGCTGGGTCTTCGCGACGTGGACGCTCACTGACAAGAATGGTCAGAATTAGCAGCGATTAAATATGGAGAAGTTCCAGAAGAAAGACCATGAGAAATATCGTGGATGTTGATTCTGGTGTATGAGATTCGCGGTTCTTTGTGTATGTTTAATCCTCGACAGGTATGTCAACGGCCCGACCCTTAGATTTCTTAGCATGTAGTTCTATTGTATATATTTTTCGCCTTCGCTCGTTTCAACATTTTTGCATTCATATGGTCACGAGAGCCGAAGCGCGTCTTAACGTTATTGTCTGCTACGATCATTGTTCGAGGAATTCCCGCGTGCGTCACTCAAGGGTACGCTTGGTACCTGAGAGTGACCTATGGTCTGGGGAGTGGCATTTTCGTCTAGTTTTTCCTATCTATGATTTTAACCAATAGTTTTAGCCAACCACCCTTCCCCACCACTATCGAAAAATGTACTCAACCTATCCGAGGGCCTCACTCCCGCGATGCGTCCTCGCACGGAGGTGTCGTGGAACCTTTCGCGAAAGGGAACGACAGAAGTCATCTGACCACGCCAAGAGTCGCTCCTTTTAGAAGTTTAGACCATTAGCAATAGTTGTTTTGTCCTCCTAATCACGGAGGTGGTCCTTCGAAGACGAACATATTAGATTTAGTCGGCACACCACGTGCTAAATTCGACAAAGCTCGAAAGTTGGTCGCAACTACCACGAGCACATCATAACAAATAGAAAAGCACGGTACCTTATACGCAGCACTGACCAACAGCAAGCAAACTTTGTTAATAAAAGCGCGAGGACGGAGATTCTTCGGTAAAATACGTTTCTAACGCGACGTTTGTATTAACAAGCTTAGTAAAACGCGATCCGTAGGAAAACATGAGTAAAACACGATAACACGTCAATCTACAACGAGATATCAGGAACTCTTATATTTCAACTAGGCTTAGTGATTAACACATTCGCGACGGGCAACGTAGTCCTACGTGATTTCAAAATTGGCGGCAGAACCTTGCCGTACTCAGCTACAGACTTTTGGAAATTATACTCCGTATTCAGCTAAACGTTTCATCCGGCTATCGTCTGTCGCAAAATTTTATAAAAGCCTGCGTCTCGATACATCGATAACCAGTGTAAGCGGAATTACGACCCCGTGAAATTCATATAAGAATTGTGGTACATACAGTGACTCCCGCCAATATTCGGACACTCTTTAGAACGGTATCTTTTTTAATATTGAACCTAACGACTCCAGTTTTTTTGAGAAGTTAGAAGGATTGGTATACTAGACGACGTATACAAAAAATTTGGAAAATTCCTAAGCCTCACCCCCGCGATGCGTCCTCGCACGGAGGTGTCGTGGGACCTTTCGCGAAAGGGAACGACAGAAGTCATCTGACCACGCCAAGAGTCGCTCCTTTTAGAAGTTTAGACCATTAGCAATAGTTGTTTTGTCCTCCTAATCACGGAGGTGGTCCTTCGAAGACGAAGCTATTAGATTTAGTCGGCACACCACGTGCTAAATTCGACAAAGCTCGAAAGTTGGTCGCAACTACCACGAGCACATCATAACAGTGTACAATAATATTCATTCAGTCTGGAAGCTTCTGAAAACTTGAATACGTGGAATTAGTAAAGTAGTAAGTAGGATTTATTCCATATTTTCGTAAGAGGTCCATTTCAATTCGAATAAAAGTGAGCTTGAATTATTCCGAATGTCAGAAAATGAAATATCGTAGATTTTCTCGGAAACTTCGAAATTAATACTCTTTTTCGCGAATCTATAACCCAAGATTTTCAAGAGAGTGCACCACCCCGTGGCTTCTGAGAATATAATAGGTAAAAGTTTGGGAATTTTTTTCATGGATTACTGCTAAATGAAAAGTTTCAATTTTGCTAGAGGATGTAGACGTAGCTTTCAGCTTTTTTCATCCAATTTTTAAAATGTAAAATGGAAGAGTTACTGTGAAATCTCTTCTGCTAGAACATCGATTACTAGCCGCTAACGTCTGTAAAGTTCTGTTTGATTTGTAAATAAAAATGAAATGTAAATAAATAAATATTATTTGTTTTAAGAAACTTGCCTGCGATAGCGGTAAGGGAGAAAACGTTTCGCAATAACTATTCCATTCTGTAAAATTTCTACTTTCTAAAAATTGGAGATGAAAGCTGAAAGTTATATTTATATCCTCCGAAAGAATTGAAATTTTCCATTTAGTAGTTACCTACGAAAAAAATTCCCAAACATTTACCTATCTTTAGAAGCCTCAGGGTGGTGTACTCCCTTTAAAAAAGCATTCAACCCTTATATTAACTTCGTAAATCGTCCACAGTTAGATAAATTCGAATCAGACTAACCCAACTATGTTACTCTAATATTTAATTCAATATTTCGGTAGAATTATTTCAGTTGAATATTTGCATATTCTACATAACTCTGCAAGTTCCATTTCCTTTTCCTCCCGCCTTCCAAAGGACATCCTTCGTATCGGCTAATAATTTTCCCACCTCGGCTATGCCCTATCCCCGTAGAATTTTAAACAAAAACGTTGTATGTCATCCAGATAATTTGAACAGCGGATCGATAACTCCTCGCCTAGGAGAAACCGCGAATTATCGAGAAATACGTGCAACGATGATACGACCTGGGAACGTGGCACTCCACAGACTTCCCTCTCTCCCCTATCACCTTCTCTCTCCCTCGAGGGTAATTTAAATTCAAAGAGCGGCGCAATTAAGAAGACCACTCGAACGAAGCACCGCCGTGGACTCTTCCATTTCCGCTCTTACGTAATTCACGCGGCTTATTTGACCGCAGGATAAACGACGGATAAAACGGCGTGGAATTATCGATGGACGTGATTATATTCCGCTTGATTGTGACGTTGACCATTAAGCCGGCCGATTGTTAAATTGTTTGTACGTATGCTAAATAGGCGGTTTTGTTCGAACGAATAATGTTACCCATTAATTATATCCGATGGTAATTTGACGTTTAGAGAAGGACGCGGTTTAAACGGTTCTCGTTATTTCCTCGATTTTATTTCGGGTGCAGTACTATGATATCTATAAGCCTCATATACGCTGTGCAATACAATCGTTGTACGTTCAAATCAATTGTACACACGCTCTGTCTCTGAGTGATTGGGTATAATGAACGCCGAGTCACGATTGTAGTCGAGATAGGACAGAAGATAAATTAGAGTATGTAGTTCGAGTTTAAAAAGAAAACTTTTATGTCTCGCTTCTACGTTAAAAAATTATCTACAGAGCTGTATTATACGTTCATTAAGATTATCGATACTGTCAACAGGTGTTGCGTAAACAATGCACTGAAAATACTCCCAGAGATAACAGTCTAAAGGGTTTTTAGAATTTTCGTGTAGTTTCATATATTGCTATTTAAAAAACACCAGTTGATACGAATGTTTTGTGGGAAAATGATACTTTCGAAGATTTCTTTTCCACCAATAAACTCTTCACTTAACCCTTATGTCAATAGCCACAATTGTCGTTTACTTTATCGTCTAATTTTATTATAGTATTTTCTAATAAGAAAATTCTGAACTTGAAGCAAACAGGATAGGAAATGTGGCAAATAACAACGATCTGGCCGGATACTAAAATCTTTCACCGGGAAGATCAAATATTTTGAGTGAGAATGTGCAAGAGAGTACCCGGATACCCGGTTATCGACATAAGGGTTAATACCAATGAACTTTCGTTTGTTACAGTATCAGAACCAGCTAAAACATCGTGGCGACCAATTTACTGTGTATATTCTTTCACCTGCACATTCTCTCTTCCTCTATTTCACCATTCCTCTCGCTCGATTCAGACAAATCGCGCATACATTCCCAGAAAATATTCGGTCACATCTACCTAAAACCTTGTGTGGCCCTGCACTGTCCTTTCACACTCTGATCTCAAGCACTCGGTCAAATGATTCTTCTCTAGCGCCTCTAACACTCGAAACTCAGTAACTCGTTGTAAACAATCACACGAAATTCCCGTTCCAACAACATGAAGACATAAACAATTAACAAAAATGTAACTAATGTCAGTTGAGGCTTGCGGGTATAAGCCGTGTCCAGAAGAACCGTAATTCCGACGTCTCGCAAGCATTGCAGCTAGCTTACACCCGAAAGTCTGAACTAACATCAGTTACATTGAACCGGGCCATGAAATTCTCAAAATTCTCAATTAACAAAACGTTACGTTAGTATTACCGAACTCCGTGCAATAAAGTATTCTACTGCTTCACGATCACTCAAACGAGAAATATGTCGCGTCGTTACCCCATCCACGCTCCCTTCTCATGCATACTCATCATCATCATCGTCCCCATCCAACCGTTCCTTCCTTTATTCGAGGGTAAACGATCGTCAGCTCCGTCGGATTCGCGCGTGGCCCATTGATTTCGCTCGAAGTTTCACCGAGGAGACGATTAATCAGCCCCCTATCCTGCTTCCTAGAGGGAAACGAATGAAGGGGGTGGTTAGAGGAGAGGGGGGCAATCTTTCAGGCGTAGATCAGTCGTGGCGGTGGGCTTTCTTCGTCGTTGGCCATTAACTCGAATTACGGCTGCCACGGTGGGAGATGAACTTGAAGGCTGCGAGCATGACCGCGAATAGCGACGGTGGGAGGCTTTTCAGCGACGTCTTTACGAGTTTTCACGAAAGAAGGGTCGTGAGAGAGGGCACGAAGAACCTCCAAGTCCCTTGAACCCTCGTAAAAAGTGACCCGTGAGACAACGTGACCAGGGATTCACGTAGCGTGCGAGAAGCTCCTCTTTGGAAGGAGAATAATTGGGTTGTAGGGTGATTTGATTTTTGTTCTTTACTCTTGGAGACGAGTCGAGGAGAGTTGTTGAGGTAATGGAGGAGAAAAGAGTCGATACTCGTTGAGAATAAAATTATTCCTCAAGCAGGTTCTTCTGCAGCACCTTAAATTTGCATACAGTCAATGGAGGAAATATCCAAGCATAGAATCACGGCATCTTTTCTTCGCGAGAGAAATAGAATGATGAATTTCCCTCGCGTTAATCGCGGTACTTTATTATCGTCCCGCGCGATTCTTCGCGTAACTCCATTATCGATACCCTTTGCTCCGGTTCTATGACGAATGAAAGAAGAAGCCGAAAGAAGCGATCGACGAGGGGCTAAGCACTTCTTCCCTTTGACCTCGCGAAAATTACTTCGTCCTCGTCGTCTGCTGGCTAATCTTAGACGCGCCCCAGAAGGATTTCCTGATCCTTATTTTTCGGAGCAAGGATTTCGTTCGTTAGGAGGATTTCCGGTATTTAGGAGCTTGGTGAGCTTCTTGGTGAAGCTAGCGAAGGAAACTTGATCTTCAGAGACTTTGCTAATGCTGAGATATGTGTAATGATAGAATTTAACGAGATTCTACATTGATTCGAAATCCGCGTTGTTCGAGGAAGCGCTATATTCCATCGTAAGGGTGTATTTCCATTTGGAGAGGTCAAAGATGGATTTTTTGTAACCCGATTACTCAAATGTCCCTCGTACAAAGGAGCGAATTAGAAACTTGCTCGTGAACCATCAAAGTATAACGAATAAAAAAGAACCAATCCAACTTCGCAGAATTAAGTGTCTACACCTACATGAAAGAAAGTACCGCTTCAGCACTTGTGAAATGCCCTTCAGAAAGCAATCTACCTATCAAAGAAACGTCCAGCTCCGGGAAGATGGAAGGAAAGTAGCTCGAAGCGTAATTAGATTGCTGAATAATAGAGCGTGTAAACGGGGGGAACGTTTCAATAGCAGACAGAACGTTTGTCCCGGTGAACTGATGTCATCGACACGGCTGGCAGAACGTCTCGATCGTTGAGCAGAAATGCACGTGCCGCACGGAAAGGGATTGACCGCATAAATTCCTCGGCCATGGGGGAGACGAGGCCGTGTTACGCATTTACGAGTCCTATAAAAAGAATACTGGATATTATGAATGAAACACAGCTGCGTTCACGGAGTGGCAGTACGCGAGGGAAATAAGGCGGACAGCCCGTTTACGTGAAATTTTCAGCGAGCACGGTATCCGTCCGCCGCGTTTGTTAACTGTTTATGCTCGCCGCGGAGAAAATATTTCGTTCGCCGCCAATGCATCAGCCTGCGTTCTCCTCTTATTTCATGTTTCTTTTAACACTGTAAACACTAAATATAGCACGAAACGAGCTTTTTACCGAGATACATCATGGCCTGTTGCAAAGTTTGCAGATTGAAAGATTTAATTGTTAATTTCATTTCAGAGAACGCAAGTATGTGGCAACTTTTAACGATTTGAAATTGCATTTCATCTCAACTGCGTAGCATTTATTGTTTAAATTAGTTTCTCAAATATTTGTTCTTAGAGAGGTAACGCGAATTAACGAAGTGAATAATTGACACGAGAACTGAAATAAAGATGAGCAGAAGAATTAAGCAAAAGCTTGAAATCACAGGATCAGCTATGACGTCACAGATTATAGACCATCTCTAAGCAGCCTCGATAACGCATAGCTAGATCACCGTTTGGTAACTTTCTCTCTAAAGCAACTATCGAAAGCTATGTATATTGTGACTTGAAGAATTCAACTTCGTTTTCACAAATTAGAAAACTGTCGTGACGGGAATCTTACTTCTGTTGAACACAGTGTTCCGCGACTCTAATACGCCAACTCAATATTGCGCGAGTTAAATGAATTCTTAATATAGAAAATACAAGTGTGAACTGCTATTTTAATCTTTTTGAGATATTTGTGGACATTTAGACGCGTTGGCCTTTTACACTAAAATGTGTGGTGAGGTGGTGGCCTATGATCTCGAATAGGAGCTCTTCTTCGTCTTGAACTGTCCTCCATGAGTAGCAAAGAGGCGGCCCACCCTCGATTTCCCCAGTCGACAGGGTCGCGAGGCCCAAGGAAAGGACAGTCCTAACGAGACTGATATGCGCGTGTGTGTAGTGACTTTCGACACGTCAATTGCCATTGCAGGAAATGTACGGGCACCAGGAAGGCGTATGGCATGCAGAAGCGTCGAGATTCTGCGTCCATAAAACGCCCTCTGGTTCTCGACATCGCTCCGAAAGGAAAAATAAACACAAAATAATGTAAATTAGAAGCCCTCAAAAATAGCAGGCCTGGTCGTCCGTGTCATAAAGTCAAACTCTTAACGGTTGCGTTCGCGACACAACAAAAGCTATATTCGGTAAAAAAAAGAATTGTCAAAATAGCACGATAAAGAAAACAAGATATGCGAACGACCCAATTTCTCGATCAGCAATTTGCATGCACGAATTCCACGTCCATTATTTTCTCCGAATATTCCAGCGAAATTCATCCCCTTTCGTGTTGACACGTTTTATTCAACACATACAGGCGAATTCATGCAGCACCAAAAGGGTTAATGTTGCACGGCTGGTCGGAAAGATTTGAATTTTCTCTTCTCCTTCTTCTTCTTCCTGTTCTGGCCGATAGTGGAAGGGAAAGAATTTTGTTGTTGCTGCAACGCAAATATTTCTAAAGCTCTGTTGAATCTTTGACGGGGGAAATCTGGCGGGGCTAATGAATACACGCGAAACGAGCAAAACAGCAAGCACAATAGACTAAGCATTATCCTAAGGCCTTTGCAAACACTGTTTGTTTGTTGCAACACAGCCGGATACAGCAGACAAAGGGGGAGGCGAAAGTAGCTCGATAATCCAGCAATATCCGCGTGGCTGCAGTTCAAAATGTCGATCCGCCGCCGTTGATAATCGATGCTCTCGAAAGAGTATTACCTGCAACGCGGATTTTAATGATTCGCCCACGATGTAATAAGGTTATTAATTACGTAAATGGATAACTAGGTTCCCGTGACAAATGCGTCCTCGTATCGACGCTTTTTTAATGATTTATTCCACAGCTACCAAAGGCGCTCCCCGATGAAATACGGATTTTTCCGCGGATTAACCGCTTCGAGTGTCCTGTTACTTGAAAAATAACTGTACGTTAGAATTGAAACGTGAAACGATAGACTGGAGTTCGGAATTGATCGAAATGACGAGTCTACCTTAGAGGCGGAGGAAGAATTATCGACCTGTACTACTAGCTATTCAGAAAATCTTAATCATCGATAGCCGCGTCTCCGGTTCCTCAAATTCCCGCCGTAATTACGTTCAATAATTTCACGCACGTTGACCTAAGCTTCGAATGGGATACCAGTGTCGAATTATCAGCGTGACGACATTTTCCAATCAGGAATCCCAAAGCAGAGCTCTAAATAGCGAAGGATGCACCGGAAATTTCACGGCGGCGTCACGGGACCTCTCTGAAGATTCTACAAAGGTTATCAAATAAAAAGAAAAAGACACTTTCAATCTTACCGCGAACGAAAATCTTCTGCGCGTAGTCCGCAGAGTGGATCGGTGAATGTGGAAGAGAAATATGTGTACGGTGTGTCGCTGAGGAAAGGTATTGGTCTGGAGGGTGACAAATCCACGCGAGACAACCAAAATGTGGACAGCTCGGTAGTATTGTGACCTTATGCTACGTGCGGAGACGACGATGCTGACAATTCCGTGACGCGAATCCCCCCTGGAGCTAACCTGACCATTTCACGAAGGCTCCTGCCAGAGGAAAATGCGGGCTAGAACGACGAAATTCAGGAAAAGTAAGGTGGATTTCGTAGGTAGCACGCTGACGAGCTTCCCCTCCGTTTCTGGATAGTGCGCTCGTTCACAGCTCGGCAACAGCTGGCAGCTTGGAAGTTAGTAAACAGAAGTTTCCTGTTATTCGAGCACTCCCGGGGATTATTTGATAATTAAGCGAAAGGATTGCTTCTTCGAGCGGCGGGCTCGCCGGCAAATTACCGGAGAGAAGGCGAACTGCATTAAATCTTCTTTGCTCAGGCCTGCCAGTTTGATTGGCAATAGGGAAGGGTGATACTTGATGTTCAATGTGTTGCACCCTACTCCGAATACAATACCGTATTTCTCTTGTAGATATTGCACCCTATGTTTGATTGTGTTTCTATAGTATGTATTTCAACATACCTTGTCTGACAAGTATATTTCTGACGATGCTACGTTTTTAACCCTCGGAAGGCGAATGGTTTTAGACGGAAGTGGGAGACGAATGCAGGGTCATTTTGACCCATAGCAAAATTTCTACTGTACACGAGTTTCAAGAAGGAATTGTGTATAAATGTGTATACTTTCGACTGTATTTTGTACATAAAATATGTGTATTTCCTGTACCAAAGTGACACTATCGCTCTTGAGTCAAAATGACCCTGCATTCGTCGTACGAGGGTTAACGAATAAAGCTTAGAAGATGTGAGACATTGATCGTTTGGCAATGAGCAACCTGCCATGCCTTCACGGTTAACAGAAAGTTTCGAGCAGGAAATTATACGTTCTGTGTTATGTATAATATAACGTTTCACTGTTGTACTGGAATATCAATAACAATATGTTAATACAACATTCGTATCGCTGGGTATTATGAAGTAGAATATTGATGTACTGTAATCAATTTCTGGAACAGAACGCAAGTTCGGATGAAGCATGGTAGTATATATATTCTGATTACAGTAGAAACATGAAAGCGATAACTGGGAGAAGCCTTTTGAAGTGATAGAGCGGATAAAAAATGTATGCCTGCTAATTATCAGACAGCGGAATTGATCAGACGAATCTGCAACGTAAAAGATACCCGCTACGGTTCGACATATATATATATTTTTTTAATTAGCCGCTCGTCGATTGCCGGCGAAATTAATTATGGATACTGACATCAACGTCACGAGCACTGGTTCGAAGCTGTTGATCGATGCGCAAATTACGCCCGGGATATTCGTATAATTATTTCCCGTCCAACCTGGACACGCCCTCCGTTCGTCGATTAAGGATGCAGCGAATTAAAGGGATCGTCGCTTGTAAAAGGACCACCGCAATATTTCTCTACGTGTACATCTTCGATCGTATGCACACAGGCTTTCCTGGAAAACTGGAAATTTCTTACGGAATCGGGAAGTGAAATTTATTTCCCTTCACTTGTGCAGTATTGTAAAATGTTGACCTCTGCCTGGGTTATTAGAAGGGGCGCCGAAAGAAAGCTATAAAAGAGACAGTTGCAGACGCAAATCAGACCCTTTTTCGAGGGGCCTCGACAGCGCAAGAGGCCCACCGAAGATATGGCTGTTTGAAGCGGGAAAGACCCAAAAGTGGCGTGCGTGTGTTGTGGGAGAAAGAGAATGAGTGGAAGAAATAGGCTTTCTAGCGAATAGGGATGTGAATGGCGTATACAGGGCGAACGAGGTATCTACACTCTGTCCAATTTAAGAGTAACCTCGCTCTCGGACCGATTTTCGTCCGTTCTGCGCATAGACAGAGAACGTAGCAGAGGATAAGACGGAGAAAGACGTAGGCGGTTAAGTACGGGTTTGAACGTTCTAGTGGTTCTAGCCCTGCCTCAGGTACGTCCCATGCGCGAAGCGAGGTTATTCTTAAATTGGACAGAGTATAGATCACCTTGAATATCTCACTTGTTTTTGATAATATGAAAAAATGTAAAGGAAAGCATTATTTGATTCGAAGGGGCAAATATTGTGATAAGCAGAAAATTAAAACACTTGACGGTAGAGACTGTACTTGTACCAATTTGATAACTATACGTTTGTTCATTACTCATGTCTGTCCCAGAGAACATACTTCAATAGATGCGAATGCATCGGTCTGTTCTCCTGGTTACGTCGTACTCCTTTTAATAGTTTAAGCACAGAACACTAGATATAGTATGAAAGTTGCTTTATACTCGAATATACCATATTTTGCTCGAAGATTTGGGGATTGAAAGATTTACGAGGGCCGGTTGAAAAGTTCGCGGCCTAACTATGAAGGACTGTTGCTAGGTGCTTGTAACTTTTACTGTATAAAATGCATTTCATTTGTGTACCGGCGTGTAGAGTTTCGTGGCTCTATCTACCATTCTCTTTTCATTCTTCAACTAGTGAAGTAGAGATATTTGCAGCGACGGGGTGGAAAATGAGCAGTGATCTAATGGAAGATAAAGGACCTTGCTGCAAAGATCATTCAAGGCCCTTGCAAAAATTAGGCAAGGTCCATACGAAAATCACTCAATGTCCTTGGAGTGAGGTCCTTCATCACCGGGTATCGGATCATTTCTCACTTTTATCCGTATTTTCTCTGTCACTGCAAACACCTCTGCTGCGCCAACTGTAAAAAAGAAGAAAAAAGTGACAAAACCAGGAAATTTCGTACATCAGTACACAAACGATTGCACAATACATGTACAGTACAAATTGCAAGAACCTAGGAAGAGTCTTTCATACTTATGCTGGGAACTTTTCAATCCACCCTCATAATTGTCAATTTAATTTGAGTAAATGGCAAGCACTTGGAAACTTTTAAACATAATTTTAACCATTCCCTCTGAATCAACTGGCCAGAGAATTCACTTCAAGGATTTAGCTCCATTGCATAAAATTGTATTCAGAGAAGAAGAGTTGCAAATGAACGAGCAACTGAAAATTATTTCCCTCCACTTCTGCTAATTTTTTTCCAATTGCCACTCGTCACGAATTTCGCGAGATATTTTCTACGAAGAACAGTCAGGTTATCGTGAAAACGTTTAAGCCACGTTATATCTGACGAACGAGACACCCTGTACGCGTGCACAGTCACAAATACGTCTCGTTGTTTCGTTCCGGATCTGAATACATTAACGACGACCCGCGGAGCAAGGTGGAAGATATTTTTTCCCGCTGTCCGGGAAGCAGTTAATTTCCCGCTCGACTCAAATCCCTATGTCCTTTTATCAAAGCGTTCCTATATCCGAAACGCTGCTAAAAATTCTGCGCGTTTTACGACGCTGCCTTTCTCTCCTCCTCTCTGCTTGCAAACCCGCCTATATATCACAATTCTCGATAAGCGTGTAGCGACACCTTCTACGCTCTGCCACCAAAGGGACGGGCTAACTGCGAGTTCCCGCTAGTCCTTATAAAGGCTCCCGTTTATATATATGCAACTTCTGACTTGATTTCTGCGTCTAAGGCACTGGTCTCCTAGATAGCCTTACTCACTACCGTAAGTAGGTTTTTCACCAATAGTTTTCCTACAATACAAATCTCAGACATCCACAAATGTTAGAACCGGGACATGAGTTATAGACACGAAAAACGCATAATGAGGCAGAAACCAAAACACGATCAACCTGGAGGGATAGAGCCATTACAAGAGGCGGGAACCACGCAAATCATATGCACACACCCAAAAACAACGAAATCTCGCGTAACCAAAGCTTGTATACGTAAATATGTAATTCATAATAAATAACAAACCTCTTTGAAAAAAGAGAAAGTCTTACTGAGAGTGTTAAGCACTCGGATACTAATTTCCGCGTACTTCGAATATTGCACTAGGTGCCGTCTGAAGATTTGAAATCTCACGTAACCAAAGCTTGTATACGTGAATATGTAATTCATAATAAATAACAAACCTCTTTGAAAAAAGAGAAAGTCTTACTGAGGGTGTTAAGCACTCGGGTACTAATTTCCGCGTACTTCGAATATTGCACTAGGTGCCGTCTGAAGATTGAATGTATTGCGTTGAGAGTCTGAATGAATCTTTATTATTCCTAATGTAACTGATGGTCTGTGTATTAACACTCTGTCGTCTTAAGCTAAGTCGGCCTACTTATCGAGTCGTCCCTTCTCCAAATCTAAAATTTGAAGAAGGGACGCGAAGGGAGGTTCTTAAAATTACTAAGTGACCAACCTCGTAGTTAACTGATGGTCTGTGTACTAACACTCTGCCTCTTAAGCTATGTCCGGCCTTCTTATCCAGTCGTCCCTTCTCCAAATCTTCTAAAATTTGAAGAAGGGACGCGAAGGGAGGTTCTTAAAATTACTAAGTGACCAACCTCGTATCACCCCCTGACTCTCTGACTCGTTCGGAAGGTCAGGCACCGAGAGGCCTCGGTAATTGCATCGGTTTCGAAGACCCTTTGGGGGTGACTTTATGACACCTTGACTTACTGACTGAACAATAGCCTATTCTTTAATATTTGAGAAATTCTACGTGCCGCACGTTGGCTGCAGACCGGTCTGCTAAATTAAAATAACGGTTTTCTGAACTAGAAATCACGTATCATAAGATCGTCCCCTTGCTGTCCTAACAGAGGGAGTGTCCTCCACTAGGAGACCCAGGACGAGAAACGCCCACAATGTTTCTCTTTCCGCCGATCCTTCTAACAGGTACCTCCATCCCTTCAAGCGTGTTTCGCGACGAACTTTCTGCAATCGTGCGAGATCCGCGGGCAATAGGGGAGAGTAAAATCCCTGGAAGGCAAGGCCCTCCTGGCCAAGTATAACCGACGAGCTGTGGTTAAGAATGACTTATCGTGAAGACAACGAGAATACTACGACGGAATTTCGTTGTGGGACGGCGCTAACGACATACTACTGGCTGTGACGACCCTCGAAATCGAGGGGAACATTAGCGGCTTCGCGAAGCTGGGGGAAAAATGAAATTCCTTCGAACCATCCCCTTTTGGACGCACAAGTCTGAGCTGGCCAAGCTTAGATGGAGAAATTACCGGGAATAAATTACGTTCCGTTGTGAGATATGTCATTCCAACGTGACGGGGACGAGTTTCATTCCTTTCTTGAGTTTCGGTTATCTATGAAGGGGAATTAGGTTCCCTTCTAACGGTTGGGTGACTCGGTTAGCCTACTTTGAGGGGCCAAAAATATTCATTTTTAGATTTGTACATTGTTCGATGTATCTAGTATCAGAAAATTCGTGAAAAGGGTTGTTCGTAGTGGAACACATTAAAGAAATTAAATGAAAAAATACTTTTACATTCTCTACGGGCAATATAATAACGTCCTTATGAAAAGTATTCGATTGAGTACCATTAACTACTTAAAGAAATATGTCAAAATTAGAGCTCATTTTCAGACCTCAGAAGTGACCCAGCTCTTCAATTAAAATATTTTTCAGGTGTTGTAGGTGGTGGAACAGGTGCATGTTTCAGACGTAAGAGTCAGTCTTAAGTCTCAGTCAAGTCAACAGTTTCAGTAGGGGGGCTAAGGACGAAGACTTTGACTCATAGAATTTTACGTTGAGTGGCTAACGATGACTCAAAGGGACCGGTAGCTATGAACTGTAGAGTTTCCAAAATACCTCAGAAATTCCTATCCCCGGAATTGTCTGACTTAGAACTACCGAAGAGGTGAAATAGCGGCGAGAAGAGTACATCGGCGATAAAATGCGGACGGAAGTTGGCCGGATGCGCGCGTTTATCGATATCGATGCGGTCTGTATTGCGGTTGCTGGTCTCACGATCGCGAGAAGTGGGTGCATCACGGCGTTTAAGGCTGTCATAAAGTGTTTCCGGGAACCTGGAACCCGTCAGCCAGCCGACAGCCTCGCAGTCTGCCTCCGCTGGGTTGCTTGCCGGAAGAAAAACTTGCCTCCTGCCATGCTAGGATACATGTATTAACCCGTGAACACGGGCAAAGCTCTGACAGACGGGCTGCAATCTGCCTCTCGCAGGATTTGTCTCTGTCCGCTTCGTAGTCGTACTTTTCGGAACGTCCAGAAGCCTTCTGGTAATTTTTCTTGAGTCTAGATCGATGGCGAAAACATTTATATTGTTCTTAATAGCGTTGAATATGTAATGGAGAAACTACGAGAAATATCTTGCGTTAATACACTACGCACTGGGAAAACTACTCTGAGCAAGATGACAAGTAGGTTTATGCAGGCTTAAGTTCTGTCTGATGTACGGCATGTAAGAATTTATACGTTAACCGTCAGGACGGCAGAAGGTCTGACGAAAAGCTGAGCCGGGTGGTTACTTCTGATCCATCACAACACTCGTTTGTTTATACATTATGTAGCAACCGACGACGGAAAAATATTGAGGGGCCCAACAGGAATCGAACCTGGGACCTTCGGCTCACCAAGCCGAGGCTTTGCGCGCTACGCCAACCACTCCCTCTCTATTCTCCCTTGCCGGTTTTCTATATTTTGAGTATGGAGGCCCCGATACTGCAAGTCTTCGTTAGACTTTTATCTAAATACATTAAGTTACATTTCTCAGTAGCTGTTCTTTTAAAAAAGTGGTATTATTAATTAACGGTTGAATTACCTTTGGTAATAGCGTACTCAAATCGCCGTCAAATTGCATCCCATTTAAAAAGACAGAGATGGTTTTGAAATCTCTTCTTCGCTTCTGCTTATGTCAAAAGTATTTACATTACATTATGCCCCTCTCCATATAATGAAAATTTTGTATATAACATTTTCCCATATTATTACAAGTAACGTAAATATTCCAGATGAACACAGTTTCTGCACCACCCTGTATATTCCACGACCCTTCTACGCACGCAGGTAACACGGGTTTCAAGTAATTCAGCTTCGTGAGCCGACAGTATTTTTTCCTCGTTGAATAAATCTTCTCTTGGTTTACAAGTTGAAACTAAATACTGTACACTTTTCCCGATGTCCAGTGACTGGTAAAAATTAATCTGTCTTCGTGATATTAAGTTATCGCTCACGCAAGAAAAGGGGCAACATCCATCGACAGACATTCGTAGCTAGTCGAACGTGTCCACGGGCACGGACAGCAGGAAATTCGAGCTCCTCGAGGCAACACGAATCGATAACACGCGATAAATACCCACATTGCCACTCGTTTCAGGTCGCGAACAGGAGGAAGTAGCGGGCGGGGGAATAAGGAAGGGGAAAGAAACAAAGTGAAAAGCTGCAATCTGTTATTAATTCTGCGGTGTGCGCGCTCTCGCGAGTTCGTTTTCTCGTTAACTAAACCGTCAGCGGGCCAGAATTTATCGCTGCAGGAATTATAAGCAATCCACCGAAAGTGATTTAAAGAGGGAATAGATGCGAGCAATTTCTGCTACGTTCATTTCACCCTCCCTCCTCTGTGCCAGTCAGGAAACGGCGAACTTGGGTCGCGCCATTAGTTTCTGAACCATCGATGAAAGGAACTTTTTGAAGGGAAATAAATTCCCGTTGCCACTGTCACCGATACCGATTTCTCGCGTGTCCTTTCCTTCACTTCGTAAAAAATTCACTTGTCGAGTCGATCTGATTTATCATTCCTGAAATGGATGTATATTGGAGAATCTTTTTTTCGCGTAGAAAATTTCCTTATATCGAGCAATTGTTACTAACATGTGAAAGTATACAATTTCGAAATTGCTGAAAACTTCATTGAAATGTTTCTGGAAATGGAAAATATGGCGATTTGAGTAAGCTTGGTTTACAAAAACGAAATATTTTATTTTCCGAAAACCGACGGAAATGCGATTACCGATTTAAATAAAAACTATTTAGATAAAAATCATGCATATTTTATCTATAAAAAATAAACTATGACAGGTATCAAAAAATAAATATTTCCGAGAGGACACTTCAACGATGGTTCATATAAAAATATTTTTCGAGTATGGATTCCTTTCATCTACCTAGGTGTATGAAACACGTTAAGTAGCAGTAGAATTAAACGTGAATAGGAACACGAGTAGCATTTCTCCAGATACTTATCCAAGAAATACTCTCAGCAATGATTGCAAAGAGGCGAAGTGTCTGCCTGACCGTATACGTACCTTTACTCCTGACGCCTCGTACACCTCTTATACACGTCACTTCATTAGTTCCCCCTTCTTACTATTGAGTAATATCGCTACATCATATCCCACAGCACTCCACCACGTGAAAACTCACTCTGGAAAATTATTCCACCGGCCAAGTTGCTGGGGATAAATAAGAAGAGTCCCGAAACAATGTAGGAAGGTAACTTCATTAAAAAGTTAGAGGGTCCCGGTGGCGGAGTGAAGGAGCTCGCGAAGCAGCTCCACGGGAACAATTTTTCTTCTGCCGTTTGCATTCTAAACTACTCCCTTTATTTCGTGTCCGAGTAAACACGTAATCGCGATCCACGAATTTTCACTTCGCTCCAACAACGACCAGTTTTGAGTTCGAGTCAATTCGACTGCTTGTCGTCTCGTTTGCATTTCCTCCCGCTGGTTCTCGCTATTTAAATATAAAAACTTTTCTTTCTCTCTCTCTCTCTCTCTTCTTTCCTTCTCCTCTCTCCCTTCATTCTGACTGGCGGAAAGGTTTCGAGAGCGTTGGCCATTTGTAAAGGGGAAAGTTCCTGGCCTCGAACGTCCCGCCTTATTCCACTTGTTACAGCCTCTCTCGTCTCTCCGCTTGGAGAAAAAGTAAGTTTCCACGGTTTTTCAGAGGGAAGTTTCTTATCTGAGGGCGGCGCCACGGGAATGAGATAAAACACGTCGATCGCGGCTGCAACGAGATAGCACGTGAAACTTTTTGCTCCGCACTGGTTATCTAATTGCGCTTAATCGGGACCATAATCCATAAGCTCCTTTAATATCCATGGTTACACGTCTCTTATCTATCCTGCCGTGATTTTAGTCGAAAACGACCGCTAAAAGTGGGGCTGCTTTAGATGGAATTTTTTTACTATTTTTTAACGTGGAATGCAAATTGGCTGTTGTATCGGTTACCATAAATTTCGCTACCAATGAGTCTGTATTATGAGTCTCGTGAATTAAAACCGAGTGAATTCTATAAATTAATTCTTTTTCCATCTCAAATGAATGAAAATAGAACAGTACTCAAGGTCCATAGGTCCTAAACTAAATCTATCATGCAAATGTGCAAGATTTTTAGGTCAGGTTATGCAACCTTGTGCATTTAATCTGAAATGAACGCTAAAAGTGGGGATACTTGCATAAGTTACCTTAATAATTTTGCTGTCAATAAGGTACTACTATGCTTTCTCGCGAATTAAAGACAAGTGACGATAATTTTTTAAGTGAATTATTTTCCTTCTTCGATCTCGAATGAATGAAAATAGGACAGTACTCGAATTCTAAATATCTAAATCTAAATCTATCATCCACATGTGTGTTCAATCGTTCACAAGGAAAAACGTGAGCTAGCCTGGGTTAGACGGATTATAGCTATGAAATTCATTAGTCACATTTGACCGAGCAGACCCCCCTTGGATTAGCACGCACCGCACGAACACCATTGTTCCCGCGAGCTGTAGGATTTTTTAGACCATAAAACGGTGCTGCTTTCAGGGCCGACCATTTTGCATTAACAAATTTTGCCCTCCGAAAGCGGCTCACTCGGTAAAACACTCATTGTCGTCCCATTCTCCCAAGAAACGCGCTGAGGGCGCAAGGAGAGGGTGGTCGCAACCATTTAAGCACGCTTATTGCTGATTTTTAACTTCTTGGATCGACCAATCAGCGTGCCTAACGACGGAACTAGTCACAAAATCTCTAAACAAAAGCAAAGGGAGAGCGGGGTAATTCCTGCTACATAAGCAAGATATGCTATAAAATTCGATCAAGTTACACATTTGTCAATTTTTTGATTTTCATTGATAGCTTCAAGTGTCTAGTTTGTAATAATATGGTCGAGAAGGCGTAAATTTACGTTGTAATAAAATTAGAAACATAAAACGAAACGTGTAACTCCAGCAGTCGTGTCTCGACAACATTCATTTCTTAAGTATATACAATGTCAATGAACTGAGTACTCACAACTTCAATACTAAATTCACCACACATCCTGGAACAGGCTCCGCCGATCTTAAAACGTTGGACAAATTAACTAGTAACAAAGTACGTAAATAAAATTTCGTATTTGCCGGTACAACGTACAACATTTTGAGGTTAGGTTACGCTACGAATTCTGCATTAGCCTGTGACGCGAGCAAAACACGATCCTTTGATCTAAAAAATGGAAACGTTTCATCGAAATAAAGATCACACAGCGCATGAACGTGATTTTTCGAAAAAGGTTTCGAATATTCATATCGCAAGCACAGAACAACTGTAAGCGTTTGAAGTGTTCAACGAACGTTGGAATATGACATATTTCATCGGTAATTTACCGTTAGTATATTCTCATCTTGTTGATACATCTGCCTGTGATTTATATTAATATCATGTTTTGCATGTCCACCGAACAATTTTCATCGCGATGTCTTTTTTACGAGGTCCTTTATGTACCTGTCGTTTCACGGACGTAACGTTTCATACGGTGACGCGGTGTACTTTTTTCTTTGTTCTCTACCGTTAATGTTGTCCCGCGCTCAGAACGGCTATAAAATCGTATCTGAAAACAGCACCGTGCAGGCTGACCGAATATTTCATAAGCATCGCCTTCTGAAACACGAGAGCGCGATGTTCGCGCTAATTTCCGGTTCATTTATGTTTCAAACGCAGCTATCGCCGTTGCGAGCACTCTCGCTGTAGCACGCGTTTCGGTTCAACGTTTCTGATTACATTGAAACTATCATGAGGTACGGTGAAAAATTGTCAGTCACGTTTCGCGTGAATGCGAAACTCGCTCATTTCTAGACGGTAGCTAGCGTGCAAGAAAGCGGAAGTGTATTTCGACTTATTCTTGGCGTTGGATGGGAAAAATTCAACGCGATATACGATTCGAATTTCTTGCGAGACGCGAGCGAAATTCTCTCGCTGGCTCTTTCGATATCAGTTGTTCTTAGCAGCAAAAAGCAAAGTCCGCGGAAAGAAGACCGGAAAAACTGAAGATTTGGAAAGATTGTGCTTGAAATTTCGTATTGAAAATTTGCCAAGTATCGAAGCACTCGAAACTCTGTCGTAAGATTGCAATTTTCTAAAAGCTTTAGAAGGAAGTACATTTAATTACGCAATGAATTTAAATTCTACGCTGAAAATGATGAAAAATTCGAGAAATTAGACGATTAGAAAAACACTTCAACAATTCCTCTCTAAAAGAATATTACAATTTTTTAATAAACAAAATATTCTCCTATTCTACGCTACAATTCACTGAAACATCCACGAACCAAAAAAGAAAAAAAAATGTACAACATAGAAGAAACTAAATATCTCAATAAACGCTGCAAGTAGAATAGACCGGTCACATGTCAGACACGTGCCTACGGCCACCTACTAACTGCAATAATTCTTCGTTCCACGCTCGCACAATTACCAACACCGTCTACCATAATTACTCCATGGCTCGTTACGAGCCGTTCACACGTCGACAACAAGTCAAACACGCGAACGAACGGAGAAACCGTCGTGACGGTGGAAGCGTTAAGGTAGAACGCGTCGTCGTCCCGGTGGCGGTCTTCAAAGTCAATGGCGCGCCAAGAAGAGAGGATCCCCGTGCCAGCAGCAGGAAGCAGGCAGCAACGAGACGAGCGGCGGGCAACTCTATAAATTCAAAACTTATACCGACCGACCTTTATCGTAGCTTGGTGCTCGCCGCGGATCCAATGTTTGCGCCCTAAATTTCGCCTGTGCGGCGATTCAGAAGTTCCACGAGCGGGGGTAGCGGCTGAGTGGTGGTGGGGATGGGGGCCGTTAGCGCACGGAAAACTATCCAGGAAACGGGTGGATTTAATCGACGCGGAGGATCGATCGGAAACGTCATGCCGTCGAGCAACTTCCGTCTCTGTGCAGAGTGAGAGAGAGAGAGAGAATGGTGGGAGTGTAACGACATTCTTGGCGAATTTCGTCCGTCCTCGCTGCCGCTGCCCCACCGCGACGTTACGACGCGACGAACTTATTCTTGGATTCCTGCGTTTGTGTTCCAGAGTTCCCCGGGTGATTATTAAAGGGAATTTTGAAGTCGCTGAATTTCGAAGTTGGCCTCTTTGATTTAGGGAAGTTGTGAGATTGGAAACGCAAGGAAGTATAACTTTCGTCCCGTGGATTAATGTAGTGGTTTGGATTTGAAGTACAGGATAGGGTTTCACGGAGCCGCGAAATAATGGAGGTAACAGGGAAAATTGTTGGGAGTGGAGAGATGGTTCGCCGAGGGGAAACTTGTATACAGAGTGTTTTACATGGTTTTGTGAAACTTTGTTGAGGTGTTTTACGGCTAATAATGGGATGAACGAACGCGAGAGCTTCAACAATTTGTTAGAAAGTTGTATAAATATAACAAAAAGAGCAAAGGGCAGGTACATAGATACAGTGTTCCCTTAGCACTTTACGCACCTCTGATATTCACCTCTCGTTTCATTAGGTTAGTGTAAATGAAATGTTGTTATTTCAACAGCTGAAATTGGCATACAATTAACAATTTGCGTACAGAATAGTGAATAAGAAGAAATTTCACGTATACGCCAGCCTAATAAATAAACAAACAGATAAGTTTCATATTAGAGATATTTTCTCCCCAATCTGAAATCTATAACCAGTCGGCGACAAAAGGGTGAGATACAATTCGTCAAGCATCTCGCGTTTCATTCACAGTGAAAAATGGCCGCTCCTCGATGGCGACTTTTCTTCCTTGGTCGACGCCCGAGGAGATGATTTCCACTTAATCCATCGATCGAGATTTCATCTCTATACCTTGAAAGGCGATTAGAGAGTCTGAGCTTCCACTTTTGCGACGCCCTCGGGCGGATCCGTCTTGTCTTTGTTGTTGCTCCCCCTGTCTTAGCCGACTCGAGCGGCATCGATTTAAATAATCGCTTTTTTCCAAAGACTCGGCCGCGGGCGGAATCCTCTTTCCCGTAATCGAGAGGGAATTCATATTGTGGCCGAGCCTCGGGACCAAATATCAGTCATTTTAATCGATTCGATTATTGAAACATTTAAGAAAGTAAATGTATATTTCCATTCGTAATTTATTGTATTATTCTTTCGTTTAAAATGTATCAATAAATCTTCGGTGAAAATTTATTAATACATGTTCGGTGAAAATTTACGTGGTATATTCATCGAATGAGTTGAACAGTGAGTAATTGTATAAGTAGCTATTACGATGTTCGTGATGGTAGCAGAATCGCATAATAGTATTACGATGGTGTTACATGCTACACCTTCTATTGTTGATATCGTATCCATCAATTACGGGAAGTCCAGTCGAACCGATCTATTATTCCCTTCCATTACACGAAAGGCACTAACCATTCAATATTCTAGCTTATAGAGCGTGGCTAATTTAGTTTACTATTACGCTAATTTACCTACTTCAATCTTTAACATCCGATAACGTCGTTAAGTCTCCATTCGTAGAACAATAATATTCTAAAAAAAAATATTCTATTTACAATATGACACGTAGTCTAGCTAAAGCATCCTCGAAGAAGGAATCGTCAAAGGATCAAAAGGAAACTATATAACATTCCCCCCTGTGTTCTACGAACTGCATAGAGCAATATGCTTTATTCGTTTCACAACGATGCAAGTCTTTCATCGAATACCGAACCCCTTCTCCTATTTTATCGAGGCGGTAATTATTCAGCGACGCTTACATCTCGAATTGAATAAATTTCTATGGCACGCGCGATCTCCCTTCCCTCACGCTTCTACAATGGGGCGGTCGTTAATTCGCCGTAAATCGAATCCTCTGTTATTCGAGGATAGGGCCACGATCTCTAAAAACAAACGCAGGAATTACAAAGTACCAGGCCGGGTCGCGAGTCAAGCGTGATACATTAGCGCGACGTTTTGTTCGCGCGCTGCGTAACGGTCATTGTTCCGCGAATTAACGCCGGTCAGCTCGAGGGCCACTCCGCTGGGACGAGGCGAAATTATCCGCGCAAAAGCAGCCCGCGGCGTTGATTTTTCAATCGACCAGCCCAGATAATCCCGCACGGCATAAAGGACCGTCGAACGCCGCCCTCTCACTTCCGGGGCCCTCGATTTCCGCTAATTCCGACCTGAATCGCTCGCTGAACGCGAGATCGCGTTGTATTGGAAGTGAATTAATGGTGGGGAGGTGAGTGGCTTTCGAGTGGTCTGCCTGAAAGAGGTTTAAGAGCTTATATTTACCCATAGACCTGAAAAACAGGGTCAAAATTTGCGAATTTTTTCCGAAGAAGTTATACTAACAAATTGAATGAAACTTTTCTGTGCTCAAAGAAGCACTTGATGACTACTGTACCGATATATTTTTATGGATAAATATTGAGAATTGTGAGAGACAATCCTGTCATCGGGGAACGGCTTTTGGTAGGTCTGACTAAGGACATGCAAAATAAGGTCTTAATTCGCAAATATTTTTCGAAGAAGTTACACTTGCAAATTGAATCGAATTTTTCTCTACTGAAAGAAGCACTTGATGACTAGGTACTGATAAATTTTTGTTAAAAAATATTCATGACTGTGAGTGTTGGTCCTATCAACAGAAGACAAGGTTTTTAATTGGTCCAACTAGGGATATGCAAAGTAAGGTCTTAATTCGCCAATATTTTTCGAAGAAGTTACACTTGCAAATTGAATCGAATTTTTCTCTACTGAAAGAAGCACTTGATGACTAGGTACTGATAAATTTTTGTTAAAAAATATTCATGATTGTGTGTGTTGGTCCTATCCACAGAAGACAAGGTTTTTAATGGGTCCAACTAGGGATATGCAAAATAAGGTCTTAATTCGCAAATATTTTTCAAAGAAGTTACACTTGCAAATTGAATCAAATTATTCTCTATTGAAAGAAGCAATTGATGACTAAATACTGCTAAATTTTTGTTAAAAAATATTGATAACTGTGAGAGCTGATCCTATCAACAGAAAACAAGATTTCCGATGGGTCCAACTAGGGACATGAAAAACAAGGTTTCTTTTTCAAGAAACTACATATTAAGATTCAATCGAAGCTACCTGTGCTTGTAGACATTGTCTACAATTACATGTTCTTAAATTTTTCATCAATTGTGAGCGATGTCCTCGCTAATATTGCAGTAACACTGCAATAGGCATGTCCCTTTGATTCTAAAAGCGTAATTCTTTGCCAGTTTTCGCGGAGGATAATTCGTTCGGAGGCTTTTTGTTTCCATTTGCAAGATGAAGAATGCACGGAATAATTTCCCCTAGAGGCAGAAATAATTTCTGCCCGGTCCAGCCTCGTTTCGCCGCGGTCACGGCGTCGTGGCTGTTTTACAGGCGTCCCGCGAACGTTTTAAATCCCGCCTGTGGATTTACCGCTCTCCCACTTCTTGCCCTTTCATTCTTCTCGTCTCCATGCCGGCAGGAAGAAAGATGGGCCCCGGCCGTTGGCAAAAAGTTCCGACGTTAAGTGTGTCTGACGTTGCCCTCTTGTTTCTCCTTTATTGCGTATAATGCTCCGCTTTCCTGCTTCACTCTGCGCCTTATACCTTCTTCTGCCTTTCGTATCCCTTTGTAGCCAGTACGCTTCCTTCTTCCCTTCTCTTCTTTTTCCAGTTTTTTGAAACATCGTTTGAAAAAAATCTCCATAGAAATTCGACTGAAAATGTTGGAGCCTATTCCATGTAGAATCTATTTAACATTTACTCGTCCCTCATACGCTAACATAATTTTCCGTTTCCACCTTGTCTGAATCTGTTGACTTCGTTTCGAAACATGTTCCATGAAAAGTTTTAGAGGCATAGCTGTTAGTCAGTATTTGTAATACCGTTGGAGTTAAAAATTGGGAGAAACTGAAAGGGTTCAAGACAAACGTCGAAAATTGTAAATTCCGTTCTTTTTTTTCTTTTACAGTAATATGTACCTTGGGGAAATTATTACTTTGAAATATTACACTTCAGCAAAGGGGGAATGGTGAATTTTTTAAGAAAAAGTTCTGTAGCTGAAGAATATTGTTCCGTATAGTAGATTGAGAGGGAAGAATGGATTGTTGAAATGGTCGAAAATCCGAACTACTTTTGTGGGCCAGTTTCGGTTGAAATTCGAGTCGAATCATCGCGACAGTTTAATCAAAACAGTGCCGAAGGTTTTTGCAATTTAGCCTACATTCGGAAGTGTTTCGAATTATTTTTCGACCGGTCTGGCTCTCAGGCTCGGAAAATCATTTCGACGAGAAGTAATTTTATTTCAATTTCGAAATAATTTCGTCGAGCGCGCTGACGCGTATCAACCTGTTCACTGGGAAAAATCGATACTGGATGAAAATTACTATCCTCTGATCGAATCTTCCTCATCTCCAAAAATCATCGCCCAGGAAACAAAATATATCTCCCTTCAATTATACAGTTTTAATCTCCAAACAAGCTTCCAGAGATCATCATTTACAGCTATAAAACACACCAATTTGATAAACTTCCCATTTCCTCATCTCCAAACATCATCGCCCAGGAAACAAAATATATCTCCCTTCAATTATACACTTTTTACCTCCAAAGAAGCTTCCAGAGATCATCATGTACAGCTCTATAAAACACACCAATTTGATAAACTTCCCATTTCCTCATCTCTACTTTTCACACCAATTCACAATCACTGATATTCCATATTACTACGAGACAGAGTGGCCCATTATCGATACCAATTTTCCGGAAACTTTTCAATTGCCAGCATCCACCGTTCTTCGAGAACATCGTACGTACGACCATAGTATGTACACAATGGCCCAGTTTCCCGGTGTCTCGCCGCGCACAATGCTTCCAATACTAGGGCTAGCCTCTAATAGCGGCATGGCGCAATACTTAGATGGCTCGAACTGGCCTGCACATTCTACTGACTCGCTTGTAAGCCAAAAGCGTTGCAGCAAGAAACGAGGTCGGAATGGAAACGGAGGAGGAACACAGTGTAGAGGCGAACCAGTTAGAAAGTGAGAGATAGAGACAGATAGAGAGGAGTGTAAGCAACTCGTTACCTCGATTTTCAACAAGCCGCGCAACCGTTGCTCGTCGTAAAACGCTAGTAATCATTTGTTCGTTCGTTTCTCTGATCTACTCGAGGTCGTACGTTACGAGATATCCGTGCAATAACGCGCTAATGCGACGCGAAAAGACGACGTGGGACGAGGAAACGAGGAAACGAGCAGCTATCCATCGATAGAGAGACTAACTACGGAGTTCACTGGGTCGACCTGGGAAACACGGGCCTCGCTGAGAACGCAGGTGCGCCGCAGCTTTAATGGCCGACCTGTGATTTGGATACCGCCTATTATGTATGTGCTGTAAGGGGATAGGAAGCTTCGCCTTTTCTCTTTTGCAAATTTTTATACTGTCGGAATAATCTTTCGATCCTTTCGTAACCAATGGTACGCATCTGTATTTATCTCAATTTAGTATCCATTACTGGCGCAGTGACAGAGACAGCAAAGGACATTGGTAGAAATTGGCCAATTTTGGACCTGGCTGGCACTGAAAATTTTTCACAGGACATGATTCTACAGGTTAATTTCTGGTGTAATTTCTGTAAGAAATTATCGTTGCCAGTCACGTCCAAAATTGGCCAATTTCTACCATTGCCCTTTAAAAGGGTATTCGGGTTTAGACAGGCGACCAGAAGAGTTAAAATATTTGTAATTGGCATACAGGTTGTCCCATCTAACTAGAATATCTTAAATATCTCCTTTATTTCTGGCGATAACAATAATGTCAGAGGAGAACAATGTTTGGTCCGAGAGATTCAATATTACGATAGGCAAAAAATTCTTCTCAAGGACAGCTTTTTCCAGATTTCAAGGTCATCGATATTTTCTTAAATGGGACTACATGCTTTTCTCATCGCGGCATGAGAGCTGAGGTCAAGATGAATCCAACAATCTAATACTATGACCTTCACGTGACCTTGAGTACCAAAAATTGGTAAATGCCGAAATTCCAGAACTTTAGAGCAAAGTGAACGAAACAGTAAATTGGTCATCCGTATTATTCAAATATTCATTAAATATTTCTGACATACCGAAGGTTATTTGTTCATATTGAAAAAAGGTAATACGATCTTGAAAACAAAGGAACAACGATTACCTTGAAAGTTTCGAAAATACGTTTTCAGATATTCGCCCTTTGGCATCACTGAAATTGCACAGAAAATATTCTTTGCGCAATTTGAAGTAACGGAGAAAATTGGATTAGCGTAAGACGCATAAACTGTTCTAAGATAAAATCTACAGTGTTGGAGAAAAGGTACGACACCTCGAGCAACACCTCCATTCACTCAGATCTCCTCTCGTCCTTTCGTTGGGGAATCTTAATTGGCCTTTCACGAGGTGAAGGTAGCTCCTTCGAAATTGGATTTCATCGTCCATCCACTGGCGCATTATACTGGGCGGTCTGTGTGTTGCCAGCGGTGGCGAGCGCGGGATAAGCGTTTTAACGGGCGAAGTTTCGGCCATTCACCAGGCAAGTGGCTTTTGTTCGTCACCGTGGGCCGAATCGATAATCTATAAACGGTCAACCAACCGGCTCGCGCCCTCGAACGCTGGCCGCTTTTCGCGACACCGGCTCGGCCGCTATCGTTTGTCGTGGCGCAGACGTGATGATCGATTATCTTCGAGCATAACTGTTCGAGAGTTGGCATCCGAACGGCGAAACGTCAAAGCTGCCTCCACATCTCCCCCTCCCCGCACAACATTCGATGTCCTCGATAGAAAACGCGTTTTTCTCTTTCCGTTTTCGTTTCGCCGGGGGAAGCACAAACAAACGTTTATTTCACATTTGACGAAAATTATGATATGTGTATTAAACGATGAATTGTGCATTTCTCATTAGAGCGGGGAACATTTTTTCCGTAAACATTTCACAGAGAAATTCTGAAAAACCACGAAAATATGCAGTACAATTTTAACATCGAAGATAGCAATGTGAAAAATTATTTGTTTATTCGTAAATTGTTTAAACATTACGCAAGCGTATTGGGAAAGAGAATTTAAGTTTTCTACCAGAAAATAACCAGAGTGCAAAAAATATTAGAAAATCGATCCAGGAGGAAATAGAGAAAGGTAAACTCCAGATGCAAGTAGTATAGGTCCGGTTATGGTCAGACACTTGCGTGCCCACTGCAGTGGCCCCTATATCTGCCTCCAGGTTCGAAGACACGCTGCATATCTCGTTGTCTATCGACTATACGTATCGTACATGTATCGAATATACGTCTGCACGAAGTTAAGATAGATGAAAAGAAGGGACATTTAAGCTTACGAAGCGTAGGAGAGGGGTTCGTTACCGGCACAGCTAAAGCTCCCTCGAATGATATATTTTCTGGAATGTATGTGTTAGTCTGGGCGTCGCGCACTGCAGAAGTCTTATCACGTGCTGTAAATGCAGTCCTTAAACCGGCTTAAGAGCTCGTACAGACAGTCCGTTAATGTTTAATAACGGCCAGAGGTGCGAATATAATTCTGGGTAATAAAGTCGATACCACGGCTGGAGGAACGATAACGTTCCGGTAATTAACTTTGCGTAACTCGATAACATTTCCTCGAAGAGAAAGTTCTGCTCCTTTCCAACGTTCTCAAATTACATTTTACGTCCTTTGAAATTGTTCACTCGCTAATTTCCACGCTAAACACTGAAAATCCCTTCCCCCGAAATTGTATTAATATAAAACAAAGAATCGTTCCATTCGTAATAAAATTAAGCGAATACATACGTATCTTCGCGTTGACTAAAAGCCAGCGGAAAAGTTGCAACAAATTTGTATACGGGAAGCTCAACGTTTAATATCGGACGTATTACGCGGTTCGTTATTAATACGTATACACGCGTAGAAGCTTACGCGAAATTTGCACGGGATCGATCGCGCGTAGAGGCTCGAGCGTGTAATGAGTGCAGATTGTTTATAACGTTGTTTATCAGCCAGCCTTGTCGACCGTATTCCAGCTTTATTCCTCTCATAAATTGTATCTAGTAGTCCGTGTCTGTGCCATCTGACAAGCAATTAATGTAAACGCGCCGCGTGGGGACGACCCCTTTACACCTACGGTGTCATTAACCAGTCCGGGCATTCGTTTTAAACAACGCAGTCACGCCTGTTGGTTCAAACTTCTCACTATCTTACGAAGTCATTGTAGGATGCTCGACTCGCGACACGATTATATTTAACCACGAACGCGATTGAGTACCGTTGCGCTCGCAAATTAACGCCGGAAGGGCGATATTCTAATAGTTGTCGCGTGATGGTGAAGAAGAGTAATCTTTGTTAGCTACTCTGTAGATAATTGTATGCTTGATGAAAAATGCTCGAGTGTCTTACAGAGCTTGTTAGAATACTATTCGTTAGAGAAACCCACGAAAAAATTTTCAGGGACCCAACGGGAATCGAACCCGGGACCGTCGGCTTAGCAAGCCGAGGCTTTACGCACTACGCCAACTACCCCCTCTGTATTCTCCCTGGTCGGTTTCCTATTTGCTTATGGAGGCCCCAATACTACTTTTATGTGATGGAATATACGACGTCGGTGTGTGTTGTAATTGGTTGAGTGTCGAAAGGGGTGAGAAGAAGGAATCAGAAATGCGGATATGTAATTGGATATTAGGAAAGCTGGTGGAAGGAGAAAGTAAGGGTGGAAGAGGCTTGTAGATTGCAGGGATATGGGAAAAATCCGGAAAGGAAAAGGGGATGGTGAAAGTTGGATGATTGGACTGGATTATGGTAGGAGAGGAGTTTGTTTGGGTCTTGGAATTAAGACTGGAAGAGAGTTTTCGATGACAGTTATGATACCTAACTTTCGCATTTGTTTTTAAAAGAACGATTGACTCAATCGAAAACTTTTCAGGAGGGCTTTGTTATATTATTCTTGAAGAATATGAAAGTATTTTCTCATTTAATTTGTTCGCAAAATGGTGGCGCTACAGCAGCTTCGCAGAACCTGTATTTCTGATATACTGTTAGGACAATACATTAAAAATTTTCATCGTCTACGTGCCAGTTACTAAAGAGTTACGTAGAATTTTTAAAAAATATCGAGTTTTATAGAAATGATGAATGACATTTTCTTCCTAAAGTTTTAGTATAAAATTGTTAATTGCAGGAAACGTTTTCAATATTTTCAAAACATTCAATGTCTTTCTTTAAATTATGTAACAGAGACTATTTTGTGAAAATTGAAAATTGTTTTGAGAAAAACGCGTTTAAAGTGTCAATTACTGATTGACGGGCAGTAACGAGCTACATTGAATCGGATGTAATAGAATAAAACCATCCGAATTTTTCATGAAAGCAAATTGTTTTCATGAACAATTTTTTCAAACCTCAGAGATGATCTAACCCATTAACATACAAAAACTATAGTTCAATCCTAGAACTATTTTCCTTGAACCATAAATCAAGTGTATCCCGAAAAATTTCCCGAACTTCAATGCTTTCACGTAACGAAGAAGTACAGGTTTCAACTGTTCCCAGCGATATGCAAACTTGATCACTTTTCAAGAGGATTTTCCGACGGTTTTCGGTGATTGTTATCCGATAAAGTTGAAAAAAGCGGTCGAAGAGTCGTGTTGGGCGTGAGCTGGAAAACATTTGCTCGAAATGACGAACCATTCGGAAATGGGGTGCGTTTATCAAACTCGCAAGCATAATATTTAAATTAGAGTGCCGGTGTTTGCCGGCAGAGAAGAGTTTCCGTGAAATAACACCGGAGGTGGGGAAAACAACGGTCGTAGCCTAACATTCCCGGGCTGTTTACCACGTCGACGGGCCATCGTCTCTGAAACGGAACGAGCAATCGAGAGGGTTGTTCGTTGTCCATGCCCGTGAAAATCGATCCCACGTTTAATCTGTCGATCGACCAGCTTCGAATCGCGATCCAACGCCGGATATATGTACGTTAAATTTTCCGCGTGATACAATATCGCCAGCCATCTCTCGAGGGACACAGCCGAGAGATAAAGAGGCGATGCACGGCTCCTGCTGACGCTTCCGGCCCCTGGCGATCGCGATTTTACTGCCGACATGGAGCATCTGTTCCTCCTGACTCGACAGTACCGATGAATTATCAATTTCCCTGTCGTTACAATCGATTACAATCCTGTCTTTACGGTTTTCGCCGATCTTTAGATCGGTTCATTTCTCAGACAACTGAGAATTGGACATACCTCGCGTGTAATACACGTCGATAATTCGAATTTCGAGTTCGCTTTGGCCTCAAAATATTTCTAGGATACGTACCTTTCAAGGTATATAAAAAAGTCGACTTTTGGGAATCGTGGAACGTACACGACCCCTTAAATATTTCTACGATGTGTACCTTTTAAAGTATGTAAAAATAATTCGACTTTTTGAAATTGAGAAACGTACACGTCCCTTTAAATATTTTCAATTCTAAGTTAACGATGGTTACTTCAAAAATTTCCGTTTCAACATGATTTTTCGGGGTGTTTATGCGCTCTGGCAATTATTTCCTGAAGCACTGATTTTGCCGGACTCTAGTCAAAATTCCGGAAAAGACTCTCTCAACTACCTTCTACTGCAAGTTGGTCAAAACAAAGTATTCCAATACAGGAAACATTCTACTTGTTTGAACGTAAGAAAGAAACGAAAACTTGAATGAGAATATGCAGCAACTTTCCTCTCATTATCATAATTATGCCAATTAAATTTTAATGATCTTCAAAGCCTCTGAGGAAGCGGATGTTTAAGTCATTTTTAAACTCGTGTAAACTTGGCTGGACTCGCTAACAATCGTAGTCGAGGGTTGCTCGGGGATCGCCGGAAAAATTGGACTTCCGCCCCGATAAAGATAATCCCCGATCGATAACAAGCGAACGAACTTCTCCCCCCCGGTGAAAAAGAGAAAACAAAAAAAAAAGGAGAACCTCGAGGATTCTCGGTTGTTTTCACCGGTGCGTTGCCGGACTCTGGACCTCTTATCGGGGGAATTTTTTCCAGAGCACCGCCGCGCGAACCTACAAATTCCACGAGCGTCGTAATAACCCGCCATAATAACTCCGCGAGTAATCTCCTTCCCGAAGTTCCAGAAGGGAGTAAACAGTGGGGGATGCACGGAGTGATTATGAGAATTGGGGCCAGTTATTTCACCTATGTGAAGCAATAAGTGCGACTTCTTCTTTCTTTTTCGAAGAATATAGAAACTGGACTGCACAAATTTTAAGGCTTTACGGTTGAACGGTTGCGATATCGAATATTCAGCTTCGCGATTATTTTTAGACGCAGCGTTATCGCTGTAACGTATTCGTGAAATATTGTTGAATTATTAAACTGACTAAATTTTTTAGATCCTTCAAGTATATTAAATAACAGTGTCACGTGAGGGATGAAATTGGGTTAAAATATTCGGGAAATATTGTGCGTCTATCGAAGATTAATGTAGTACATCTTCGAAGTAAATTTAATAACCTTAAAATTCAGTAACTGTACGTAAACTGTAAGTAAAGGGAACGATTTTATGATACGTGACTTTATTTCAGTAAACCGTTATTTTTAATTTAGCAGACCGGTCTGCAGCCAACATGCGGCACCTAAACTTTCTAAATATTAAAGAATAGGCTCTTGTTCAGCTAGCAAGGCAAGATACCATAAAGTCATCTCCAAAAGGGTCTTCGAAAAAAACCGATGTAATTACCGAGGCCACTTGGTAAACTCCCTTCCGAGCAAGACGGAAGGTCAGCGTTGACCTGGCTGGATTTTCCCCCTTGTTGCCAAACTTCGCTTCGCAACGACCATCATCGTCACCCCCGCTCCAAGGACATTTCGCGCTCCAGGCGCAATGGAAGGGGGTGATACGGGGTTGGTCAATTAGCATTTTTAAGAACCTCCCTTTGCATCCCTTCCTCAAATTTGGGAGAATTTGGAGAAGGGACAAGCAAATAAAAGAGAGTGGAATCAGCGAGATTCAACAACTATTAGTCCAGTATCAGTTAGAAACTATTAGTCCAATATCAGTTAGAGACCATTAGTGCAATATCATTCAGAGACTATTAGCTCAGTATCAGTCAGACTATTAGTTCAAGATCTGTCAGTTTCGAACATTAAGAGTTAACTAGTAGGATCTCGAATCAGCGAGATCCATTCATTAGCAGTCTCAACCACTAAAATCAGTCATCTGAACATTGTTAGTTAGTGTAAATTGAGAACGATAAACTCATTAGACGGCACCAAGTGCAATATTCGTAAGTACGCGGAAAGTGAGTGTCCAAGTGCTTAACACTAATAGAAATGGTCAGACCGTTAGAATTCCTTGTTCTGTCACCACGAAAATTCGGAGAATATTGTCAAAGAATATTCAGTATTGACACATACAGAATATAGAGTATCGGACACTTGTCTTCGATCGAGCTACATTTTTGCACAGTTTCAAATTTTTTGGAATTTTGAGTTACAGAGCCAGAAATAACAAGAATTTATAGATTCCACGTTATCTGTGTACATTCATCTAGAACGGAAGATCCAATCAAATATCACATTAGCTACTTTGCATATTCAATATGGAAACAGGGTACCATGCAAATAATAGAATACTTCACGTCATTACTCCAGATTCTTTTACCCTAAAGAAAAGCATTATTAAACACTCAGCTAATTATCTCCATCATTTTCCAGCTCGAGCAGACAACTTCTAGTTCCTACTCTCGAATCACCCTGTACACACGCACGAAGTATACTGTTTTCCGGGAGAACCGTAATTCGCCTGTAGATCATCGAGATGCTGGCCACGGAATAAATTGTTTCGAGATTTTTAATTCGTGGAAAATAATGGCTAGTCAGATTAGAACTGAAATACGATGTCGCGGCCGTTGTTTCCGTAATGAGGAAACGCTTCGTGCATCACGAACGCGCGTGTCCTCTTTTAAACGTTGCCCCCACACAGCGAGATCCTGGTTTTATAAATTCTCCTTTGGTGTAACACCGGAGTTTCCTGATTTTTCTATATTCAAAGATACTCTTCTTCCCTTCGTTTCCCATTTCTTTGGATTTTTTCTAAATTAAATTACACAATCCTGTCGGAACTCGGTACAGACGTGGAATATGAAAATGTGGCAAAATTCGATTCTGTGTTTAAAAATTCACAAAAGATTCGACTCGGGCGGAATCTACGATGAAATTACATCGAGCTCCGGGGTACAATGAAATTCCGGGAACTCTAGTCGCGCGGGGTGAAGCTGGGGATGTATATCAAAGCGTCGCAACAGGCGCTGGAACAATTCCGAAATTCACGTTGGTCCGCCTGGTGCCAGAAGGATACCGCGGATTCACGAAATCCGCACCTGCTCTATCTTTTTTTCTCCCCTACTTTTTTCCCGCCCCTCTCTCACGCGTGCCTCTGCTCTCCGGGAAAGAAAATTAATTTATCCGCGCGTGCATTTTCTTGATGAAAAGAGCCCGGAGATGTACGAGCCTTTTTTGTTCGAAATTATGTGTGCGTTGCGTGGCAAAGGACCGAAAATATTGTTCAAAGTGGAACGAGCGAAACAATAGAAATGGGGAAAAAGGAAACAGGAAAGGGCTAGCGTAATCGGCACGGAAGCGTTTCCTTGTTATTGGATAAGCTTAACGAGACCGTGGATATTTTGCGGTAAATACCTTTTGTGTTGTCGAGGAGAATGTACCGAATAGAGTAAGTTTTAGTATGTTTTTCAAACAAATGGGTATTTTTCAAATCTGTTTACGCAGCCTCGTTTGTTGTTCAGAAATACATATTTCGTCAATTTATAATACCCCTTTATCTCTGGTAGTTTTCGAGATATTGAACTAACGAGTATGTACTTGGGTAACCCGAAAATTCCGATTTTTTTGAAACTTTGCAGGTTTGTAGGGGACCTCAAGAGAAGTATCGGGTAATTTTTGTTTTGGCCCTTTTTCGGTTCTTCGGGGTGAAAACAGCCCTTGAATGGAGATAAGTGTTACCATATTTCCCTGTATATCTTTGAAACTATAGTAGATGTTAAAAAATATTTGTAATAAAAATTTGATGGCTTTTTGTGCCTTATAAGACGATGCTATTAAATTAATAAAAATTGTTTGTTTAAATAAAAAATCTTTCACCACCGTTATTGTGAAAAATTTCGAATTTTCTGTTACATCGAAAAATGTATCAAATAAATTCAGATAGGTATGCTAAATATGATAAACTTATCGAATAATGTGATTCGAATAATGATACGTGATTTCTAATTCAGCAAACCATTCTTTTTAATTTAGCAGACCGGTCTGCAGCTAACATGCGGCACGTAGAATTTCTCAAATGTTAAAGAATAGGCTATTGTTCAGTCAGTAAGGCAAGGTATCATAAAGTCACCCCCAAAGGGTCTTCGAAACCGATGCAATTACCGAGGCCTCTCGGTACCTGACCTTCCGAACGAGTCGGAGAGTCAGGGGGTGATACGGGGTTGGTCACTTAGTAATTTTAAGAACCTCCCTTCGCGTCCCTTCTTCAAATTTTAGAAGATTTGGAGAAGGGACGACTCGATAAGTAGGCCGACTTAGCTTAAGACGACAGAGTGTTAATACACAGACCAGCAGTTACATTAGGAATAACAAAGATTCAGTCAGACTCTCAACGCAATACATTCAATCTTCAGACGGCACCTAGTGCAATATTCGAAGTACGCGGAAATTAGTAACCGAGTGCTTAACAACGTGCTTTTTGTGCGGGCAAAATTGCATTTTGAACGATGCGTTATCAGTTACCAAGTATGTGTGTATGCGTAAGTATGTGTATTTTTATTAATTTACCAGCATCGTCTTATAAGGCAAAAGAAGCCATTAAATTTTTATTATAAACATTTGTTTATATCTACTATAGTTTTAAAGATATACAGGGAAATATGGTAACATTCATCTTCATTCAAGGCTATTTTCAGCATGAAGAACCGAAAAAGAGCCAAAACAAATTGTACACTCTTGCAAATTTAAAAAAAATCGGAATTTTCGGGTTACCGAAGTTCCTTTTTAAGTATGCTTACTACCCCTGACTTAGAGGGCGATTTTCACTCCTTCAACGTGGATGATTGCTAATAAAAAAAAATATGCGTCGAATATATTTTCGAGTCCTACCATATTCCAAAATTTCATCAAAATCGGTGATTATTACTTCAGAATGTTCCCTTGTTAGTGAGATGGAAATGAAATTCCTGAGTTGTTTGAAGTAGCCCCAAACAGCTTCGTTTCAGAATACAAATTTCCCTCGCTCGAAATATTCATTTAACGAAAATATTCGTTAATGATTAAAAAATCATACGGATATTTTTATGTGCGGGTAATAAGGAGGGGCGAAGAAATGGCCGCGAGGAGGAGCTGTAAAAGAAACCGAAAGAAAGCAGTTCGTAACTGGGATAGCGTCACCGTGAGCTAGTTACGAAAGCCCAGGCAGCTACTTAACGTTACAGCTACTCACGGACCCGGGCGTTGTGCTCCAAGCAGAATAGCTTTTTGCGAAGTTTCCTTGCGAGACTCGTTGCGCCACTAGCTGGGATACCAGTTCGAGAGCTCGTTGCAACGATCATCGTCGCGCGCCTCGTCGAACATCAAACACACCAGGTAATTCCGTGGAGTTCCTTCCGTAATTCAGGCTAAATAATGTAATAAAACTGGGGAACTCGGCTACGCTAACGTGGAATGAAGAGATGGCCCTTTAATGTGACGTTAATAAGTAACGAAGCGGCGAAAAATTCGAGAGGAACGGGTGAAATCTGTTGCATAAGTAACGTAACCTTTCGTTCGTACTACAGGGAAGTTAACCGCGGAAATAATTGATAAGAGGACAGTAGTAATCGATTTTCTACTTCATTTCTGAAAAAAGCCTCGAATCTGGCATCGGAACAGTTTCTTCGTGCATCGAATGCGAGATAGCGAAGACGAAACGATCATACTGCGTTGTACGGTAGATAGATTGTACGTAAACATCGCCTGAAAGTATCAAATCAATGGGATTATTAGTTCTTCAAATATTTGGAAAAAGCTCTTCCAGAATTAGCTCGAAATCACGTCTTTCAAATCTTCGTAAGTTTCTCAATTTTGCAAATATTCGAAAAATTCTTTCAGCGTGTTCCATGCACTCTGAAACACGTTAGTCACTAGTGTCACATATCTGTGATGCGGTCATTTTTGTGATGGTATTCCCAGTTGGAAGATTAAATACTAGGTAAATGTTATGATTTTTTTTCTATTGAAAGAAAGTAACCTGCAAGCTTGTCATTTCTAATATACATTTATCAATGTAGTAACATACTTTTTTAAAATTTTGATTAAAAAAGATCAATTTTTCAGCTGTGAAAATAGTTTCAAGCTATAAAATCATACTCTGTTGCTTTCTTTTTGTTTCACATTATCAGAGTATCTCGGTACCCTATGTCGGAATTTAACCCTCGTACGACGAATGCAGGGTCATTTTGACTCGACAGCGATAAAGTCAGGCGGCGTAGATTACGTTTGGTACAGGAAATACACCAAAAATATGAAATATATGCAGTCGAAAGTATACACGTTTATACACAATTCCTTCTTGAAAACCGTGCACGATAGAAATTTTGCAATGGGTCAAAATGACCCTGCGCCTTCCGAGGGTTAATTACCATTAGACACGGTTCTAACTTGGAAGCACGAACCAGCAATTCGTATAAATTTGTACACCAGTCTAATTTTTATTCTCAACGTATCGAGTGTCTTCCTTAAATAAAGTATAATACGGATACCTAAGTAATTTCTAAGAGATTCTTCTTTCAATCGTCACGACGGCGACTAGCCATCATGCAACGAGACTTCAACCTCCAATCAAGAGGAATTAGATGCATGTAAGGATGTCGTAGCGTTGGTAAAGTAGCTTGTCCGAGAATCCTGCGGGGAGTCCATGGATAAAGGAAGAGTACGAATACGGCGCAACGGCACTGCGGCGGTCCCGTGAGATTGAGCATTAAGCGGCAAGTCAGCTACGGACTGACTACGGCTTTGTCGCCTTGTTTTTCCGTCCCCTGACGGGGCCCATGCAAGATTAATCGGCGGTCGTTTGAGGCTGACCGAACCGTGGCCCCTTTTCCACGATTCTTCCTGGTGTTCGTTCGTGCTTCACCAGAAGGAATATAAACTCGCTACTACCTGCCAAATAGGGGTTGATATTGAATTCGTAGAAAACTTCGAAAACGTTGCACGTCTCCGAAGAGAGAAAATTTTGTAAAAGTGGAAAGATGGAAGTGATACTTAAATCACAGAGGATTTAATAAACGTGTCCTCGTGAAAGAGATGGAAATTCGCCGAGGTCGCTTTTTTTTTTACTTTCAACAAGATCTGAATAACTCTCATTAAGAACACATGAGAGATGTAATTCGTTGAAAGGGTGGCCAGGGCTTGATGTTTACCTGCTCGAGGAAAATTGAAAGGTGGAGTCTTAGAGATTCTCAAATTCACGGATTAAAGAGTAAAAGGGTTGTTATGTAATGGTAAGAGTGGTGGCAAGAGAGGAAGATCTCGGAGGGTTCGAGGGATGAACGAGATCGATCAGAGGGGATATCGATTTTCGATGTCGGTTGGGGGGACAGTGTCGTCCTTCGAGAGGTAGGGTGACGCGGACGAGCGTGCAGTAATAAGAGACGATAATAGTCATTGTTATTTCATTAGAAGAGAGTAACGAGTGCGGCGGTCGGGTTTTATTGCCTTCCTTTTAAGCCGCGG
>NW_017100169.1:498249-503751 GCF_001263275.1 Habropoda laboriosa
CCCGGCAGTAACCGAGCTATTGTTGAATCACGCCGCAGCCCTTACTGCTTAGAGAGCACGGCTACGCCCTCACGCGTACCGGCAATTATTGCGCCGTTAAGCCCTTTGTTAGCGTTTCGAATCACCCTTGTCCTTTCCCGTCATCGTTGCAGCCAGGAATTTCAGCGATCGAGCAACTTTTAACGCGTCACCGACAAAGGAAAATAACGGCGAATTTTATTGCAACTTCAAGCTTGAGAAATTAACTCTTCGGCTACCGTTATAGTAGCTCTTTCCAGTTGAACCATTTCTTGAGATTAAACGCTACTAAGGTGGCTTACTTGCGCTCTTCTGCCATTTTTAGCCGAAATGTATTTTGGAAAGAAACCCTCGCAAATTTTTTCGTGTAGGAAACATGTTACTGTATGGCGTAGCAAACATATCAGGAATATTAATTGACCTTTTCATTACTATTGGCGCACTATACTGTTAGAGCCTTTCGGTGCCCTTCCACCTTAATTTAATACTTAATTTCATCCTTTACGCGCTTTCACCTTAATTTAATAAACCGAATTTCAGAACGATACGGCCAAAATAAGAGATTTTGCAGTCGTCGATTATAATTTATCGCCATGTTACGCGTTAAAATCTACCGTAGCGAAAGGGTTAAAATTACTTCCTTCAATTTATACGTCTTTTTACTTTGACGTCCTTAACCGTTTGAGTGCCACGGGTTGTTGCAGAAATCTGACAGAAAAATCCCAAGCGGCGCGTTCGCGCTTCTTTCATTTCGAATCGAAAAATTCCAAAAATGTTGTTTTGACATTTTCACTGAATACGATTGTTTGGAAGTAACACGAAACAAAGACAAAATTGGTTATGTGCAGGATTTTTGTTCATTAAAAAGTAGACAGATTATAAGAAATAGAATGAAATTTACACTTCATAGCCCTATGCGCTGACACTTTCCGATGTCGAATACACCTTGGCACTCGAACGGTTAACACAATTAACTGACTTCCTATTGAAAAATCAATATTCAAACCGTACGTAGCCAACTCACATAACTCATTCATTCGCACACTTCACAATCGATACCTCGCATATCGATCAGTTTTATGGGTGTACACGACCCTAACGGAAAGTTTGGGAATTTTTTTCATAGGTAACTGCTAAATGAAAAATTTCAACTTTTTCAGAGGATATAAGTGTAACTTTCAGCTGCCCTCTCCAATTTAGAAAAAATAAAAATGTTACAAAACGGAGGTGATATTGTGAAACTTTTTCTGCGAGGACGTCAATTACTGGCCGCCGTTATTGGCAAGGATTGCAACGTCTGAAATAAAATATTCTTGCTTCATTTATATATAAAAATGCGTTACCTACAAAGCAGAGTAAAATTTTTTCGATATCTCGATTACTCTATTTTTTAGGAACGTTTAAATTTGATTTTTGTTGGCAAAATGAAGTTCTTCCTGTTTAAACTGCCACCAATTCTGTAATAATAACAATTTTTCAAAAATTGTGGGCAGTATTGTAGACAATATATTTCTATTCATAAATCAGCAAAAATTTTTTATTTCAGATACTCCAATCCCTGCCGACGATAGCGGCCAGAAATCGATGTTCCAGCAGGAGATGTTTCGCAATAACTCCTCCATTTTGTAACATCTATACTTTTTAAAAATTGAATAAGAAAGCTGAAAGTTGCGTTCATATTCTCCGAAAGAATTGAAGCTTTTCGTTTAGTAGTTACCGATGAAAAAAATTCCCGAACTCCACCTATTCTTAGAAGCCTCGGGGTGGTGCACCCCTTTAAATACCTTCCTACACTACCAATCTTCGCCACTTTCAATTATTCACCTACAAGGTGTCACTTCCGAAATTTACCACCCTCAGAAGGAACCATAATTGAGGCTGACTCGAAACCTCGGGACCTCTCTTCATTGTATTTCACTTTAATCGAAACAGTCAGGATGCAAACTTTCCCCAAGGAAACAATTAACAGAGAGAGGGGGAGAGGGCGGGGTGTTTGGGCGTTTTCACGTTCCTGCAATTATTTTCGCCACGACGGCGGTATGAAACGTCAGCCACAGCGATCCCGCGGTTGCGATCATGGTCGAAACAGAACGTGGCCTGACGGAAGGCCGCGTGGAAAACGGAAGGAAAGAGAGGAACAGGAAGAGGTGGCTGGCAGGCTCCCGCAAAGAATTCCTCCATGGCCGTTTCTTCTTTTTTTTTTTTTTCTCACCGCCACCGTCCACCATTTCCGTCTTGTCCCGCGGCAATTCCATTCGACCGTTCGCCCTGGTCCACCAGTCCGCCGTTGGAAAGTCTTTTTTAATGACTGTTCCCAGATCCGCGGGAACTCTTAAGACTCGAAGGCGAGTGAGGACCATTACCGACCAGGAATACGATCTTTTTTCCACCAGTCACCTCTCTCCTAACCCATGGTCGTCGCCTTATGCTCTCCAACCTCTCCGTTTTTCTCCTCTGGTCTCGTAATTTAAAAAGTATCGTCGGATTAAAAATGCGACTGGACCTCCCCGGCTCTCTGTCTATTCGTTCTAAGGTCTTCGTTTTTTCTTTTTTAGCGGATTCCTATTTCTTGGGTGACTGGAGGAATTTTTATAGTGATACCGGGACTGGAGGAATTTTTATAGCGAGACCAGAAAGTTCTTGATGTGTGGCCAAGTTTTTAGTTCAGGTTTCGGAGCCTGAATGTGCCTCGTGTGGTATTGGATCTCTCTGTGTTGATGTGACGTGAGGCAAATTTTGGGAGAATGATGGAAAGTGTGAATAAATACCAATTTCTGGACCCTGCCCTGTAGCCATAGGAGTTAACTGTATTACGAAGAAATAGTCTTCCTAGGCGTATTGTCATAAACCTAATCCTTCTTTTTTTAACAATAAATGACTTTTCTTATTTGTGGACCTGACGAACATCTTACCCTGCCATCATACAAGTAGAGGAGAAGGCTAGTTGAAGTACTGAATATGTTAAGTGCATGACTCTATTGAAAATAGCATGAAACTACGAGTTATGAACAAAATAAGTGTTGCGGAGGAGATAGCGACCTGCATTTATTTTCTTTACTTGTTGCGTTGCAAAACGTGTTATTTCTTTTATTTCGTTATTACAAAACATTTTTCAGGTGGGTTCGTTTTATCGTTTCAGCAGTAATCTATTAAACTAAGAGGCAATTAACTAAGAGTACCACATTGCTGACACTGTAAGATTCTTTTTAGTATAAGTTTTGTAACGAATACCATCGCTCTAAGCCTTCCTGACCAAATGATCTAAATATGGGCTGCAAAGCTAGTAGCTTTATAATATGGGCTAGCCAAAATTAGAATTCGGTGACTATGAGAATAGTAATAAGAAAAATACCAAAACATTAAAAAGAAATATATATACGTTTGTGACTACTGTAAATAGATTGCAAACATTGTAAATAGCATTTAAGTTTAAGTTTACATTTTTATATGTAAATAAACTTTATACTTCAATCTAATATTTCAACCTGAAAATACGCAGTTCTTACTTTTCATTTCGATTATTCTACGAGTGGCCCATACTTAGGAAACCTTTCTAAAACTGAAGATTTTCCCTTTTATTTAAAATGTATAATTTGCAACATACATTGCTATTGTTCAGCCTATTTCGATTCCGTATCATATAGTAAACATGTTACTGATATACATTCAAGTGTTATATCTTAAAAACCATCGACAGGTTTGACAATAAATCCTGAAATAGAAGTGGTAGCCCATATTTACACCTTCTCCTCTATAATAAATTAAAATTTCCGCTACGCCTGTTAACACCAACATGAAAATTCTACTCTCAAGGGAGCGCTTCTTCAGCAGCCGTATCACGTCTTTCTTACAAAAGAAACAATAATAAACGATGGAAGAAAGTTCGATTAGAGGCATCTACCTTTGCTCAGAAACGGTTATGATTATCGAGACTTCGTCTGACGTGGCTTATAACGTGGAAAAGGAGAGACCGGCCGGGCAGCGACGTAATAAATCGCCGAGTGGAGAGCCCCCGGCGAGGAGATTGCGCGCCCGGGGCGCGTAGATACCGCGGCGGGCTTCGTGTAATCATAAAACTCGTCGAAGGCGGCCCGGGGCGAGGCCGCGTTGAATGACGTGCACGCCGTTACGTGCCGCGACGCGTCGTAAAGGACGCTTCGTTAACGGGCAACGGGGAAAAGATTAAATTGATGGGTCTTCCAGCGAGGGAAACCTCATAAACGTAGCATTTTCTTCCAGTATTTCCCCCCAAAAGAATTAAGTAAATAACGTTAAAAATTGTACGAAAGCAGCATCTTCGTGGACTGTGCATAATGTTTCGACGATTCGCGATGGCTATTCAAAGGGTACCTCTGTAGAATTTCACGGAGAATCGCGGAGTTTCACACGCGGATAATAACCAATCATCATGTTTATACGGAATTCCGTATTATTTCGACGCCCTTTCATTCGGGAAGCTCTATCGGTCGTCGCAAAATTAATAAACTGGCATGGTGCATCGATTTAAAAGCGGCATTTCGCGCGACTCTCGTCACCCGCGGTGCTTATTAACGAATTCCGATCGGTAATCCTGTCTGGCTGATTATAACGGATCGACGAATTTTAATTATGACGTATACATGACTGGAAGAAATTGCACGGCGAAGGGAACAAGGGTGGATTAGTAGTTATTAGAATGCGGAAATTAACCGATATTAGTAATGGAGAAACTGGCGGTGAACGATTCCACGGGAACTTCGGAATGTATAGTTCTTGGGCCAAGAATCAGTCATAAATTTCTATCTGGTGTTAATTTGCGGAAAGTAGACTTTCCCGGCGTCGTTTCGTTAAGGGAACTTCTACACAGGACGTTGTAAGTAGTAGTGAAGCAGCGCGTATAATCAGCCGAAACGAATTTCGTTAACTTCGAAAATAGAAAAAGAATTGCTGCAAATAAGGAAGTAACGTGTGTAAATGAGAAGTGTTCGCGTGTAATCAGACTACACTTCGTTCATTTGCATAGAAACAAATTTGCTGAGAAAGGGAAAGAAACGTGTTTCAAGTGAAGAAGGTCAATGTATGGTTCGCCAAGCATTCTATTCACGCCGAGTAAAAAATTCCAGGACAATGGAAAACGTATTACATGCAGAAAGAGACACTACGTAACCGGGTAAGCGAAAATTCATTTATTTCTAACGAAATGTTGCGGAGAAAGAGATAGAAATGTATTGCAAGTGAAACGAGTCCGTGTGCGGTCAGACTCTGCCTCGGAAGAATAGAATCGAACGGGGAATTCTGTTAATTATTCAAGCGGTGTTCAGCGACGCATCAGCTCGCAGCCGAGCCGTCGATAAATCAGTTTTCCAGTGGCGTAACGAGAGCAATCCTTGCGTCAACCCGTTAATCTTTCGCATGGTGATAAATCGTCGCGGACCTCCTCGCTGCTTACGATCAATTTCCGGGCGACGCTGAAGTCGTGCTTATTATTTTCCAGCTGGTTCATAT
>NW_017100169.1:503869-511748 GCF_001263275.1 Habropoda laboriosa
AAGCCGAGCAGCAGGTACCGCGTAAGCCGGCCCTTCTGCAATATCAGACTCTTGTTGGCCGCGTAATCCTTTCAGCATGCACACAGTTTCGCGTTGTCGAGGCGATAAGTGTGCTTTCATCGTCTAGTTTCTATCGCAGTCGACAGCTTTTTCCAGCGTGAATTCCCACGATTATTACGAAGGGGATGAGAAGGAGAGGGGAAACAAGAAAGCGAGCTGTGTCTATAATTAAACTTGACTAGGTTAGGTTTGACGGATAGAGAACAGAATGGAGAAAAACAGTAGGGTGTCCGGGGTTCGTGAATAAATTGCACGTAAGAATAGAGAAGACATTGACGAGTGATCCTAGTCAATGATAAATCAGACGTATATGTGCAAGAAGGTGGAAAAATACAGAAGTGTGTCCAGAGTTTGTAAATAAATTGCACGTTGGGATAGAGAAAAGAAATTGACGAGTGATCCGAGTCAATGATAAATCAGCCATATAAACGCAAGGAGATGGAAAAATAGGAAAGGTACACACAGTTGGGTGAGATTGAAAGAGGAGAGTTGATGAGTTCGTGATGAGCGTGTGATGAAAGCCTAAAATGGAAGAGGAAGGGTTAATCGCGTTTAATAGTCTACATCGAGAAGCCCTATATCCCTTCGCGGGACAAGTTCAATGGAGGCCCAATGTGTAAGCTGACTTCCAAAGAACTTTGAGACGGCGCCAGCTGAAAGACAACAACACCGCCGTCTCGGGATACCTTAATCTGTCGATAATTCCACGCCGTACTGAATATCGTCGACTAACGAAGTTTGTCTAGCAACGACACGTCCACTCTCCCTTTCTCTCTCTCTCTCTCCCTCTCCCTCTCCCTCTCTCGTCTCCCGCGGATTTACGAGGAGCCCTGGAGGTGCATTATTCCTAGAGCTTTTTGCTTCGATCGTGATTAATGGACGGTCAAATACTTTAAGTAAGAAACATTGATGTAGTAGTTGGAGTTTTTTTCGGTGCACGTTTCGTCGTGATACGCCTTCCTTTGATTAAGAATTATCGCCACTCGTGTGTTTTGCAATATAAACTTGGCGGAAAAATTAATATTGATAACAGCGTAGACTGAGAAGCAAAAAAGATAAAGAAACAAAACAACGACGTGCAAGTTGATCAATAGTCTCCTTGTACCGAAGATAATATCTAAAATTGTTCTACTTCCCTCTCACATCTCCTATTGATCCAACTTACAACGTAACTTTGCCGCGAGGAAAAGTTTCTTCGGGGAAACGTGTACCGAAGGTAACCCGAAAAATACGTTATCTGTACCGGATGTGTTGCCACGGTCCCAACCAGCACCTAGAATGTTCGACCAATTTAAATATTTATCTGTCCGATACTCTTTTCACGCTCTCAGCCACGGCCGGTTCTCCCGGTGAAATCCATTACGGACTATTCGCCTTCGATTCTGCAGCTGACAGCTCCATCAAGCCGCGCTGGATGATTGAACCGTGGAGAGTCTTGCCCGGTAAGAGAAGCATCTCGAGTGGAATTCACGCGATTCACAATGCCTTTCAATTATTCCTTACGCTCGTGTCGCTGTAGCCATGAGATCGACGATTTCTTTACGCCCAACAACTCCTTTCCCCATATTTACTCGAAATCTCTCGTTTACCGCGAACCAGTTACGCCAGTGACATCGTGTAGTTCGCTTGTTCGTTGCTTTATTTTCCTCCGTATACGCGTGATCGAAAAAGCAAATTAGCCGGAGTGTTTAATGTTTTAAATAAATTACACCAGTGTCCTGGGTACATTCGGAAAATTCAATTTGCTTCGACTACACACGTGTCATATTCACTTCTACCATGAAATTTAATTAATTTTGGTACAAGTGATGATACGCAGTGCTCTCACCTCTCGCATTCTACTCTACCGTATAAAGGATATTCCTAAATCATTGTATTAGCGCTACAGGAGGCGCGTAGGTCAAGAGTTTATCGCGAAATATCATCGGTTAATATCACAACGGGCGGTCCGAGGCATTAGACAGGGGAAGGCTCCTCCACAAACGATAATAATAACTTCCGGAATTTTCCGGCTATTGTCGGGAAGCGTTGCAACTTGTTCGGTAACAATTCTGGCCTTTGTATTATCTAATGCGACCCCTGCTGTAAAGACGTCTCCCGCAGTCTCGAGTTGCCTTTCAGGGAATAAACGAGAACTGTTTTCCGTGTTAGTCCGTCCTTTTCCCGCGCGTACAAACCGAGCAAATTTACAGCCCGACGGTACTTTGATTACAAATATTTTTGTACAGTTGAGAATCGAAAGGACGCGACGCCTCGAAGAAGCGGAGATATGAATAGAAATCGGTTCGGTATCCAAGGTTTAGATAGGGTAGAACGATGACAGAGTGCAAGAGAAGGGTAGAGGGTAAAAGGTTCGTTGCATTGGCATCCGTAAATCATCGCGTTGCCATGTTTAATGCATGTTTTTCAATTGTTTCAGGGGTCACGTATTCGCGCGGCTATTCCTTTGGCCTCGATCGATTTACGGCCGCCACTGTATTGTTCGGATTGCGGACATCGTTATCGGGTTTGATGCTTTTCCTGTGTTCTTTTGATCCCCGCGCGACGAGACGCTCGAACTTCGAAAAAAGAAAAGGGACCAAGTCGAAATTTATTGTCCATGAAGATAAGCAGCGAAGGTTCTCCCTTGTTTTACGAGCTAGCTGATAGATTTTCAGTTCAATTCATTCGTGAATAATTGCACGAAGGTTTTTTTTTTTGCTTCAATTCAGCGTTGAAGGAAATTTGACAATTTTTCCAGTAGATCCGAATTTTTATTCCATCCTCGATGATTGCGTGAAAATGAATATTAGAGTTCAGTGAAGGAGAAATGAGAAGGTACATGGAAGGTGTACGTATATAAGGTAATCTTATTTTCCACGCTTCTCCGCCATTTTATCCGCGTATTTACACCGAGCAGCGAGAGCGTGAAAAATTGTTTCAAAGATAAGCTGAAATGTTAAAATGTTTCATTTCCCGGAGCACTGAATTTCTCCCTGCTTATCGTTCTCTTTTCCCAGATGTGTCTGACCAGTACCGAACTTATTCTACTTAGTTGGTTAGAACGCTTTGTAACATTTTGCTAGCATTAATCACTGTTTAGTTTTCTTTCACGTTTCCAAACATTTTCTGGCAAATTGGAAAAACAGAATTGTTATTTAAAAATTATTGTTGGACTTTAAATTTACAAAGAAAATTGTTTGCACCATATGCATTGCCGCTCAAAAGATTGGAGAACTGTTCGTTATTTGGACAAAAACTTATTCATTCAAACATATGCAATAGTTTTATTTAATATTGTATAATAAATATTGAACTTATACATTAAGAGATATTGTACTTATACATTAACATTGTATTACACCAGTATGATGTAAGATTGAAATTGAAGTTATAATCCGAGTGAATTCTTGTGGGACGAATTTGGTAGGAATTTAAAAAGAAAAATGCCCAACATCTGAAATAGATCTGTAAAAATATTTATATGAAGCTTGGAGCAATATTAAATTGCAAACAATTGAAAAATTAATTACCAGAATGACTAAATTATGTGAAGCTGTTATAAAAAAAGGGGGATTCCTTTGAGAAAAAATACTTTTCTAAATTTGCATTATTTTTCGAAAAAATAAGTACAGAATAACACTAACTGTTACTTGTAATTATAATTAAGTACAGATTCATTACTACAGCAGAATAATATTCTCAACGAAACAAATATTTACTTAAGGGAAACTTTGTTTTCAAATCGTAACATACTCCAAACTTTTGAGCAGTAATCTAGAATGTATACATAATTGCCATTCATTCTGTAAGAATTTGTAAAATATTTATTACATTTAGGTATTCCATATCAGGAACATTACAACTTCCTCTCGATATATTCTACATATTCATCCGTTTCAGTTCCATTAAATTAGAGATTCATTCTCCGAACGATTTCAACATGGAACCGTCAGACTAATTTCCAGGGCGGGATTCGGGCAAACAAGGCGTAAGCGGAAACGGCTGGCTGCTTCTTTTAAATTTCCCAGCCTGCGGCTGGCGAGAACGAAAGACAAAAATTCCGTGGAGTTTACCCTCGGCAAATCTATTATCCGGATGATCCGATATATAGCGCGGCGCAACAGGATTCCCGCGTAACCCCAACACTTTGCCCGGCAGCGTAAAAAGGAGCAACGTTATTCCTTCGGAACGAGTTCCACCCTTCCTCCCTTCTCTATCGAAATTGAAAAGTCCTGCCACGGCTTCGTCTCGCAGGCACATGTTTCCTTTGCCTTTCCCTTCCACCATGTTATTCCATGAATTCCATTCGATCGTGATCCCTAAAATACCGTCGCGTTTCCTCTATCTATGGCCGCGGAACCAGCTCCAAGCCAACGTCGTTATGTTCCGACAAGAAATGTATATATTGGGTTCCAAATTTGAACGGAATTTAACTGAAAATCCATTTGATGCTGAAACTATCGGGTGCGCCAAGCAGAGATATGTAACGCTGTCGGTGATAGAAGTTGCATCTAATTAAGAGAATTTTCAAAATATTGCTTCGTACCTATTCGTTCTCGAAGATTGTCTAATTACATCCTGCGAGGGTCACTAGAATTGCTTTGCTAGACTTTTAGTAATTTCTGTCCCTCGCGCTCAATAGCCTAAGAACATGCCATAAAGCACGAATTTCCGAACGGCACATCTGTATGTAATGGTCCGCTTGCCGATTAGTCACCCGGAGGAAATTCCAGACTTTTTGGGACTTTCCGCCCACCCCACGCGACCGTCTCCCACCCTTCCAAGGTGACAGCGCGCTAAGGGCGCACTGGAAGGGCGTGGGCAGCACGGCTATATGCGCTGATTGATAAGTGAATTTCCAAAATTCTCTGCCAATCAGCGTGTCCTTCGTCGGAAGCGTCTCGATGACGTTCGAGACGTCGACGTGCGAAGTCAGTTCACTTAATAGCATTGAACAATTCACTTAGTCGTCTTGAACGGTCCACGTAGAAAGTCCACTTAGAAGCATCGAAGAGAATAGTTTTTTGTTCCCTGATACATCAGGGTGGTCCTTCGAGTATTAGTTAAATAAAGTCGGCACACCACGTGCAAAAACAACAAAGCTCGAAAGTTCATTTGCAACACCCACAGGCGTTAACAAAGATATTACAGCGTCTCTGAACTTTCCTTCTCCCTTTTACCAGCTTGTATCTCTCAATTTTTCCCGCTGAATTTCCACCACTTTGCGTGTGGCGAACGACGTCGTCAAGATCCATCCTTTTCACATTGTCTAAGAACGTCCTGCGACAGGAATTTTTGCAACGATTCGCGAGATCACGATCCACAAAAATGATGGAGAAGGATGTTAAGGAAGCACACCACCATCAAGTGTCCAAAAATAGGTAAGGTTTGGAAATTTTTTTCATAGGTAACTATTAAATGAAAAGTTTCCATTTTTCTTCAGGGAATATATGTAAATGTGACTTTCTACTTCTTTCTCCAATTTCTCAAAGGTCAAAATGTTACAAAATGAAGGAGTTATTGCGAAACATCTATTGCTGAGAAAAATTCTTCTTGATTTATATATGAAAATGTATTACCAATAAGGAAGCTTAGGATTTTTTAAAAATTGCAATTACTGCAATTAAACTTAGGACTTTCCTATCCTTGTCGGTAATGGCGATCAGCAATCGATATTTTAGCCGAATAAATTTCGCATTAATTCCTCCATTTTGTAATATTTCTACTTTCTAAAAATTGTACAGAAGAGCTGAATATTACATTTACATCCTCTGCACAAATTGAAACTTTTCATTCGGTAGTTACACATGAGAAAAATTCCCACACATTACCTATTTTTACACGTCTCAGGACAGCGCATCCCCTTAAATGTTGCTGAATATGCTAAAAGAAATAACCAATACTAAATCTGCACCGATATTCTTTTGAACCAGACCTTTAACCTTTAAACCAGACTCTAATAATAAATCTCTAACCTCCAGTCCCTGTTCTAACCAGTAGCTGTACATTTTATGGTTGTATAACACGTGATAATAAGTTCAATAGCAATATATTTTATAACAATAATTTCATAATAACTATAAACACACGTAATAAGGAATAATGATAATCTGATCAACGGTCTCTTATTATATCTCGCAAATATTCTCGCGCACTCTCTGTTATCAATAACAACGCGGTTCTACTGTTTTACTCCCTGTTTCTCTCCATGATCCGCTCGTTTCCCAAATCTCGACACGATTCGACAAACACACTACATTCACAACATATTATTAAACCAATTCCACACATTTCACATCACACTTCTGCTCAATCTCTTACAGTTGAAAATAAGTTGAGGATAACAGCAACTCCAGCTAAACCATAAAATATGCAACAAGGGTGTCGTTATTGCTCTTATTATTAACGTATTCAAGCTAGAATACTGTTTTCAAATTTGACAGAAACCCCATAGACAATCCGGTGAGAAATGAAAGACGGAGGTCTGAATATAAATTTCCATATTGGAATTACGTTCCAGAAATATTCTTGCATGGACGCGACCGTACACAGATCCACTTGTTCCCGATTTTTCCAGCTTGGTCGGCATTTACGTGATGCAGGGTCAAGTGGGGCTGTTTTTCTTAGGTCAGCGAGATGCGTAGCGTGTAACGTTCGAAAAAAAATGTAATGCTCGACGATGGTACGCGGTCAGACGGTAGAATGGCAAGGCTCTTTCATTCTCTCTCTCTCTCTCTCTCTCTCTCTCTCTCTCTCTCTAATTCCCCTGCAGCGGCAGATAAATGAAGGCTGAATTAGTGCGCCGCTAAATGGCAGCGTCGGTTCGCGCACCTTCAAAAGCCGCACACGTACGGGGGCTGCGCTTTAATTAAATTTCATAATTAGTCGCGGCTTGTAAGACCGTTTACGAGGTTGGCCGCACCTTAATCTCACCACTCATCAACCGTCATGCGCCCCGATGATCGTGCTTGTAAATCAGTCCCACGAATCTACCGATCTGGCCTCATGATTGCGGAATTCCTCCTCTAGTCTCTGTCTCAAGAAAAGTATACTGTAATTCTTGAACTAGAAATAACGAACATATTCTTATTGGAAGCTTCCTTGAGAATTATGATTTTCATGAAATTGGTAAATGTATCTAAACAAATTCTAAATGTTTCCTAACTGCGACATGACTAAGAGAATTTTGAATAATGTATTACACGAATTGTGTTATCATTGTTTGTGTTATTTACAACGAGATTGCGAGTGCTGTTTGAGCAAGTGAGAGATGGTGTGTAATGTATGGTTGCGTTAGGGATGCTAGTGAACAGAGAAGAAGACGAGTGAACAAGGGTGAAACGTACACAAATTGTGTTAAGACATTTTGCCAAATATTGCATTAAACGTTTTCCCAGTTTTCTTGCAAACAGTTCTAACACATTAGATCTATGTAAAAGTTCCCATCGTAATTTTGTGGGGAATATAGTTATTGTAGAATATAGAATATAATATAATATAGAAGCATATTTATTTTATATAATATCAGTACAAAATACGTTTTAATATTGGATTAATTGCAGTATCGTCATAAATATCAGCTGTGAAAATTTAAATAAGGAAAGCAACATACTGTGCCTTGTAGTAGCACCATCGATTTACAAGCGATGGAAACTTTTGCATACAGTGACTCCCACTAATATTCGGACACTCTTTAGAACGGTATAATTTTTTTTAAATTGGACCTAACGACTTGAGTTTCTTTTTAAGAAATTAGAAGGCTTAGTATTCTAGATGATGTGTAGAAAAAATTTCGAAAAAATTACAATTTGTGGGAATCGCGAAGAAAATTACAAAT
>NW_017100169.1:512451-532109 GCF_001263275.1 Habropoda laboriosa
TCTCTTAAATTTCTTTTTATATGAAAATTTAAAAAGTACGTTTTGTATATCTATGTCAATTATACACATGCTGAAAATCGCATCGAAATCGGTTAATGTTGCTACAAACTAGAAGCGGTTAAAGATGGTGAAAATCGCATTATTTCACGACATTCGGCCTGTAACTGTAGTAAATCAACCGATTTCGATGAAATTTTCAGCATGTGCATAAGTGGCATAGATCTACAAAACGTGTGTTTTAAATTTTCTTTACAAGCTTAGATAAAACAGTTGTAAACAGTGACCTTTACAATTTTCTTCGTGATTCCTACAAATTGCAAATTTTTCCAAATTTTTCGCACACGTCATCTAGTATACTAATCCCTGTATTTTCTCAAAAATAAAAACTCAAGTCGTTAGGTTCAATTTTAAAAGTGTTATACTGTTCTAAAAAGTGTCCGAATATTAGTGGAAGTCACTGTTCGTTTCTCTACTTATTATTAACAATTACCGTGTATTTAAAAATCTATGAAAAAATATTTGCTTAGAAATAGTGTCTGGATATCATTACATCCACGATTCCTCTAGAATTACAATTTGGGGCGAAACAGAACACTCGTGAATATTCCGTAACCTTAACCGCACAGCGAAGTTAAACTTGTTATCAATGGCTTCTAAGAACCCTCTACGACCTGCAACATCCACTCTACCTTAAAATTCCAATACACCAAAGTACCCTGTATCAGCCAGTAGCGAAACAAGCAGTACACAACGAAGGAATCGATCGAATGCTAGTCGAATCCTCAGCAGAAATCGAGCAGTCGTTTCCCCAGCTAGCTGGAATTAGCATAACAAGATTCCGTGGTGCACGTAATGCGGCTACGGCCGCGGATTTGCACGGTCCATTTAAATACAATTTCTTTTTCCCTCGATCAAGAAATTACGTGAACACGCGAAGAGCACGCCTGCCTCCCGTTCGCTGGATGTGTTGCGCGTCGCGACGCCGCCGTAATGGATTAAAGGGGCCTGCATTAAAGCCGCGATTCGAAGAAAAACGCTACGATTCCACGTCGTCCCTTCCGCTTTACACTCTTCTAGCCACTGTCTCATGCTAATTAATTCTGCTTGTATATTAATCGCGCTGCCTTTCACGTCAACTCGCCGCGCTCGCTCGGACATGACGATTCCGCCTCCGCTAGTCAACCTCGTTTCCTTTCCGCTTCTGTTTTCGCAAGAGGAGCAACTTCTGCGACTGGTCAAAGGGTCGCTGGCTTGTGCAAAGAAGTCACTGTCCCTTCCCCTTGCGACGCTCACGGCGAGTAAGTTTTTAGTTTACTTTGGAAACGGTACAATCGAATTTGTCGCAGTTTGCGAATTTTTTGTTTTGTAATTGTGAGGAAAATACGTGACTCTATAATATCGGTGAAAGAGTTCATTGGAATTGAAGTGAAAGCTCTGCAACGCGTTGAAATTGACGTGGTATTTACATTTGGAGACGTGAGACGTTATCCTTGGGCGATATTTAGGATGAAAAATTAATACATAACTGTAACGCAAGGAATTTGAAGTTTTTCGTAGACGTTTAGTCATGCTTCAAGAAAACACGGCGTAATTTTTAGGTAATTATTTTAATTATTATTTAAGTTATTATTCATATTCACGATTCACGTTGTTGTATTCATTTGGTACAGAAAAATCAAAGGAAATCTGAATCCATATTAGTATCGTTATCTTTCCTACCAAAATAATACACAAACAATATATTTTTACAAAAGGGCAACCATGTGAAGCACAAATATCGTTTCCATCATAAAAGTTTTAACTTCTACCAATGATAAGAAAAAACTATTGCATGTATTTACACAATTTTGATACATACCATAAAGGGATATCTACTTTATACGTGTGTGAAATTTGAGAGAGATTGGTTGATTCGTCGTTGAGAAATCATGGCATCCAGTTTTTAAAACACCGTTTCGAGGAATACGCATTTAAAGTTTTGCTACACTTAACGTTCCCAGCGGTGCATCACTGTCATGGAATCATTATAACACTGTCATTTCGTCGATTTCAGACATATAATTTTAACAACACATTTTCAAGATGTTATACTTGGAGAAAGTGCAATAAAAAAAAATCGATTCCTTGACCCCTCCAAATGGGAATATCCTCTTAAAGTGGTATATTTTAAGTAGTATCAGCTAGTGTATGGTCAGACATGCGTTTACAAAAATTCCCTTCGTAATTTCTCTTTCTTCTCAGCAATATTCCGGTGCGGTTAATTACGAATCTGCAGGAAATCTTTCAGACAACATTCCTCTTCGCAGCTTTCATCGATTAGCAAATTTCCAAGACTCGCAGTCAAAGAGGAGAGAGCCGTTGAATCGCCGAAATTTCCGGTCGCGTTCGGGGTGAAAAGTAAACGGCGTAGTTGCCTCTGTATCCTCAGCCACGGAGCTTCTTCTCCGTGAGAGGTTCGCGTCGTTTTTCACTCGTTGCTACCGCTTATCGCTTACCGGGGTCCGGGAGAAACGCCGCGGAAGATAGAAACCGACCGGTGGATCCTTCGAAACAAATGCTCGGTACGTGTTGCCTTCCTGCCGGCCCTGTATACGTGCACGAGCGCACACGGCCGCGTTTTCGGCTGGCTGAAGCGATCTGCAAACACGTATCGCGCCAGGGATTACGTGTAAATATCGTGAACGGTACAAATAAGCGGGTAGAAGCGGAATTGAACCGAACGTCTATGTGGAGGTTCAGCCACAGGCTCGAGTTGGCGTTTGCGCATACGTGGATCGACTGAATGGTGAGACTGTCGGTCAGACGGCTTCGCGGGGATGCAAATCTACTCCCGAAATTGTTTCTTCGGTTAGAATAAGACGCTCGACGATGTGATTTGTAGGAAATAATAGAAGTGGAGTCACTAGAGATACCACTAGTAACGAAGAGATTATCGTGTACTGCAAAATGTATCCTTTGATGTATAAAAAATATTACTTTCTTATCCAGAAAACGTGTATTCTCTAGAAATGTCCATTGAGTATAATTTAAAATACAGCCTGGACTAAAAGTATCAGCCACCCATTCATAAAATATGAATCATTTAGAAATATTTTTGCAATTTTTTAAAATTAATTTTGTCATTATTTTATTGTGCCACCTTTTATCCAACATTTGACAATCACATCAATATCTTTCTGACTTTTACCTTCAGACTTTTCTCTGAAGAAAACAAGAATTAACTTGTGTTGACGGTCACTCAGTTCACTCTTTTTTTGGCATATTTCAAGGAAAACTGTCTAACTCTTAAAATATCAACAGCAAAGCTAAGAGCAAGGTGATCTGTGTTAGCACCGAGCAGAGTGTAGACTATGCATCGCTACATTACTTTATCACCCATTATAAACTTTGTCAACAGTTTTAAAGTTCTTTTGAACAGACCGATGATAAACAATAGAAAGTTTTCAAAGAAATAATTTTCGCATTAAGTTGTAACAATAAAGCTGCCTGATACTTCTGGCCAAGACTGTACAATTTCGGAGGACAAAAGGAATTGGACGATCTTTGAAAAGGAAATTCAACGTCCAAGGGAAATTGCGGTTGGACGAATGATAAATTCCATTCAGAATCTATCAGCTATTTAATCCAGCAATTATTAGATATTTTTCAGTTACATCGAGCGATGTAAACCGGAAAAAAATCGATGGCACGCGGGCGCGGGAACGTGTCCTGGATAAGGGGATGAATTGCAATGACTAGAGGCGAGGGGTGGGGCGGAGGAGAGACAGGGTGATCAGGTGAATTCCACTGGCGCAAAACGATTTATGGGAAGCGAACACCCGGCTGTAAAATAACACTTCCCATTCAAATCGGCAAATTAATGGTCGTTTTCATGGATTCTTTGTTTTCCCCGGTCCGAACAATGGCTCGCTGCTGGGTTATTATTCTGAAATACTACTACGTTCACCGTAGTTGGTGCAGAATCTCACGGGAAACGTGTGCGTGGTCGACAACATTTTTTCCTCTGCGGTCGTCGCGACGCCTGAATTAGAAACAGAGGATTTGCATGCGGTGGTGACGGATCTTCTGCTAATCGCGCTTCGCGACGCGATTTTTAAACAAATTCGGGAACATCTCTGGATATTGATCGGCATATTATTTTATCGGTGCAATGTGAACATCGCAGAGTCTAATTGAAGATTAACCGTAAGAATTAGAAAGTTTAAGTCAACCCTCTATAACGCCACGTGACTTGGAAGACACGCATCTATTTATCTATATTTTACAGTCTCATTTTATTTGTTTATTTCTATACTGTTGCACTGTATTGTTGTACTACTACATTGTTACCAGCCAATTATTTTAATAGCAATTATTACATTTTCCATAGTTGTGCTATCAAAATGTAAAATTGGAATCAGCAATAATTTTGCTTCTCACGAAGAAAAATCAGGTTATAGAGGGATAATTGTCTGCTCCAAAGTTATGTAGCTTTGTAGCTATTTTTCTGTTGCCTAAGAAAATGTACGTCAGGTTATAGAGGGTCAATTGTCGGCTCTAATGTTATGTAAATTTGATACCATCGTAAGTTGCCTAAAAAAATGTACATTTTTTCTTCAGGTTCGTAGAACACAAAGAGCACGATCACGAATGTGCTGATTGATTAAGAAAAATTCGTCTGAATCGATGTTACCTTTACCCAATAATAGATCCTTGTCCGCACACTCTCTCATTCCCACAATCGAACTTGAAATTAGAAACACTAACATCCACACAACCACTATTCCCTGCTTTCGATTTACATTTTGCCTTCTCTACAGTAAGACCAATCTGAATCGTCATCTAGTATACTAATCCCTCTAATTTCTCAAAAAAAAAAAAACTCAAGTCGTTAGGTTCAATTTTAAAAGTGTTATACTGTTCTAAAGAGTGTCCGAATATTAGTGGAAGTCACTGTTCGTTTCTCTACTTATTATTAACAATTACCGTGTATTTAAAAATCTATGAAAAAATATTTGCTTAGAAATAGTGTCTGGATATCATTACATCCACGATTCCTCTAGAATTACAATTTGGGGCGAAACAGAACACTCGTGAATATTCCGTAACCTTAACCGCACAGCGAAGTTAAACTTGTTATCAATGGCTTCTAAGAACCCTCTACGACCTGCAACATCCACTCTACCTTAAAATTCCAATACACCAAAGTACCCTGTATCAGCCAGTAGCGAAACAAGCAGTACACAACGAAGGAATCGATCGAATGCTAGTCGAATCCTCAGCAGAAATCGAGCAGTCGTTTCCCCAGCTAGCTGGAATTAGCATAACAAGATTCCGTGGTGCACGTAATGCGGCTACGGCCGCGGATTTGCACGGTCCATTTAAATACAATTTCTTTTTCCCTCGATCAAGAAATTACGTGAACACGCGAAGAGCACGCCTGCCTCCCGTTCGCTGGATGTGTTGCGCGTCGCGACGCCGCCGTAATGGATTAAAGGGGCCTGCATTAAAGCCGCGATTCGAAGAAAAACGCTACGATTCCACGTCGTCCCTTCCGCTTTACACTCTTCTAGCCACTGTCTCATGCTAATTAATTCTGCTTGTATATTAATCGCGCTGCCTTTCACGTCAACTCGCCGCGCTCGCTCGGACATGACGATTCCGCCTCCGCTAGTCAACCTCGTTTCCTTTCCGCTTCTGTTTTCGCAAGAGGAGCAACTTCTGCGACTGGTCAAAGGGTCGCTGGCTTGTGCAAAGAAGTCACTGTCCCTTCCCCTTGCGACGCTCACGGCGAGTAAGTTTTTAGTTTACTTTGGAAACGGTACAATCGAATTTGTCGCAGTTTGCGAATTTTTTGTTTTGTAATTGTGAGGAAAATACGTGACTCTATAATATCGGTGAAAGAGTTCATTGGAATTGAAGTGAAAGCTCTGCAACGCGTTGAAATTGACGTGGTATTTACATTTGGAGACGTGAGACGTTATCCTTGGGCGATATTTAGGATGAAAAATTAATACATAACTGTAACGCAAGGAATTTGAAGTTTTTCGTAGACGTTTAGTCATGCTTCAAGAAAACACGGCGTAATTTTTAGGTAATTATTTTAATTATTATTTAAGTTATTATTCATATTCACGATTCACGTTGTTGTATTCATTTGGTACAGAAAAATCAAAGGAAATCTGAATCCATATTAGTATCGTTATCTTTCCTACCAAAATAATACACAAACAATATATTTTTACAAAAGGGCAACCATGTGAAGCACAAATATCGTTTCCATCATAAAAGTTTTAACTTCTACCAATGATAAGAAAAAACTATTGCATGTATTTACACAATTTTGATACATACCATAAAGGGATATCTACTTTATACGTGTGTGAAATTTGAGAGAGATTGGTTGATTCGTCGTTGAGAAATCATGGCATCCAGTTTTTAAAACACCGTTTCGAGGAATACGCATTTAAAGTTTTGCTACACTTAACGTTCCCAGCGGTGCATCACTGTCATGGAATCATTATAACACTGTCATTTCGTCGATTTCAGACATATAATTTTAACAACACATTTTCAAGATGTTATACTTGGAGAAAGTGCAATAAAAAAAAATCGATTCCTTGACCCCTCCAAATGGGAATATCCTCTTAAAGTGGTATATTTTAAGTAGTATCAGCTAGTGTATGGTCAGACATGCGTTTACAAAAATTCCCTTCGTAATTTCTCTTTCTTCTCAGCAATATTCCGGTGCGGTTAATTACGAATCTGCAGGAAATCTTTCAGACAACATTCCTCTTCGCAACTTTCATCGATTAGCAAATTTCCAAGACTCGCAGTCAAAGAAGAGAGAGCCGTTGAATCCCCGAAATTTCCGGTCGCGTTCGGGGTGAAAAGTAAACGGCGTAGTTGCCTCTGTATCCTCAGCCACGGAGCTTCTTCTCCGTGAGAGGTTCGCGTCGTTTTTCACTCGTTGCTACCGCTTATCGCTTACCGGGGTCCGGGAGAAACGCCGCGGAAGATAGAAACCGACCGGTGGATCCTTCGAAACAAATGCTCGGTACGTGTTGCCTTCCTGCCGGCCCTGTATACGTGCACGAGCGCACACGGCCGCGTTTTCGGCTGGCTGAAGCGATCTGCAAACACGTATCGCGCCAGGGATTACGTGTAAATATCGTGAACGGTACAAATAAGCGGGTAGAAGCGGAATTGAACCGAACGTCTATGTGGAGGTTCAGCCACAGGCTCGAGTTGGCGTTTGCGCATACGTGGATCGACTGAATGGTGAGACTGTCGGTCAGACGGCTTCGCGGGGATGCAAATCTACTCCCGAAATTGTTTCTTCGGTTAGAATAAGACGCTCGACGATGTGATTTGTAGGAAATAATAGAAGTGGAGTCACTAGAGATACCACTAGTAACGAAGAGATTATCGTGTACTGCAAAATGTATCCTTTGATGTATAAAAAATATTACTTTCTTATCCAGAAAACGTGTATTCTCTAGAAATGTCCATTGAGTATAATTTAAAATACAGCCTGGACTAAAAGTATCAGCCACCCATTCATAAAATATGAATCATTTAGAAATATTTTTGCAATTTTTTAAAATTAATTTTGTCATTATTTTATTGTGCCACCTTTTATCCAACATTTGACAATCACATCAATATCTTTCTGACTTTTACCTTCAGACTTTTCTCTGAAGAAAACAAGAATTAACTTGTGTTGACGGTCACTCAGTTCACTCTTTTTTTGGCATATTTCAAGGAAAACTGTCTAACTCTTAAAATATCAACAGCAAAGCTAAGAGCAAGGTGATCTGTGTTAGCACCGAGCAGAGTGTAGACTATGCATCGCTACATTACTTTATCACCCATTATAAACTTTGTCAACAGTTTTAAAGTTCTTTTGAACAGACCGATGATAAACAATAGAAAGTTTTCAAAGAAATAATTTTCGCATTAAGTTGTAACAATAAAGCTGCCTGATACTTCTGGCCAAGACTGTACAATTTCGGAGGACAAAAGGAATTGGACGATCTTTGAAAAGGAAATTCAACGTCCAAGGGAAATTGCGGTTGGACGAATGATAAATTCCATTCAGAATCTATCAGCTATTTAATCCAGCAATTATTAGATATTTTTCAGTTACATCGAGCGATGTAAACCGGAAAAAAATCGATGGCACGCGGGCGCGGGAACGTGTCCTGGATAAGGGGATGAATTGCAATGACTAGAGGCGAGGGGTGGGGCGGAGGAGAGACAGGGTGATCAGGTGAATTCCACTGGCGCAAAACGATTTATGGGAAGCGAACACCCGGCTGTAAAATAACACTTCCCATTCAAATCGGCAAATTAATGGTCGTTTTCATGGATTCTTTGTTTTCCCCGGTCCGAACAATGGCTCGCTGCTGGGTTATTATTCTGAAATACTACTACGTTCACCGTAGTTGGTGCAGAATCTCACGGGAAACGTGTGCGTGGTCGACAACATTTTTTCCTCTGCGGTCGTCGCGACGCCTGAATTAGAAACAGAGGATTTGCATGCGGTGGTGACGGATCTTCTGCTAATCGCGCTTCGCGACGCGATTTTTAAACAAATTCGGGAACATCTCTGGATATTGATCGGCATATTATTTTATCGGTGCAATGTGAACATCGCAGAGTCTAATTGAAGATTAACCGTAAGAATTAGAAAGTTTAAGTCAACCCTCTATAACGCCACGTGACTTGGAAGACACGCATCTATTTATCTATATTTTACAGTCTCATTTTATTTGTTTATTTCTATACTGTTGCACTGTATTGTTGTACTACTACATTGTTACCAGCCAATTATTTTAATAGCAATTATTACATTTTCCATAGTTGTGCTATCAAAATGTAAAATTGGAATCAGCAATAATTTTGCTTCTCACGAAGAAAAATCAGGTTATAGGGGGATAATTGTCTGCTCCAAAGTTATGTAGCTTTGTAGCTATTTTTCTGTTGCCTAAGAAAATGTACGTCAGGTTATAGAGGGTCAATTGTCGGCTCTAATGTTATGTAAATTTGATACCATCGTAAGTTGCCTAAAAAAATGTACATTTTTTCTTCAGGTTCGTAGAACACAAAGAGCACGATCACGAATGTGCTAATTGATTAAGAAAAATTCGTCTGAATCGATGTTACCTTTACCCAATAATAGATCCTTGTCCGCACACTCTCTCATTCCCACAATCGAACTTGAAATTAGAAACACTAACATCCACACAACCACTATTCCCTGCTTTCGATTTACATTTTGCCTTCTCTACAGTAAGACCAATCTGAATCCATACCAGAGGTTCTCAAGGTACTCCATTGTTCAGTACCGCAACCACCGTACCACAATTCTCCTAAAGCTACCATGAGAGAATCATTGATCAATAGATCTTCGTCGCACGTATACTAAAACGCAATATCAATCGTTTTCACGGCTGCAATGAACACACATATTCATTTGCCTTTCGAAGACTGATACATCGCGTAAAAGTCAAAGCTTCTTCCGCTTTCTTTCCGCCCTGCTCTTTCATTTTTGTATAGAAATTAATCCATGTCACCATCGAAACACGCGGAAATGCATCGAGAAGAGTCCTTTGACTACGGCGGGGCAACGATGAAAGGCTGTCGAGAAATCGGCGCGCATTCGAACTGAGCCTGTTCACAGTCGTCAGGCACAAAGAGCCGCGAATTGCAAATGAAAACGCGAAAAATGGGTGGAAAGAAGCGTTGAAACTCGAACGAGCACCTAGATCATCAGCAACCACTGTATTCACGCGGATACACTATCTTCAGATGCTCGTCGGAGATTCAAATGTCCTGAACGAGGCGAAGCGTTTAATTAGAATTATCCGGTGATTACGCGAGCTAGCGGATTTCCTGGTTCGAAAAAGCCAAAAAAATCGCCGGACAATATTCACGCCAACAACAATCCCCTATGAACGGGTTTTTACAAAAGGCAGACACATGGACCGACCATTCATTTGTTCCAGCTATATCCGCACGGTCGCTATCCATTTTATGCGGAATTCCGCGCATGTTCCGACGAAATAAAGGCAAATACAGCTGCACAAGGCACAAAGAAATTCCTGACGCCGAACCTGGCACCGGGTCAGCCTTGGTGCTTCAGAAGAATGACGAGAATTCTTCGGCATTCTAGTCTGGACCAAGCTACATTGAACTGATAAATAGAAGTGAAAGATGTTCGATATCGTAGTCTAAACTGAAGACTCAAAACAGGCCGCGATTATCCTCAGATCGCAGACTGAGTAATCGTGACACTATTCTCCCGATGGATTAAGACTCGAAGAATTAGTTGTCTGTAATGGTGGTGCATTGACCTGCACTTGGTTTGAGTTAGACTGCGTACTGAAGTTTATCAATATAGTGTATTTACATGTGCTGGATGATGGTTGTTCCAATAAAATTCTGTCGTTGAAAAATGACTAATATTTCTATTGGCTGAGTTACTTAAGAAAATATGGTAATTATAGATAGGAGTAGGAATTGTCACGATGGTCGTAAAAAGTAATGGTGAATAGGAAAAGATGGACAATTTTTTGGCATTGTTCATAAATTAGGCTCACGTGGGCTATGTTTGTAACGGCACATTCGTACCACTAAAGTCTTGTACATTTAAAACATTTTGCACGACGACTGTCGCTGTTCCCTATTGAATTAATACACTACCGGCCAACTGTTGGGAATCACTGTGCATTGCAAGTTGCACAAAAATTCCCCAAAAATGTTAGCATTTATAATAATTTTCCAGCAAACTTTTTATTATTCGAATCAATCGAAATGAGATAAAGTGCTATTGATCTCCACAACATCAGTTTCAAATCAGTAAAGAATTAGCAGCAGATTTAATATTAATATAAATTGGCAGGTGATTCCAAACTTTCGGCCGGTAGTGTATATACTTCCAGTTTAAGCTACAGTTGCTCCCAAGTAAGCTTACATTTCTAGTGTACTTTTATTAATTATAAAAGAATTAGATTATTGTTTCTTCGTTACCAACTGTTATCTATTATATTATACTTTCGGATTACGTATTGCTAATTTAATGCATTTTCGTATATGACATTGCAATACAAATATTCGGACACTTACCAAAACTGAACATTTGTAAAATTCTTGCTATAATATTCATATTATTCACATTGAAAATATATTTGCCTGCTTCGCTAGTATCCGAATATTTGTAAGTGTAAGTAAACTTTGTAAGTGTCTCGTTCACTTCGAACCTACTACGCAACCCTGTTTCCCGACCCATCCAAACTATCCAACTGGTCAGCACATTCTCATACCTCACTTACAATCAAACGAACCGAATAAGCATGCGACAACAACTGGTCTTACCTTGAACCGGCGCGTAAATGTTCAGATAAAGGCAGTCCTCGCTCTGGTTCCTCAGATAGGGTAGCAGCCTCCTCAGGTAATCGACTCTTCCCTTGGGCATCTTGTCGGTGAGCTCGGGCAACCTTTGCGGGCAGACGGGCCCAAACTTGTCCGCCACCTTGACGCCGTGCCAGATCGCGCCGCTGACAGGTGGCATAAAACGCAGCGAGCCGATCGGCGGCGACGCGTACGGAACTCCACGGAACACCTCGACGCCCTCCAAATGCCGGTCGAGGGTCACGATCGCGCCCGACAGTTCGCCGTACTTTGTCCTGACGATCCTCGAGCTGAGCTCGGCGCTGGCGGTCGCCAGGATTAGGCCGAGCAGCGCCAGGATCGACGACGTCATCTTAGTTCGCGCCCTTGATACCCCGTCTCCACGCCTGCTAGCAATCACTCTCTATCTATCGACAAATTCATCTCTTTAAGACTCTAACCGCCTCCGGAGGCTGGAAGACACGAGATCACGGCCACCTCGCCGCCACGAGGACCGGATACCCGTCCAGGATGCATCAGTGGGCTATCAGGGTAGAGAATCTCGGAATGTTCATCTATGAACAGGCTAGACGACTAGGAGATCGCAAAGATTATTAATTCGATAGTTCGAGATATTGATTCACGTTTATCGTTAGGCTACCAGATAGATCTATCTCTTTCTGTGTTTGATGTCATCGTTGGAAAATGTTGATCGACTTCCCTCTTTAAACCACGTTTCCTGATGTTTGTATAGCTAGCAGGTAAAGCTGCTGACGGGCCTCCGCGAGCAGTCAACATGCGCCCGTAGACATCCCCGAGTCAGCGTTTTGAAAGGTAAATACTGTGAGTGCTCTTGCAGCACGCCTTTGTGTCTGGTGAGTTGGATGAGATTCCCCGTGTCCCTATTGCATTCGTAGGAGAACTCGATGGGAGCTTCTACAAGTTATACAAGTTGCCGCCTGCAAGTTGCCGTCTTCATTTCACGGACACAGTGTAGTTAGCAGTTTGCTCGAATTACAAGAAGACGATCTCGTTCCTGATAGCGTGCTTGATGTGACGGTACAGGTAAAAAGCACCAGCCCTAATGATGCCCAGGAGAAAGCTACGGCTCCGATGTTTACCGGTTCGCTTCATCCTTACGAGCTCGAGCGGTTGATGGAAGGAGGCCGCCGGAAACTGTGGAATTGCGTCCACCGTTTTACTACCCTTCTATCTCTGAACCGAGCAGAGTTCCTCGAATTATCCCCTTCATTCGTTCTTTACATACCCTCGATCTATCCTCGCGATTCTTCGCGGAAACGAAAAAAAATTCTGAAATCAATTTAACGCGAGAACAAAAAAATCGACGTAATAATCCTGACGATACCGATGAAACACCATCGAAAGGACACGAGCTGGAATCCGATCGATCACCGGAGGCTGACGAAAAATCCGCACCGAATCACTGTCACACTCTACACCGCTCCATCGTGTCTCGTACTACCTAGGACATCCGTGAACATTGTTTACTTTTTCCTCTAACCTATCGATGTTCTCCTTCAAGAATGAACGATAGGACAGGTTCGACAAGACAGGCTGACGAGGACTCGTACGTTGTAGAACGCGTTCACGAAGCTGTAGAACCCGTCGTCGAATTTGTTGGTTTTGGTAACGACACACGCGGCGACACTGGACCGAACGCACTCTTCCACACGCACTGTAAGCACTTCCGGCAGCCGTGAACCGCGGTCCCTTTGGTCACGTGGCAATCCGATCCACGGCTAGATCCCGAGGATCGCGCACTCGATGCTAGAGGAGGCGAGACGCGGACGCGAAACGCGCTGGACCAGAGGAGCCGATCTTACCGTCACTTGAACCTCGGACAGACTGGCGTCAAGCGACACCGCTCGCACGGAGCTGCGCATGCCCCGCGCAAACGCTGCCCATACCGCTCGGGACATGGGCGGAAGTCCGCGAACGCGTCGATAGGGCAGGGGGGATCGATGTCGACTGAGTGTCGGTGGTTCGTGTCTGGGTAGCCGACTCGGATGGTCCGTAAACGCCAGCATGGCATCGAGTGCAGAAATATGTATAATTGCGTGCAATTGTGTGGATTAGGTAAATGACCGACGTTTTTTTTTTTTCACTTCTCTTCTGTTTGGCTAAGAGAGTAATTCGGTGTTGCTCGGGCTGACGGGACGAAGTGATCGGAACGTAGGCTCGATTGTACCGTAACAGAGAACATTCTTTTATCTCGTACGGTTGGTTGTATCGCGTTGTTTGTTATTGGTTATAGTTCAAATAAGTACAGATATGCGACCTTTTTTATTTATCGAAATTGTGAAGCTGGAAAATTTCCACGGAATTTTTCACATGCACTCGTTTTATGCTTCAATTTTTCTATTTCGCTTCAATTCTATTTTTCTGCTTCTGTTGGCAGAAAGTCTGAAAATCGGTGTCATTGATGTTACAATTTGCAACTTTTTCAACGCCCGTTATTTTTCACCGCGTAAATATAAATAAATACGTATAGAAAATCGTAGGTCTAAGCATGCTGCACGGTTTTGTCATCAAATAATCACGAATATGATCAATTATTACCATCTGAAAGCGCGCTCTAACTCGCTGTAATATAAAATTCACAACAATCCCCGTAATAATTCATCGTAATAACCCAATCCCTGTTCCATCATTTTCGAAGACGTTTGGGGATCATGACATCGGTCTTCAAACGAAGTTCATCAAGCGCGCGTTCAATCCCGGGAGTTATAATCGGGTTCACGTTGCAGGCGATCATTCTGACAAACCAGACTAGAGTATAACTGGATCCATTTAACTATTTGCAAACAAAACCTGATATCTCGTGTATGCTCCCGCTGATTATATTGTAAACACGATCTCATAGTGTTCTATGACCCGCGAACCGTTTCAACTGACACCCTCTCTCAACCCCCTCCGGCCCCCGCCGACATTCAGGATGAAAGCAACGCAACGAATGAAAGTCTATTGCCGGAATTTTTCCAATATTTTTCCAAACCGAAATTCGAGCGTGTGCGTCCTCTAATTCCAGTCTGTTTTTTTTCTTTTGCACGCGTGAAATTACCAAATACGCTCGCGGAGTCTAAAAGAAAAGGCGGATCAATTTCCGCACATACAGCCAGACAGTTTAATGCAACCAAGCAATGGGCTATCTCTTGTTGTTAACGAGGTAACGTCGAACGTGTATTGGACAACAGGCTGCTTCATTGCTTTCAATCTCTCTCTCTCTCTCTCCCTCTGTCTATTTGTGTCTTTGTCTAATCATAAATCCACACGTGAATACAGGTGGTATATTCCCCAAAATGCAGCATTTGATACCGAAGCTGTGTGAGCTTATTCCAAATTCTGAATCGCCATTGTTGCACACGAAACTAACTATCAATCGTTCCACCGTAGAAGAACATGTTATTGCAGCGTGTATGTAATGTATCTAACAAGGGAACGTCCGGATAATGATGAATCTTTGGTATATGATGGTACTGAAAAAAATATTTGAAAAGTATCTTCTTTTATCGGCAATTGTTCACATTGAAGGGGTGAAAATCTCCTTCAAAGATGTGGATAATAAACATATCGCCTATCTTTAACAGATTTTCCATATTTCTCCTATTCCTTTGATTAACCAAGTCCACCATTTTTCTGAACGCGCTTTGTTTTCGAGAGTCTCCTCTTGTACACGCAGCTTCCTTCGCGATCTAGGCACTCTCGATGTTGGCTCCCACAATGTTCATCAAGCCTGATTATATAGCAAATAACTCTTCATTTGCAACACAGGTTGTTATGTAACGGTAATTCAATGTAACTGAGTTCTTAAATGTTAAATGTGTGCGAGTCCAATATCCTGAGGTTCAAAATTCGTGTAATCGTTCGTACCAGAGTTCAGATTCTATGTTTGACTAATGTGTTCTTACAACAATGTCCTTTTTACGGTTTTTGTCCATTTGGGTCCCTTGACGGGGGTGAGATTTGGGTCGACGGCCCGACGCCAACCGCTCACCCTTAGGGAAGGGGTGTTCTGGATGAGGTACGCGTCACCTGAGCTTCTGGGAGAAACCCAGGGTAACGTCAATTGCTATTGAGATGCACGAAGAAACTCCAAATTCTCTGCTTTCATGAGAGGTTTGAAGCCCTCCTGACAATAAGGAATAACTAACGAACGAAACCATTAAACGCGTATTCAAACCTTAATCTCAAAAATAGCAGAGTCGTGTCCGTATCGTAAACCTGGTCTAAACCTAAGTATCCTTAACACTCGAAATTCTTCATCGCTCCACCAACGGAGGTGACGTTGCAGTACAAATTATTTCTCATTGTATTCTTTATCGAGACTAAAGTTTGCTCTCTTTAAAAAGAAAATGAGGAAAAATTTACGACGTTTTAAACGGTCCCGCCGTTTTTATCGTTTCATCCTTGGCTTCAAGTCCGTTTCTATCGTTTCATCTCAGATGATACTTTATCATCTGGAAGATTCATGGAAGAAGTCTAGGACGAGGTTCATCTGCAAGGTGACTTCGGCATCGATAACTGGATCGAGCACGTGTACACAGTGGCTTGTAAATCACGCTATTACGCGGATCATCTCGATAGATGGTGGAAAAAAGGGGAGGCTGGATGCGCGAGGCAAAATTGGAATATCAAGGCAGGCAGTGAGCCAGCCAGCCAGCCAGCCAGCTAGCCGTGGCAAACTTTTTAACGAGAATTTCAGAGAAGAATGACTAGAAGCGCGGTCGGTTTCTTCGCAAAGTTTCGCGATGTACAACACCACCTCGTCTTCATAGTTTAGCCCCAGCGCGTAGTTATCCTCGTTAACAAACTTCGATGCACGCTAAGCTACCTTTTAAAAACAGAATGTCTCCGGGTTTTTGCTCGGGACGCGCGTCGAATTAGACACCAGGGGAGGAAGACGCGGCCGATAACGGCGCGGAGGTGTTATTCATGCTACTTTGGGTACAAGAAGCGATCCATGGATCCGTGTGACTCTGCAAAAAGTATGCCGATAGGAATTCATTCGTCGTACCGAGGACTAATTAAACTGTTCCAATTTAGAGATACGATTGTTTAACGAATGTTCTCCGAAAATGAAACTGAACACCTCGGACGCTTGTCGTGAATTCGAAACAGAATAACGAAACTAAGATTTCAACCCCGATGTTATTGAAATTAATTAGGTCATCTAAGTTCCCGCGGTTTTAAACCGGTCTTCTTGAAACAATATAATTCCACTGAAATTGAAGATTTTTAGTTGTTATTATTTTCGTAATGTTCGATGCACTTTTGTCAACATGTTGCAAGAACGTTAATTCCGCGTACATAAACATTCGAATTTTAAGAGTCAGACAGAACGACAGAATTATCCCACGAGCACAATGAAAAGAGGCTTTTTGACATTTTATTTTAAAATATGCAGTTTGTGGGATGTTCTTTACTGGTAGGCAATTTTATTTCGGGAATTTCAATTTTATTTCGTGGCTTTCATTATAAATGAAAATTTGTTTCGCTTTGGATAAAGTAAACAAAGGGTGAATAGTGTAGTACTTACGAGAGGCAGTATACAGGGTGTGCCAATAAAAACTACCACTTTGAATATTTTTCGATTTATAAAAGCCAGATAGAAATTTTTGAAATGAAAATAATTTCGTGTAAAGTGTGATCGCTGCAATTTCATTATAAGTGGAATTTGGATTTTTGTATACATAGAAATAATACTCTTGCAAAGAGTTGGCAAAAGCGTATTAATCAGTGTTTAAAATATTGAAATTAAAAGTGTGCAGTTTCAATGGAGTTATGTTTTTACAAAGTAAGCAGCTTAAAATCGTAGGGACTTTCAGGATAATCTTATATAACGTGTCACCGAGCAAATCCTCGTGAACAGGTTAAAAAAGAATCATTTCCCTTAATTGCAATGATGATTACAGTGAAAACTCTAGTAACCGAAGATCTACTATCCAAAAGTTCTATTATCCGAACAGTATCAAAGCACCTGGTACACCTTTAGGAATATTACGCTAAAAAGAGCATAGAGGAAGCTCCTTATACTTAACGAAATTGAAGAAATTAACGGAAAGGAAACAATTTCACAGGACATAACAGAAACTGTTGCTATGAATAGAATAACTGGATGCGGTGTAATATAACAGCTTCAATCCGACAAAAGCACCGCAGGTTAGGTTTAATTTCCAAAGATATTGTTAGCAATATTTTAAATTCTCATGCTGAACAAGAAGAAGACTACAATGAAAGTGACGATGAAGATGTGCCTTCACACTCTGAAGCATCTATAATCTATGGCATTAGAAGAAGGACTGAGATGGTTTGAAAAACAGTTCAACTCATTAAGAAGTTTATGTGATTTGACAGCAAAGAAAGTATGGGATCTATAAATAATTAAACAAGAAATAGATTTATATTATTGTAGGAACAGTAATTTTATTAATCTCCCATATGGATTCACGGTTGCCGAATTCTAAATACAATACAGCACAATACTCGATACACCACTATAGTACTGGCCACAGTACTGATACTCATACTGCTACTGCTACTGTACTGTTACTGTAATGCACTGATCTAAGACTTTATTTTTAACTTCTTCAACCTGAAATTTTGTAGAGTCTTCTGGAGTAAGTCCTCTTTATAGAGGAGTTAGATAACTTGAAGATGGAAAATTGGTGTAAAAACCATGCATGGGCATATAAGCGCAGGAAAATTTTCAAAAAACCTGCAAAGCGAAAATGTATTTCCGCACGTATTCTTGTACCTCTTTTCGCTACGGATCAGGAACCGCGTTAATTGTTATTGGCGTGACTGAAGCTATAATAGTAAATAAACGACAATAAACGCAAGTACGAAAAGTACGTTAACCGAGAAGAGGGGAGTCCGTCTTGTAGGAACTGGGCCTATGTGCCAGGCAATGTTTATTGACACTCTCTCTCTCTCTCTCTCACTCATTCTCGTCCTACGTTATATCTTACTCCTTGTAATTGCTATTGTATTATTCTTTTTGAAATATACTGTACAATAATCATAAGCAAAAATGAGTATTCTACTATTCGAAAATCCTTCATCAGAACAGTCATGTCTCTCTAGTAATTCGGAGATTAGAGGTTCTACTGTATTATTATTTTCTGTTCCTGTATTATTTTTGAGATTGTTAATAATAAATATTTAAATCGTTATTTGTTAAAAAATCATTTTTTAGAGACTATTTGAACAATTGTTCCTATCTTTATTTTAATTTTTATTAGTTTTCCTTCTTTGAAGATTTTATATTATATAGATGAATTATTAAATCCTTATTTTTCTATTAAAGCTGTTGGTCATCAATGATATTGATCTTATGAATATCCAGAATTTAATAATTTAGAGTTTGATTCTTATATGGCTTCTTATATATTAATTGATCAATTTCGTTTATTAGATGTTGATAATCGTTTAATTGTTCCTTTTGGCATTCCTATTCGTTTAATTGTTACTTCGGCAGATGTTATTCATTCTTGGGCTTTACAGTCTTTAGGAATTAAAATTGATGCTGTTCCTGGTCGTATTAATCAAGTTAATTTATACTCAAATCGTCCTGGTTTATTTTTTGGTCAGTGTTGTAAAATTTGTGGAATGAATCATAGATTTATACCTATTGTTTTGGAAAGAACAACTTATAAATTTTTTGTTGATTGAGTTAATAAAAATTAAATTGTTGTTTTTAATTTAAATAATTAGTTAAAAATATAATATTAAATTGTCAGTTTAAAGTTAATAATTTATTTATTGTTATTTAGAAGTATCATTAGATGTCTGAAGTGCAAGAATTGATCTTTTAAATCATATTATAATTGTTACCTTTTGTTGTCCACATATATCGCTCCTGATGAATTACAAAAACAAATTGCTAGAGAAATACATTAAATATCTGTACATATTGTCCTTCGAATATGGAGGAAGAGACACCGTTTGGTGAACAATGTGAGAATCGAGACACCACTTGGTAGACAGTACGGGCAATGACTGAACGACACTGCTCTAGATCTTAACCCTTTCGCCACGGCGGAACTAGGCATCAGTGCGCCACTAACGGACGGGTCGTCGTGCCGTTAGTGCACATCATGAGTGTCTCGCGTTTTTCGAGCTCCCAGTGTGTCCGTGTAAAATCTTAGAGGATGTCGTTGGAACAGCAGAGGACTTAAGGATGTATTGAATAAAGGGAATTCTGTTGAGGCCTTGTTCTGTATTTTAAAATAAATCCAGTAATAAATCTTCACTTTGAGTTGTTG
>NW_017100169.1:532207-534778 GCF_001263275.1 Habropoda laboriosa
CGGATATAACCGGCGCTAGCCAGTGTGAAGCATTTAGTGGATGCCGGATATAACCGGCGCCAGTCGCGAAAGGGTTAACTGAATAATATCTGATTATTAACTTCTAAGTTCCTACGATTGAAACATCTCTTTTTGAAGACTCCTCATCTTCTTTACATGACACGATGATCAGTCAGTAATTCTTCTATGTTTGAAATGACATGCATATTCTCGATGCAGATCATGGAAAATTGATTGGATTGCAATGAATTGGAATGGTGCCTTCATCAACGTTGCTCGAATGTACAAGTATTATCGCGAAGGAAGCGTAAACACAGGCCTGTACGATGCAATTTACTTAACGTCGAGATAACGAGGCTGAGAGTGGCTGTTGGACGAGCCTTCATGGATTACCGACTTAATTCTTCCAGGCACGAAGGCGCGGAATGCAGTTAACATCGTTTCAACGGTGACGCGGCAGCGTTCGGATGTGTCAACTTTGCCAATGCTATTAACTCGTATCCTAAGGCTCACGTCAGCCGCCCTTTCTCGCCTAATCGCGGGGGTGTTGCAAGCCTGCGTGTCGTTGCTCCATCGAAAGCAGTGCGTAATTCAATCAAGTTCCTGCTCCGCGAGGAAGACATCGCTCGGGGGTATCGATTCCTAGATCGCCTCAAATATTATCGATATAGTCGATGCACAGGATAGCGTGATATCAGTGGAATTTATAGTAGGAGTTGTGCGTAGTATACTATATCTAGATGAGAAATTGTTGATCCCTTGTGTGAAAATGAAAATTATCACACTCGTGATGCAGATCATGACAAAGCGATCATGCAGACCACCGGCCAAATGTTTGGAATCACTGTGCATTGCAAGTTATACAAAAATTTCCAGAAAAAAGTAAGCTATGGCGGCCAGATGTAGTACAGAAGCAAGCATTGGCCGCGCGGACGACCAACGCGGTTTATGACGTGCGCGCTAGCAAAGCTATTTTTGAGAAAACCGTTTTAGTCTGGTTAATGTTTAGTAAATCTAACAATGCATGTTTTCGTAGAAACTTTCACCAACGGTCTCAATAGCAATTTGCCAGGTCATAAACCAAGGGTTGCCGAAAAGTCCGTGTATGGGCCCAGAGGCCCAGGCCACATGTCTCAAGTACCGGACCTGGAGGAAGATCCGCGGAGTTGCGAAATGCGCTACAGTGGACAATACGCCTCCACCATAATTCGTCGCGGTCCTGGAAAAAGCGCGCCAAGGGCGCAAAGGACTAGCGGCGGGTTAAAGACAAAATTCTTGATTGGTTACAACGAATAAATTGGGGGTAACCAATCAGGAAAAAGAAGAGGGTGAGAAAGACGCTCGCGAGGTGACTGAGAGTCAGAGTCAGTCAAGCGGTCAGTCAGTAAAGTGTAAACCTCGTGAGCCAGGTAACTAATAAAGACTAAAAAAGAACTTACTGTGTGGGTACTAAGTAACCCAGATACACGCACTATCCTCCTATCCTTAAATACCTTTACAAAGCAATTTTAAGAACATTTTAACAAATTTTTTATAATTTATATTAATCGAAATGGGGTAAATTGCTATTGATCTCTAAAACATCATTTCAAATCTATAAAAAATTAGCAACAGACTCAATATTGGTGTAAATTGACTAGTGATTTCAAATTTTTGGCCGGTAGTGTATTTTTGCACGAGCTTCAGCTTCGATTTAAGAGTGACGATTACCACATACAAATTCGATACAGTATTTTGACATTTTTTTTTTATTTAACACTATTAAAATAGTGAACATAAATAACCATTCAAAAATAGTAACACAAGGGGATAAATATCGAGAGCAAATATTTTTCGCTCATGTCGGTAACTGTGTTCATATAAAAATACGCCCTATGAATATACAGAGTGGTGCAAAAACTTTGCCCACCTGGAATATTTTCGTTATTTTTAATAGTATCGAAAAATGTTATATACAAAACTTGCATGCTATGGAAAGGGACATAATGTGGCGTAAATACTTTTTACGTAGGTGGAGGCGCAAAGGAGATTTTAAAGTGGCCTCTATTTTTTTAAATGGTATACTATTTTCTTTTTATAATATTAAAATTTTACTAGTTAAATGTTCAGAATTTATTAATCTCTTCTGGAAATGAGCTGACGCCTTGATCAAATTTAAGGTATCTCTCCCGACTGTTGGAGCATGGGAATACAAATTTTCTACAATTTTTATCGATTTTAAGATCATTTAATTTGAGATACAATTCACATTTGTTTTTCTTGGGAATGGCATCGATTTCGAACTTCGCCAAATACCGAAATTTGAGAAGACGGTATCTGTCTACTCATACGTAGCAGGGGACACTCTTGTCAGACGATAAACTGGCTTCGGAAGGAGGGACGCGTTTCCTCCGCGTGAAATTTCGACAAATTTACGAGACAGCCGGGAGACGCGGTCCGATTGAACGCACGCGACGAAATTAATTTATGCGTGTCGCATAAAGGACCTCCACGTGTTCTCTGTTGGAAAAATCGGTGATGGACGGGTCTGTTAAGACCAGCTGACAGTATAATCGTGGACGAATACAATAG
>NW_017100169.1:534830-540099 GCF_001263275.1 Habropoda laboriosa
GAAACTCTTATGATTTCCGTTCGAAACCGGAAACAAGCCATCGGGAATCGGAACGTCGAATAATTCTCCCTATCTCAGCACGAGCTACTCGAGGAATCGTTTATTTAAGAGGGTTCATTCATCGAGAAGGAATGGAAGAGGAATCGTATCGATCAAGGTGGGCATTTTCATTCGAATTCTCTCCTCAAGGTTTCTCGCGTCTATTCGAAGGTCCATTGGGCTTCCGCGAATTTTATTAATCATCGAGAAAGCGGCGATGGCGACCGGCAGATTTGAAGAAGCTTTAAAACCCCCATCGATCGAAGGAGCCGCGAAACGGCTGGACTTGGAGAGCCTCGTAAAGAACTGTCCGTTTCCGGGACAGGTCTTTTATCCTTATGGAAGGGACTAGGTTGCCTGGAATGAACCTCGTTCGGATAAATTCTTCCGTTTGGCCCGCTTTCTCCTCATCCGTCAGATGTTTGCTGGACGGGCCACTTTCGCGGGAATGAATAAGTCATAACGATTTGAATCCGCCGGAAGTTCTCGCGTCGCGCACCTCCTGGATCACTATTTTCCTCTTCCATCTATTTTTTACTCCTTTCCTTTTCTTTGTTAAACTCCGAGCTTTGCAGCGACTCGAAAGAATTGTACCGTCGAATATAATTGTCGTGGCTATTGTTTTTCTGGCTTTTGCACATTATAGAGATGTTTAATAAGAATTTTCACAAGTTTCACTGAATATTTCTATGTTAAACTCGTGACACCGGGTATCTCGTCATAATCAGCTAATAAATCCAGCTGCACACAGGAGACAGTGTATCGTTCGTCGCAATTTTCGTTGATCTGGGTCGCAATCTCGGAAGTGGCGCGCGTTCCCGACGGCTGCTCGCCCTTTATGCGACATTCAGTCGTGCGACGTCCGTAAAAACCGTGTTTCCGGCTTTGACCATCCTCCACGGCGACGTTGCACACTAATCGACGTGAAAGGGCCTCACCAGCCACTGGAACACCTCCATTTCCTCGTACATCGTTAAATAATATTCGTCCGAATTTGTAATAAATTTGAAGGGGCAAATTTCGACTCTATTACATTACCAATACACGACACTATTTCGAGTGTAAAATTGTGACCGCGAATGTCCGGTGCGCTCGCGACAAACTAATGGCGCGAGAGCTAATTTTAATTTTCATGATGTCGAGGAGTGAATTATTGATAATTTGGTTGAATCGCTGTATTTTTAAACGTACAGTTCAATGTTTGCACTTGCTGTACGTGATTTGGAAATACAATGTTCCGATGTGGTGCAGATTCTGCTGCTTTTTGGCTGTATTGTAAAATGTGTAGATTTGGATGAGTGCTGATTGATGGAATTGCGAGGAGATGTCAACAATTAGGCATAGATGATTGGATGTTGAAGGAACTTATGAAAGGAGAAACGTGGAAGTTGGAGATGCTTATAAACTGGAGGAATGTTGGAAAGACCAGGAAAAAGGAGAAGGGTGGTGGAGATGAGTCAGATGGGTGCTTGACGATTTATGGCGAGACTACGATGGTTCGTCTATGAGGTAGAATTTTGAAATTAATCTGTCCTATTGCATTATAGTAGAGTATGTTACGGCTCGTCTGTGCGATCAAACAAGATTTATCATCAAGAGAGAACGTTGAAGAATGTTTCGTACGCTGTTCTACCTTCGACATCTTACAAGGAGGTTCAATATTTCCTCCCTGAACTGTACGTCGCAAACTGCGGTCAGGGGTCGACCTTTACTGTGGCCATGATTTTTAGTGGCGTGAAAACTGTACGCGCCGCTTCCAGCAAGTCGAATGTACGGTATAAAATTTATTACGGAAGCGTGGGTGTAAAGGGATGAAATATGTCTCGGCGAAGACGCTTGGAAAACGTCCTGGCTCCTGTTTCCGTGGTCTGAGCCGTTGAAGCTGCTCATCCATTATTAAATTGCAATCAGACGAACAATTAACTCTGCATAATCCGCGTGTCGCGCAATTCCGAGCTGAAATTTCACCTCGAATGAACCTCGCAGGCAGGGAACAAGAGAGTGCGAGAGGGAGAGCCCATTCATTCGGTAAATTTTGTTTCATCGACGACTCTATCGTTGACTCGCCATAAATACCGTAGTGCGGACCAAGATTATAAACTGTTTGAGCCACTCGAGGCTTAAGTAGACGGAAATACGGTCGAGAGGTCTGGCCAGCGAAAAGAAACTTCGTTTCCCCCTGTGGATTCAATCGCGAAATCGCTGAGAACGCGTCCATGATTCACCGTTCATCCGCAATCTCTCCGCTTTGGCAGGGTTCCGCTTGTAACCCGTGGAGTTAACCCGAAATCTGGCCAGGCGGAAAACTAATTACAGTGCGGATTGAAGGGTCCGGATTACTCGTTTCTTCGAAAGACCCTATTTTATACTCGCGAATTTTCCATCCTGAATACCAGAACACGAGAGGACAGAGCGATCAGAGCGGAGGCGAGCCGGCACGGGTAAAGAAAGGTTTAGCAAGTTGGAAAACGTCTAACCTCGTGACTGGCTTCGACAGAAGCCTTCGTAACGATCCCCGTGAACAAACTTTCCCGCATCCCTGGATAATATCCGTGTAATCCATCAAAATCTTCCTCAGACAGTTGATGTTTCGCTGGTCCTTTCCAGTTGCTTGCGTCAAAATTTGTCTTCGTTTTGCACTTCTACAAGATGGATTAAAATTCAGCGGGAAGTAACGACAGCTTCGATTTTCTTACCATGTTTATTGTTCCCAGCTCTTTCTTTCTTTCCTCTTTTCTCTCCCTCTCTTGAGATATGAGAAATAAAAATTGGAATAAAACGACGGGGTGTCGCGTGTACAGTCTCGAAAACCGTTTTTCGACCCCCTATAAGAACGTTAAATATAGGGGGTAGCTTCCTCGAAACGATTCTCCCTCGCGCCGGCCTTAACTTATGAAAACACTTTCGCAGCCTTCTCTTCGCTACGATACGAAGCTACAGTCGTAAACGAGATTTCTTCCCCTTTTTGGTCGTGCTTCGTCGCTCGATTGTTACATTTTTAATCCATAAAAGCTTGTTATCGAAGAAGTACTTTTACGACGAAAAACATGTTTGATGTATTTTACATGATTTTTAATATTTCATATATTTCGAACGAGTATAATCTGCGGATGTCTGGCAATGGGACACGTTTAAATGGAAGTCGAACTGATAGGGGTGAAAAAGGAGGAAAAGGAAAAGGGCCGTTAACGTCGAAGCCATTATCGCGGGAGCAGACTGCTGCTGGATAGTTGTACAGCGAATAATACGAGGAGATCCAGCTAATCCCGGAAAAATCCGCCGTGAATGAAAGCCTTTCTTCTTCCTTTCATCGGTCGTTCGATACTACCTGTTACATATACCGGCTTTCACTATTTCTGCCCGGTTATCGCGTCTGGGACTTGCTTGTACACCGGCGCCCGGTGATGGAAAGTTAGCCCGATACAAATCGCGTTCGGTGAACCCTTTTTTTTAATGGATCATTGTTATCCTCTCAGTATGAGGTAGAACGTGTTCTTCCTTCAAATTGCATACTTCAGAAAGAGACTATGAAATACGTATTTTATTCTGCTTATTTTATAACATACAAAATTGTCCGTTTTTCTTAAGCAGTCGAGTATGTCGTGTTCTCGACATTAACACTAGATTTACGGACATTTCTTATATACCTATTTCTACGGACACGCGTCAAATTGACCAGTGAACAAAACCGCAGATTTTCTTTAAAAAACAACATATTATACAGTATTAACTTATAAATGAAACTATGTGATATTATCAGGGGTGTGCGAGAACCCGAAAATGTCGGGTCGGGTCGGGTCGAGAATTTATCTCGGGATCGGGTCGGGTTCTCGAAAGTATCTCGTGATTCGAGGTTGTCGGGATTCTCGCAAATTTCGGGATTCCCGAGAATTTCAGGATTATCGAGAGTTGAACGAAACTGTTATCGGACTAGCTTTTCTACACGAAAATATGAAATAAATCATATCTATCACATATTTGCTTACCATTTTCGTTATATGTGTAGTAACACAACGACGGATTTAACCGTGAGAGGTGGGATCGCAGAAAAGAAACGTTAAGGACAGACTTCCTCTGTAATATATAAAGTTTAATACGACAGCGATTTACACCGCGACACAACGTGGACGCGCGTGGAGAACAATAGAAAAGCGGTCGCTCGCCGCCGATCGTCACCCATTGGTGACTCACGCACGCATTTAAGCCCCGTATCGCAATCGGGCCTCATTTCCAACACCATGTTCTATTTCTTATAATTTTATAATTCTCGAGAATCCCGAAATTCTCGAGACTCCCGAAATTTTCGAGAATCCCGGAATTCTCGAATTCTGAGATACTTTCGGAACCCGACCCGACCTTTTCTCGATCCAACCCGAGCATCGGGTTCCCGACATTTTCGAGTTCTCGCACACCCCTGGATACTATACAGTGTGTTAAGAAATGATAGGTTCACCTACATTTATTGTCGTGACTTATGAACAAATCTATGAATCGATCTGAAATTTTCAGGATACTAAGCTCTTATATTAATAAAATTCTCTGTTAAATATTATTTAGAAGCATCGGTGAAAAAACGTAGCCAGTTTTTGACCGTTAAGAAATGATAGGTTCACTTTAAGAAACATATCTATATATCGTCATTTAAAATTTTTCATCAAATCAAAAATGAAAATTAATAATAGGCCTTTCAATAAGAAATAGATCCGTTCTGGCATAGATTTTACAAGATCCATAAGTTGCCGATCCGTAACGCGATTGCAAGCGTTTATAATTGGCGGTTTGAGCTCGTTTATGCTACTGAATTGACGGCAATCCTCTTAAACATCGCGTACCAGTTGTCCCTATAAATTCTTTATGGAATTAAGGTCCCCTACAAATGGTAGGAGAGAAATGCGAACGGTTTCTGTAGTTGTCCTTGTGAAATTCGAAATGCGTCAAAATGACGTGTCCCGTAAACCTAGTGTTAAGACTGATTTCATTGTGTCAGAACGAAAGCGGGTTCTGTTGTAAATTTTATATTATAGCTGTCGATTAATTTGAATGCTGAAAAAAGTCGTTGAAAAATTCGTAAACTTGCTAACGTCTTCCTGGAATGTCTGCAACTTGCAATGCACGGTGATTGCGAACTTTTCTCCGATAGTATACATTAAACGGTGTTACTGTTGTTAAAAATCACGAAGCAACCATTCGTCCCAGAAAATTTCCAAGAAGGACAAAAGCTCGGTGATCG
>NW_017100169.1:540208-555468 GCF_001263275.1 Habropoda laboriosa
GAGAAATGAATAGTCGTCGGGTTCCCGGTGTAGCCCATCTCGCCGGAGCGACAGAAAATAATGTAACACCTGTAAAACACTCTGGGGATTATCTGCGGGGCACGAAGGTAGAATAAGAACAACCAAGCCTCGGTGTACCTCGAACATGTATATCCGGCATGTTGAAACGATTGCTGAGCGGAAAAACGCGGCTACGCCGGGGAAACTACGGGGTCCGGCTAATCCATGAAAAATCCCTCGTGAACCGCCAACCCCCCTCCAGCCTCAGCTTTTTTCCATTTCCTTGCCCCGGTGCCTTGGGAGGAAACGTTGGTTCTTTGTCGACCGAGTAATTTTTAACGAAAATACCTTACGTAGTATTATTCCCAGTTTTTCGCCGAGATTCTACGTATTTTATTTATTTCGCTCTTATTTTACGAAAATATGGTCGAACGGGTTGGGTCCAGATGGAGACTTGAAAGATAAGGGATGAATTTGGAAATTTTTTTTTTGGAAGAATTACAGGTGGACAAGTACATTTATGTAAGGTTTGGTGGATTTCTTGATCGAGATTGGGTAGGTGTAAATTAAAATAAAATGTTTATGGGGGTATACCAGTCTAAACTTTTCAAAAAACTCGATTTCTGTTTTTTACATTTTCTGAAAGTAGACATTTGCAGAAGTATAGCTGTGGAAGGATTTTTCCGAATTCGTAAAATTGACGAAGTTATAGATGGTTAAAGTAGACGACATGTAGCCTGTAGTTGTAAGTATGTATACCATTCTCATTGTGATGCCCGGTTTGCTCCAATTCCTCGAAACTAGGAGCAGATATTGGGGTATCACTGAGTTAAAACACTTAGGGATCGTCGTTGCGTGAAACAGAACTTTATTTAACAGAGATTTTTTATGATACGTGACGTGCGCGTGGTAGAATGGAGAATGAATGCGGATAAGGAGAAAATAGGCCTATTTAAGGGTTCTGGGAAGATGAACTTTGGGTTGTGACTATGCAGGAGAGTTGAGAGGAAAGTTGGAAGGTGAAGAGTCCAGTATGAGTAATGGTGAAAGTGGGTGACTAGTTGTGAATACAGATAAAACTAAGGACTAAGAATGAAAATATCTGAGGGTGTAACATCATGTAACTGGTATGAGAAACTTTAAACGCGTTTTTCTCGAAACCATGTTTTTCTAAATGGCTGACATGATATCTCAAGTTCTAGTTGTTCGATTGACTCGAAATTTTACATGCACCTTCAGTGGATGTGCCGTTACCGTCTGAACCAGATTTTATGCCAAAATATATATTTTTCTGATTTTTAGAGCCTTTGAAAGACGAAAAAATGTTGAAGAAATCGATATTCAAAATTCCAAGAGCCACCATTTTGTAAATTTTCACTATTCTTTGTCCATTATGGTTCACACCATAGTCACAGTCGTACTAATCAAGAATCCTTTTAGTTTTTTCATTTCGGATAAACAGAATGGGCGGAATCGTGTCAGCTAGTAGGACACTTTTTTTAAAGGGACTGCACTGAATGATATATAATTCAGACAGTTTGGAGTATTTTCACTTGAAAAAAATTGTGAACTTTCTTAAAACGTGAATAAATATGTACGCAAAATGCTGAAACTGAGAAACTTATACTTTCCTTACCAAAAAAATTCCTAAAAAAGACTAAAAAATGACATTCTAGACTAGAATACCCCCTTAATAGATAATAAAATGGTACAGCTAAACTTAATAAAATTTCAGGCAAGACTATTCAAGTTTCTCATTAACTATGCTGTGACTTTCTGTCTCTATACTAGACTCCACACTATCCTGCTGCATTGACTTTTTCACGCTGACCTCGCGTAAGCATCTTTCACTTCTACTATTTTTCTTTTATTCTACGCAAGCATTCCTCCGAAACAGTCACGTCCACTCGAACCCTTCGTTCACACGATATTCTTAAGAACACAGTATACAGTATATTCTCCACAAGTGTCAGACCGCAAGGAAGCTAAACCTGACACTTGTAGAGTCAGGGACTACGTATTCGAGCCTCGCGCCCGCCTTTGTAGTTTGCCGAACGTAGACAAGGACATCGAATAAAAGATAAGGATGAAACGTGAGTCGAGGCAACCAAGCGATTTAAATACCAACTTTTTTAATTTTACGATTTTTAATCCCGAAATTTTTCTTAACATATTGATGAGATTTTTCTGATGAAAATGACATCAAACACGACATAATTTGAACAACATTTACTTATTAACACGTTCACTGTCACGCCAGATATTTCACTGTATTGAGATAAAACAGACACCTTGTATTACATTACATAGAGTTGGCCCCTACCGTTTGACTGCTAGTTGGAGAATTGGCCTGCCGTTTGAATGACACTTGTAGAATTGGCCCTACATTTGACTGACACTTGTAGAATCGGCCCTACATTTTTTTTTCTTCCATACAAGATTCAAGATTTTCCCTAATTAAGAGTAATTTCAAAAGATTATCTGTATAAGCTATTATTTCAATACGCGATGCACTGACTCTAGTATTTACTAAAATTCAAAAATTCTCGTATAAATTCCGAAAATAGATTATTAATTACGGTAAACTACTGAGACGGTTTAATTAAGGGTGGGCATGGTGCTGCTTTAGTTTGAAATGATTTATAAACACATAATTAACAGAGGAAAAACCGTGAAACGGCAAAACGTCTACATTCTAATTGTTATAACATGTAAACAGAACTTTAAATTTAGTGTAAACAGAAAAAATATATAATACAATTTATTTCACGGTATTGCAACAAATAAACGTTGAATCAATATTTAATTCGTATAAAAACAATTATTTAACGTAATAATTTTACCTTCACTATGGCTATTTTAAATTTACGACCAAGGGTCAACCTGATTTCTAATCCTTACGAACTTTAAATTCAGTCTAAACTGAGAAAATATATAATACAATTTATTTCACGGTATTGCAACAAATAAACGTTGAATCAATATTTAATTCGTATAAAAACAATTATTTAACGTAATAATTTTACCTTCACTATGGCTATTTTTAATCTACGACCACAGGTCAACCTGATTTCTAATCCTTACGAACTTTAAATTCAGTCTAAACTGAGAAAATATATAATACAATTTATTTCATGGTATTGCAACAAACAAACGTTGAATAGATTCTTAATTCGTATAGAAACATTTATTTAAAATAATAATTTCACCTTCACTATGGCTATTTTAAATTTACGACCAAGGGTCAACCTGATTTTTAATCCTCCGAACTTGATTTCACAACGAGAAAGTAATAAGATCGTTGAAACGTACTTATTTGTCAAAGAAACTTGCAAAAATGTATAAATAATAATATGTAATGTTTTAACAAATTTTTGGAAGTATAAATTAATAATAAAATTGTGAAAATTAATAAATTATACGTTATTATAACATTAATAGAATTATGACTAAACCGAAGTTCGAAGTCGAGTATTTAAAGTCTGATATTACGTGCCTAGCGAGTGCCGGTAATTGTTAAAATTTGTTTAATAATTAGTAATAGAAATTCTAATTGATTCTAATGTATACAAGTGTTACAAGAAGGCTGAGTGTGTACAGGGTGGACATAGACTAGCTAGTAGCCCCCGACCACTCTATTCACATCTCAGAACCTTCAGGTCAAAATATGCCGCGAAGTGTCTATGGCCCAGTATAAAGGGTGAATAAATTCGCGGGACATCGGAGGGTCCTTATATACCTGCGGTACCCTCTCCCCAAAGTCATTAGCAAAATCGTCGGTTAGGTCAGGCGGGAAATTTTCGCGGGAGATTTTCGCGGGAGATTTCCGTTATCGTAACACGGTATAATTTATCAATTTTCACAATTTTGTTAAAAATTTATACTTCTGACAATTTGTTATAACATTGCATATAACAATTTATACGTTTTTACAATATTCTTCAATGGAAACATAGGTTTTAGCGTTCTCGTTACTTACTCGTGGTTAAATTAATTTCGTAGGGATTAAAAATCAGGCTGACCTGCGGTCGTAGATTAAAAATAACCATAGTACAGCTACATTTATCGTGTTAAATAATTATTTAGACACGAATCAAAAATGTGTTCAACGTTTGTTTCTTATAATATCGTGAAATGAATTATTTGTGCCGTTCTGTGTATTTTCTGTGCAGTTCAACCTAATTTACTTAAATTTACGTTGCGAGACAGTATAATATTTACAATTCTGCCTGAATTATTGAAATTCAGAAAAACGCAGGTAAACTTCCATTGCATTTAAACGATATTCTCCACCAAACTGGACAAAGTACAGTAAATTCTCTACAAGAGACAGTAAGTTTGGATTCTTATTTATTTTGGATATAATTTATTTCATGGTATTGTAAGAAGCAAACGTTGAATAAATTCGTAATACGTATTAAAAAAATTATTTAACACAACAATTTCAGCATTATTATGATTATTCTTGATAAATGACCACAGGTCAACTTGAGTTTTAATCGTTATAATCTTTAAATTCAGTGTGAATAGAGAAAATGTGTAATATAATTCATTGACAAATTCATTAACAAACGTTGAATACATTTTAGATTCGTGTAAGAAGAATTATTTAACACGATAAATTTAGCTGTACTATGGTTATTTTTAATCTACGACCACAGGTCAACCTGATTTTTAATCCCTACGAAATTAATTTAACCACGAGTAAGTAACGAGAACGCTAAAACCTATGTTTCCATTGAAGAATATTGTAAAAACGTATAAATTGTTATATGCAATGTTATAACAAATTGTCGGAAGTATAAATTTTTAATAAAATTGTGAAAATTGATAAATTATACCGTGTTACGATATCGGAAATCTCCCGCGAAAATCTCCCGCGAAAATTTCCCGCCTGACCTAACCGACGATTTTGCTAATGACTTTGGGGAGAGGGTACCGCAGGTATATAAGGACCCGCCGATGTCCCGCGAAATCATTTACCCTTTATACTGGGCCCTAGACACTTCGCGGCGTATTTTGACCTGAAGGTTCTGAGATGTGAATAGAGTGGTCGGGGGCTACTAGCTAGTCTATGTCCACCCTGTACACACTCAGCCTTCTTGTAACACTTGTATACATTAGAATCAATTAGAATTTCTATTACTAATTATTAAACAAATTTTAACAATTACCGGCACTCGCTAGGCACGTAATATCAGACTTTAAATACTCGACTTCGAACTTCGGTTTAGTCATAATTCTATTAATGTTATAATAACGTATAATTTATTAATTTTCACAATTTTATTATTAATTTATACTTCCAAAAATTTGTTAAAACATTACATATTATTATTTATACATTTTTGCAAGTTTCTTTGACAAATAAGTACGTTTCAACGATCTTATTACTTTCTCGTTGTGAAATCAAGTTCGGAGGATTAAAAATCAGGTTGACCCTTGGTCGTAAATTTAAAATAGCCATAGTGAAGGTGAAATTATTATTTTAAATAAATGTTTCTATACGAATTAAGAATCTATTCAACGTTTGTTTGTTGCAATACCGTGAAATAAATTGTATTATATATTTTCTCAGTTTAGACTGAATTTAAAGTTCGTAAGGATTAGAAATCAGGTTGACCTGTGGTCGTAGATTAAAAATAGCCATAGTGAAGGTAAAATTATTACGTTAAATAATTGTTTTTATACGAATTAAATATTGATTCAACGTTTATTTGTTGCAATACCGTGAAATAAATTGTATTATATATTTTTTCTGTTTACACTAAATTTAAAGTTTTGTTTACATGTTATAACAATTAGAATGTTGACGTTTTGCCGTTTCACGGTTTTTCCTCTGTTAATTATGTGTTTATAAATCATTTCAAACTAAAGCAGCACCATGCCCACCCTTAATTAAACCGTCTCAGTAGTTTACCGTAATTAATAATCTATTTTCGGAATTTATACGAGAATTTTTGAATTTTAGTAAATACTAGAGTCAGTGCATCGCGTATTGAAATAATAGCTTCATCCCTAGTTCGTTTATTATTGAATATTTTTACGCGTTTATTTATCTTATGCTTCTCCCCAATTCACGTCGTGTATTTTATTCAAATTTTCTTATATTCTAGAATCGAAAAAGATATGAATTCGCGTTTTTTCTTTTGATTCTTTCAGTTTTTCACTCGCATTCTACGAAACTTTAGTTAAATAATAATATTGAAGGTAATATAAATGCGCGGTTTCTCCCTTTCTGAATAAAACTGAAATACGTCGCGTTTCGAAATACTTTTTGCGTCGTCCATTCCACAGTGACTTACACTTTGTGAGTTTGTGTCTTGCAAAATCGATCGGAACTGGGAGGAAGGAAGGAAGAATGACGATCTGAGTGGAAGGAAGGAGAAAATGCAGTCAAATCCACGTTGCAGAGCTCAGCTGTTTAATCAGCGAACAGTGAGTTACAAAAATGGGTTTTTTTCTGGTGATTTGGTTTAGTAGTTAGTTGTGTTGTGTATTGCCAGCTCAAATATGAGCTGGCTGCCCCAAATTAAACCGTCTCAGTAGTGTTTTGCAATTAAAAATCGGTTTTCGGAATATATACGAGAATTTTTGAATTCTAGTAAATACTAGAGTCGTTGCATTGAGTATTATAATAGCTTCATCCCTAGTTCGCTTTATATTGAATATTTTTACGCGTTTAATCGATACCCTCCTTCAAATTTACTTGCATTAGAGATTCGGGAGAGATATCAATTCGCGGTTTATTCTTTTGCTTTATATACATCGCGTTTATTTCATATTTCTTTTCTTTTTTTTACGTTTATACTATTTATAGTTAACTTCATTCTAAAAATCGAGAATAATATAATATCGCGGTTTCCCCTCTTAAATAAATCGCGTTTCGAAATACTTTTCGCGTCGTCCATTCCACAGTGACTCACATTTTGTGAGTCTGTGAGTCTTGGGAAATCAACGACGAGGAACTGGAATGATTTGCGGAAGGATGACGATATGAGAGGATGGAAGGAAGGAAGGAAGGAGGCAATGCAGCCAGGCAGTCAAATCTCCGTTGCCGAGCCCAGCTGCTTAATCTGCGAATTGTGAGTGAATTTTTTGAGGGTTTGGTGGTTGGTTATATATGTGTGTGCATGTGCATGTCGAAGCTGAACTACCAAGAGGTCAAAGAAGAACTGGATGGACTCTACTGCACTAATGGTGCAAACGCCCTCCCATTATTAGAGTATCAAAGTAGTATACCGCGTTAATTCAATTTAGAGTCAATTTTCCCATTTACTTTCGATCGATACGAGAATTTATCACGTCGCGTCGCGTTTGATAAATAGCTTCGTCCCTTTTTCCATTTTTGCGTTTCTTTTCTCTTTTCTTTTTTGAATTTTTGCTAAATGTCCCAACTAAAATCAACTACAGGAAAATATGGAGGATAATAAAAATTCGCGGTTTCGGGTACTAAACAAAATCCCTGAAAATGAAAATAAATCGCGATTCGTACTCCACTTTTCGCGCGTCACCCTTTCACAGCTTTCCAAGTCTGGTGGGTCTTGGGCATTGGCTTTGGGTCTTTCAATCTATCATTGTGGGCCACTGGTGGGATGAAAATTTAAGGCTGAGGGGAATTCAATGGTCCACTGAGGGAATTGCAAAAGTTTCATGGGTCTGAAAGAAGCTTCCAAGTGAATTGTGGGTCAAAATCGAAGGCTGGGAGGACTGAAATGGGTCACTAAGGGTATCTCAAAGGTTACGAATGGTGAGTCGTATGAATTATTTATCTTGTCAATCTAATTTATATTCTGTTTCAGTGTTCCAGCGAAATTTTGTAAAAATTGTAATAAATTCGCGGTTTTCCTTACTAAATAAAATGAAAATAAATTGCCTGGGCGTTCTTGATCGTAGAGATCAGTTCTCAAAGCCTATTGTTGCCAATTCTGACGAGATAAAAAGTACCGAGAGTACTGATAAGGTTCAGGGTAGGAATAAAATCTATTTAACAATGTCCACCTCTGTGGTCTGTGTTTAGGGAGTTGTACGTTTTTTCGATGATCGATTTAGGTAAATATTTCGAGCTCACATAAGAGTTCAATTTTCTCCCATTCGAAAAAGAATTTTGCCTTGAGTTGAGACTATGATTTTAAATATGAAAATAAAATATAAATAAAAAAGATATTCTAACAATATATTCTCCTATTCCAATTTAATAATACACTTTTCTTACAGAACTTCATTATTGTAATTTTGCATAAGTAAATAGAATATGAATAATAAAGCTACTCGAGTTATTTATCCTCCTATTCCAATTTAACAATATATTTTTCTTACAGAACTTCGATACTACGATTTTAAATATGAAAATAAAATATAAATAATAATGATATCCTAACAATTTATCCTCCTATTGAAATTTAATAATATACTTTTCTTACAGAGCTTCATTTTATGTTTGAAAAATGTACCTTTTTGTCGCATGTTAGCTTTAATTAATTCTAAGATCGAAAACTGTACCGAGTATGAAATGAGCGTGAACGAGTGTCTTAACTTTAAGTAATTCGTGAAATAAAATAAGTTAGCATAAGACAATAGAAAATATTCCATTCGCCGATGGACGTCGTGGGACGCGTGCGTTTTAACTTTAACTAATCGAATAAAACAACTAATTCCAAGATAGAAAAATTGTACTGAATACCATGTGCGCGCTCTCTTACAGAGATACGCGACTCATTCGTAGCATAATTAATGTAATACCATCTACATTTTCAACATCTTATTAAGGAAGAGTACGAAATTTTTAGAATTTAAATATTGCATTGGGAATGAGAAAATGATTAGAGTTGCGATTTAAAGTAAAATACAAGACACTCTTTTTGATAAAAGTATCTACTTCCTTTGCTACGATTGAGAATCGCGTATCTCTGAAGATAGAGAGCTGCCAGTAGGGCATGTGTTTTTGTCGGGTCCCTTGCGTAGTCACCTCCTCGTGGTGGGACCTGGTAATTGGTATCCTTTTCCAAAGAAAATTCTCACTTTTGCAAAAGGATACCAAGCTAAGAACTACGCGACCCGTCGACACTCTGATTCTCACACACAGTTGAAAGTTTTAACTCTAAGTAGTTCGTAAGATAAAGTAAGTTAATTCTAAGATAGAAAATTGAACACTATGTGCGCGTTTCTTAATAAAATACCTTGAAAAATTATTCAGATTCTATGGCAGATATGAAAGTTCCATTTAACATCAAATTTTAACATCGATATGTCAATAGCAAATTAGCAATCAATTGCCTACGAAACACAAAGAAGAATTTCTTCAATTTTTTGACATAAAATTTCACAAGAAGTAGCAGTAAAGGAATATTAAATAAGAAATGCAATTCTGTGACAAATTTTTCCCAAACAGTGTTTTTAATATGTTACACAATAAAAAGTTACATTACGTGGTAAGATACTGTATCTCATCTTATATATTTTACTTTTCAAACATTTATATCAGACTTTTCTGCGATTTTTCAATTGCATTACGCATTATTGCAATAATTTCTATCGTTACATTTAATTCTAATTGTTTAGCAGCTTTTCTGCTGCTATCGACCCTACATTTTACTGACACTTGTCGAATCGACCCTACATTTTCTTTTTTTTTACGTGGATGTAGGTTGACCCTACAGTTTACTGACACTTGTGGAATCGACCCTACATTTTACTGATTTCCTCGATATGGCCATGGTGGTCATCAGTGACTGGAGTGCCTCAAATGTTTAGAATAATTAAAATAAAATAAATTTTGAACGTCATAGGTAGCTAGATATTATTTTAATTGAAAAAAACAAATTATAAAGCATAGTACTATAATCCTATGCTTAAAATGTATTTTCTTGTGGCCGTCTGACAGCAACCTGTATATCTGGCGCGACAGTGATCGTGTTAATAAGTAAATGTTGTTCAAATTACATCGTGTTTGATATCATTTTTATCAGAAAAATCTCACCAACATGTTAAAAAATATTCCAGATGAGAAAAAGTAAAATTAAAGAAATTATATTTTTCTTTTATGATTTGTCGAGCCGGGTAATCTCGTAAAGGAAACCGACTGGTGTAGCGTTACACGCTTTACTGACTGCGAGCGAGATAACATGGGTGCAGCAATGACGCAACCTAGGCGTTGGATCATCTCTACTGTCACTTGTAGAATCCAAACTTACTGACTCTTGTAGAGAATTTACTGTAGTCAGTAGAACCGATATAGTAGTGTCGTAAAATCAGTCAGGTGTCAAATACACGTAATTCGAGCTCCAAATAGCATTTCGAGGGAGATAAGAAGCTCGAGCCTCGCAAGATTCGTTCGATATCAACTCGGAATTGGTATTTCTGTTGCAGTATATTTAAAAAATTTGTCTGCGCTTTAATCGTTGACAGCTGCAGGTTAATTTTTGCCAATATGGAAATTACTATTGAGCAAAAAGGGACAGAGGCTTGATACCGTATAGCACAAATGAAAGATAAGCAGAAATTTTAAATATCAATTGAGAAATGACGGACAATCCTGAGTACTTTGTTTTACGGCCTCGCTGTATCGTTTCCACTGACTATACTTGGTCCCAACATTCTTCTTTCGCACCTCTATCGATCTAGCTCAAGCGTTCTCCGTTCACACAACTCTCGTTCCACATAATATTCGTGCGTATAACTTCATCAATCGAGTCTCGTCAACATTCACCTCTGTAAATAGTTTGCTAATAACGTCAGGTTCCGCTGACCGTGAAACGTCAAACAAACCAACCAGCAAAATTCGTGATGAGTTTCGTTCTTCTAAAAGACAACGAAAGTTCACTCTTCGTTCGCGCTGACACAGACGTTTCAGAATTTTTATTGAAAAATGTCGATAATTCTGGAAGTAGTTAATTTCTTTGTAATTTCTGTGGAAGTAAATGCAAGGTTTCGAAGAAAGCGAGATGGGGAGAGATCGAGTAAAGGGAAAAGTAAGCTCACGAGTATATACATAGGGCGAGCTTCAATCAGCATCAAAATTCAAGCAGCTCGATCCTATCGTTTCGTTGGTTCAGGATCGATTGGCCAAATGAAACGCGATTACCTGTACTCGCGGATTTGTTCATCAGTTGCGGGTTTTTGGTCTGATTCGCCGCCACAATTGGACCAGTTTTGACCGGTGACTATCATTCACGTTTCGATATCTTCTCTCGTAAGTTGACAGTCTCGTGTGAACTTCGTTTGAACACTTTCGGCAAGTAGTTCATGGACTAAAATCGTTGGAAGTTGGCTAAATAGAACGCTATATCTCCATTTAAAAGTTCGGTGCATTCATCTACCTGAGTCCATGAGCTATTAGAAGTTTCAAGGAAGAACTTCCAAGAACAACTATTTCAGGGTTGATCAATGAAATTCCTCTTGCACATTACTGTTACATCTTCTTCTTTTCTTTCTTCCTTTTTTAAACAAAAAGGAAGCGGAGGATTGCGTTGTTGAAGTTGAGAATATGAGACACGGTGGATTTCATAGAGTAGAATGAAATTTCGCGAGCGACGCGGAGACAGCGACGGGAGGCTGTATAATCCACTTCCTCTTCCCCAAAAGGTGGATATTAACGTTGGAGGACCCGTGTAACTTTCGGTATTACGGACAGATTACATTCTTTATCTCGAACGCGATACGCCGGATTTAAATGAAATTTAAATGAAATTTTGCCACTACGCACGCTAGGCTACGCTGATGAAATTCCGTATCATCTGCTTCGTCGTTTTAAAATCGTTTAAGGATTAAGTGTGCCCGCGAGGAGTAGCAGCGTCGAACGGTACCCTGCCACGCACTGTTGCTTCGGGATATATACTAAATTGACGGCGAAATTTTTTTCCCACGCAGGGAAAAAATTTGAAATTCAGACGACCGGTGTCGCGGGATGAGAAAACATCACTGTGCGAACAGAGGCGCGTAATTTCTAATTTGCCGTAAAAGTTAAACGTTATTTGCTAGATTTCTCACTTACGTATAATGAAGATCGAAATTATTTATGCTAGTAGTGAATGTAAAAAGAGATGACTAAGAGGAATTTAGATGATTTTATGAAAATTGTACGTAGAAAGAATAGTATGCCGGGTGTCCCGCTTGTAATGAACGTTTAAATTATTTGGGCTGGTATTGAGGGTATTAAAAAAATGCCTAAGAGGAGTTCATATGATTTAAGAAATTTGTACGCAAGTAGAAAGAATAGTACACGAGGTGTCCCATTTATGATGAATATCTGAATTTCTTCTGCTGCTATTGAAAATACGAACACGTGACTATAGAAGTTTATGATAAAAAAAGAATCTCCAAGATCGTCTTCCCAAAATTATCTTGAAAGTCATTCCAAGATCATCGACATTTTTTTGAGTATTAACATGTTTCCTATAATGCTACGTTGTAGCCAACGACAAGACGAATTCAACGACCTGTGACATAGTGACTGTGAAATAATTTTGAACAATGTAAAAATAATGTGGTAAAGGAGAAATAAGCATGTTAACACATTGCCAACCTATGTGATAAATCTACCATTTTCTACTGTATTTCATTCTCATTTTTTCTTCATGTTTTAAAAAATCTTGTTCAATAATATGGTTTATGTAACAAACCATCGTTGAATTTTGCACGAGTAATTTTCCTAACACAGAATAATTTATCAATTTTCCTAGAATCTTAGACATCTGTTCAGTTGCAATTCGTTCGGTTGGCAAAGTGTTAATATGCAAACTGTTGGATTATTTCTAAGGACACCAAATAAAATATATCGCCTGAGAACAAAACTGTCTTAACGTTTTTTTTCTTAAACAAAGACATTAGGACTTTTATCTGTATCTGTAGTTTTAAAGTCAAGACACTCTACACTACAATACAACAGCATAAACAGTTCGTAGGTATAAGCGGACTCCAGGTTTCTCTTTTCGGGTGTCCAGAACAGTCCCTAAGAGCTATTCGTACAGAAGAAACGTTCTTTCCGAACCGTGTTAATAAAAGAAAATTCGATATATAAAAGAAAACTTCTATTTCAATCACCCATTTCCAATACAAACGAATGTCGATGACTTTAGGATGATCTAGGGGGTTCTGTTTTTATTATACTCTTTCAGTCATGTTTTCTTACTTTGAACGTCAGAAAAAGTAGCTTAGATATTCATTGTAAGTAGGACATCCTGTACATTACTCTTCCTACGTACAATTTTCCGATGCACAACAGTATTATCGTTCTTGTCATTACTGAAAAAACATCGACCATACACGATGATCATCGAGGAAGCAGATGAACGAATCACCGTATACGTAGCATAGAAGGAATCCAGCGTATCTTGGAGAAGAATAGAGCACGTTTGATCCCGATTTTCACGAGGAACCGATGCCCTGAGCCTTCGACGAGCCAGAAGAACGTCGAAGAAAGGCGGTGGTTATCGGTGCGCGGAATCTTGTAAAGTAGGTAAAGTATAACACGCTCGAAGCGATGCCACCATTCCCATCCCACCACCTCAGCCATTGGCCTAAGGAACTGGCGTTCCTTGTCAAGATTGGGCATCGATTCGTCGGATTTGAATACTCTATAGTCCAGGCACGAATTCTCTGCGTCACACTCCGTCGGTTTTCTTCACTTGAATCTCTTTCACCATCAGCCTAGCTCTCTCTCCCTCTCTTTCTTTCTTCTTCTTCTTCTTTCATTTCACGAGAATGTCTTCCGTGTCTCGATCCTCGCGACCAATTTCAACCTGTTATCTACCATATATCGAGAGATCGCGACAGACGACCCTTTTCGACTTTCTGCCTGTAATTAATTTGTCCCTGGATGTCGGCGAGAGAGAAAAAAGGAAATCGATAAGTTAAGAAGAGCGAGTGGTAAGGGATGGAGAAACGAAACGGAGTCTCGTTCGACGAGCTTCGAGGGCAGGCCGACGACTTCTAACCCAGACCTCGCTGCTACCCGAGCGCTTTTCACGTTTCTCTAGGAGTTTTGGATACTTGATGAAGGGGATGGGTATTGGTAAACCGAATTCAAGGTGGTGTATTGGAAGAGGTTGGTCGTTCTTTTCGTATCCCATTTCTTGTGAGACGAATTCGTTGATGTTAGTGATTGAGTGATTGATTGTATCTTTAATTGTTGAACGGTATAGGTTTCTAGGGCTCGCGAACGTTATATCGCAGGGTCACGGGGTCAGCCTCAGTCGTTTCTCCGGAAATTCTGCGAGCCAACGAAATTTAGATCAGCATCACGTTTCCACGGAGACAAGGTTTCCTTCGGAGAAAATCAGCCCCGGGAAACGGGAACGCTCCCTTCACCCGGAGAATGGGAAAACAGTTATTAAATCTCTTTGCGAATCTTACGTATTCTACTTCCTATATTTAGACGATAGAAATGGGGATATTACGTGCAGGAAATATCGCCGTATGTACATTCCAGTTCATAAATATTAGGACACTTGCTGAATGTGAAACAAATGTAAGCACAAAAGTAAGTGACGTGGTGCAAATGATTATTCGGTAAAGTGGGTAACAAAAATATATTTATTTAAACGTAATGCTTAAACTAATTTCAAATGTACTATGTGATGCACGTGCAGAGAATGTCTACGACAAAAGGCCTCGTGCCATTTTCGGGGCTCCCTTAAGTAGCCCCTTTTCCCTGGGAAAGTCCCAGGAAGTGGGTGCGCGGGCCTGCATTGCCGAGGCAATACTCTTCGCCTCGAGGGCCAAGAGTCGCCAGGCCAAAGCGCGTGGCACCCCCGTGGCGGTCGCCACAGCAGTCATTACAAAATTATTAAGGTTCAAAAAGAAATTATTCAGTAATTAATCACGTAGTATAAGGAGCACATATTTTTACTGGCAAATATAACGTCACCTTAACCCTTTTAATGCCAGACCCATCTATGCAGTACATACGGGCCAATTCGCTAGCTTTGCAGTTTTATAAAGAAGAATGCCGATTTCCTGAAGGAAAATTTTCCTATTTATTCTTTTCAAACTTAAAGGATATAGAATACAATATTGGTATAGCAAAATATTTAATTATTACCACTTGGCACTCAGAGGAGCGATAATCTGAACGTAAACAAACAAGGCCGATACATTGGCCCGTGGCACTTTTCGCATAAGTACCAAGGGCCTATATATCGGACTGCTGGCACTAAAAAGGTTAATACCTACTACCACTAAATAATTCATACTACATTCATAACTCCATTCAGAAGTCTCAATAAAAGGCAACAACTAAATTTTTTTTTTTATTGCACTTC
>NW_017100169.1:555487-585174 GCF_001263275.1 Habropoda laboriosa
TTAAATTGTAGTTACGAGATTATTCAGCCTGGTGTTTCGTGATATAACGAGTACCTACATACATTTCTTGTCGATACGTGGTACTAAATGTAATTTAAGGGAAATGTAGAAATGTAATTTAACCCTTTAATTATAGACCACTCGTCTCAGAGACGAGTCCGAATTTTTATTTCACTATCACAACTGCATATGTGGAGAATTTTGGAAGCTTAGCGTTGAGTTGCTTCCTTTGGCAGCAGGTGATACGCTATTTCCATTAAACAAAACATTAATTTATTATATACAATTATAAACATATTGTTTCTATAAAATATTGTAAAAAACCTCAACAGACAACATACACATCATTAAGTAAAATAATTATATTAAATTTATTTTTACAACCCAGTGATTTAATAAATTAAGCTGCCAAATTAGTCTGACAGACTACACGTGTGTGGTAATGTCTTACGACAGATGTTTATAGTTAAGGGTTAACTCATACAATAATTTCTATACGAATACAATAAGTGACCTAATACTTACAGACAGCAGTGCATACCTATACTTTTCCTAGAGGATACAAGTTTTAATCATTTTTACATGAAACTTCATAGAAACAGTTTAAAAAACTCAGAGTTCCTAATACATTTGTAAAAATAAATTATTAAGACCTCAACTGAGGCCTTTGTACACTCTGAACCTAAATCTATCGTTATGAATGCTTCAATCTACTAGGTAAAACCTTAGCCTTTTAAAATACTCGACCGCCGAAATCTTACAGAATAAATGGAACGCACTAGCTATGTAACAGCTCCTATCTCTAGTCCAGCACAATTTACAACTCCAATTTTCCCCACGCTTCTTCCTTCTTCCTTACACTGCCGCCTTACCAGAAGTGACGACTTTCCAGACACTTTTTCCCTGAAAAAGGCTCTCATCCCTTCCCTCGGTGAAACTCACGAGCATCGACAGTGCAAACGAGACTCATTTAACTTCATCCTCCCTGGTCGTTTACCACGGCTCCCTTAGCAGGCGGTAAACAAGCTCAAAGATTGCCTCTACTGACCGTCAAAGGGGAGGAACGTCCGCAGCGAGAGATCCGGCGATGGTAATTTTCGCTTTGAAGGGGCGTGAAATATTTATTCACGTCGTTGGCTGAGACGGATCCTTCATGAACAGGGACGGACTCGAGGCTATTCCCCCCACCTCGAAAAATGAAACTTGATTTTGAAGTGACCGATAGAGAAGGCGAGAAAACGGGATTGCAATTTGAATTAGCGGCCGTTTAAACGCGTCTCTGCCTTTGCTGGTGAATTCTTAAAGTTGACTTCAGGGAAAAGTTGAATATTGAACAGAGTCTTCCGTGGCATGAAAAGCTTGTTTAATGAGCACCTGGTTAAGGATTCAAGGGGAAACATGTGATTTGTAGACCTTGTATCATCTGCATTAATTTATTTTTTCAATTACATTTCCTTTCTGTATTTCTATACTTGACAGATTTTCGCGATTAAAAGGACTCAGCAATCTGTGAGATCGACTGATATTTGTCGTACAAAAGGAGACAAGCTGAATGAGTTCCAGGAACAGGGCAGCCATCTTCCGAGATGGCTCGATTCCCCCGAGATAGGAATGTATCGCTAGTGGACTGTTTACACGCTACAAGTTATTTATCCTCATCTCTTGGTGGCTCGTTTTCTCTCATCGATAACTTGGGAAACAATGCGTCCTATTCGAGACGTACAATTCAGCCGGAAACTACGGAAACCCACGGAGATTGCTTCGACCTAATACCCATCTTGAGCGTGCAATACTCTAAGAAACAACCTAACCTCGAATAATAGTGAAATAAAGTAATACGGAGCATTGTTATCGATTGATATCGACGTGCATTACGAAAAGTAGAGTGTTTCGTTTGTCTTTTATCGTGTAAAGGAGCATATTTCACGGTTTCTTACGAATATTACCATGTTTGGTCTTCCGCCGTGAAAATTAACGCATCGTACTGTTTCACCACGAAGAATAATTTTGAATTTTGCGGCGAAAACTAACACGTTTCGGCGTGTGGTCAGTTTAACTTGTTGAAATGCATTTTATAACGGAAAATTCGACCATTGGAAATATTGTTTAATAAATAATGACTCCATCTATTCTCCAAAACGAATAAAATATGAAAATGTTTCTCTCTCTCGTTTCCGATATGCGAACCGAAGAGAAATAACAGCCGATAATTCCCAAAATACGTATCTGCCTCGATAACAGTCGCGACGCGGATCGAGCCTGCGTCAATTAAGCAGGGAATATTGTAGGACGAGAATGAGTGAGAGAGAAAGAGAAAAAGTGTCGGCAAACAGTGCCTTGACACGTAGGCCCGGTTCCTTCTCGGTTAACGTACTTTTCGTACTTGTGTTTATTGTCGTCTATTTACTAGCTTCAGCCGCGCCAATCACAATTAACGCGATTCCTGATACGTTCGGCGAAAGAAGGTATAAGAGTACATGCGGAAATATTCTTAGATCAGTATCAGTATTGTGGCCAGTATTGTATTGCTTTCAGCATTCAGTATTCAACCGTGAACCTGTATCGGCGATTAACCCTTTAACCTACAACAACGTGTCAGACTCGCTGCAGAGATTCTGGTGAAGATGTGAGAAAAATAGTTACATCAGTAAAAAGAATTCATCGTAATCCTAACATTCATTTGAATTCGTAAGACTGAGAATTACAAAATATAATTAACACTAACCGTACCGACACTTATCCGGGCAAATGACCGGTTACGAAATAATCATATTTCTTTCGAAAGGAATGCAGGTGACTGTCAATTTAATATAGGAAACAGCCTCTAGATAATAATAAGAAAAAAAATTACATGTTTTTATTTTGAAGAAAATACAGGGGAAAAACAGGTGCATGGTTTTAAATTGAAATTTTAAAACCGGTCATTTGACCGGGCTATGGTACGGTTAATCTGAAACAGATCAACTTTTATTACCCGATACAGTACTGAAATAGTAAATAGCTGTCGCTTAGATGCACAGTCAGAAAAGAAATCATAGGTTAATGGGTTAATAAAGCTATTAGGTTGTCCGGAAATAAATTGCGGTTTTCTGTTATGTCATATTAGGGCTTTTCTATACTATATATTTTAAATTTATGTTTATTAAGTTATATACCATTTGAACGCGTAGATGTCGCTCTATCATATAAGCGATACACTTTTGTTTCTTGCCGTCATTTGTTCTGAGTATAACTTAAAAACGTAACAATGGACAAGAAGCATATTCGTACCGTATTTTTATATAAATTTAAATTAGGACGTAAAGCCGCGGAAACTGTCCGCAATATCAATCATGTATTCGGCGAAAGCACAACTAATGATTATAATGCATAAAAAGTTATTTGTTGAACAAGCAAGTTTGGTAAATCGTAAGGGACCAATACTCCTACACGATAACGCTCGCCCGCACGTATCACAATTCACGATTCACGGGAAGGTACGCGAATTGAGTTATGAAACATTAAAACACCCTCCTTATTCCCCCGACTTATCCCCTAAAGATTACCATTTTTTTAAACATTTCGATAACTTTTTGCGAGGAAAAATCTTCCGCAATAAAGAGGATGCTGTAAATACCTTCGTGGAATTTATTAATTCTAGAACTCCCGATTTTTATTGTAACGGAATAGGAACTCTTGTAAAACGTTGGAAAAAGTGTATAGAATCTAATGGAAATTATTTCGATTAAGTAAATTCATTCTGAGCAAAACCACACGTCTTTAAATCTCATTTTTTAAACATTTCGATAACTTTTTGCGAGGAAAAATCTTCCGCAATAAAGAGGATGCTGTAAATACCTTCGTGGAATTTATTAATTCTAGAACTCCTGATTTTTATTGTAATGGAATAGGAACTCTTGCAAAACGTTGGAAAAAGTGTATAGAATCTAATGGAAATTATTTCGGTTAAATAAATTCATTCCAAGCAAAACTACACGTCTTTAAATCTCATGTACAGAAACCTAATACTATTCCTACAATACTGTACGTTATGATCAGATCGTGACAAAATTCTAATTAGATCAGATTCCGATCGTATCTGACTTACATGGTCCAAAAAAAAAAAATCAAAACTTGTCTGTTGCTGCGGTCTAAAGATAAACGTACTCTTTTGCGTAGCCAACCATTCAAATGCGCTTCTTTTCGTTGCAAATCACTGGAACGTGTTATTTGTCACAGCGAAGTACGAACTATTCAAATGCGCTACTTTTCGCGACGAAAAACGAAACGTGATTTTTTCCCGTTTATAATGAAGACACGCGTGCTGCTTTTCGTAAGATAAATGAAGCGTGCTACATTTCGTAACGCACGTCGATATGATAAAACTTACTGCTCGACAGATATTCTCAAATTTTCGGTTGCTGAAACTGCTAAATAAAATTGTGAATCAACCATAAATTATCATTTTCATTAACGAAACGACCCGTAGTTAAGGGATCTCGATAAGAAGAACGATCGACTGTTTTCACAGAGCGTTGGTAAGATTTTTACGAAGCGTTCGGTGAAACTCACCGGAAACCTTTGTCTCCGTGGAGGGGGGTCATGCACTTCCGTTGGTCTTGCGCGTCCTCTGCGCGAAGTAAGTTCATTAACGTGAATGAGACGTTCCTGAAGAGGAGCCACTCATCGGGGAACGCCTCGTGCCTCGAGGACGCTTCTCAAAGCCTTCTTATCGTTGCTTTAACACGTCGTTACATGTAGGGAACAGTGGCCCGGCCTGTGTACGTGTAAAGTAATTCGCCGACGAACTTTTCTAATCTCCGTTCACGAGCTCCCTGTGATATTTATCGAGTCATCCACGTCGAAGCGTTTCAAACTCTCTACCTTGTTAGAATAATCTTTCTACGCTGCATAATTTCTTGATTAAACGAGAGTACCCGTTTAATTAAATATTGTTAATAATGAGTGTGCTTGTTTTTCGAATTTCTGTGCCTGCGAAAAATTGTTAAAGTGCAATTGTTATTAATGTCGATGATTTTTTACCACTCACCATTTTTTCTTAGTTTAAAAGCTATAGAAGTTATATCAGAATCAGCGGGCTGATACCATATATTAAATTTTGTCCAAACATAAATGATTATACACAATAATCAAGAAGAAGGAATTTACTGCAGTACACGTGTATGGAATATTACAAAAATTCTTAATATAATTGTTTGGATATTATTATCTCGCGTGACGAATAATCGGAATATGCGTGTAATTTTTTTACATAAACTTAAACTTGGAAAAGGTGCGTTAAAAACTGCTGAAAATATAAATTTACCATTTGAAGAAGGTCACGTAAATGTTAAGACACTTCAACGTTGGTATCCAAAATTCAAGAATGGTAAATTTTCATTTCAAGACAAATGACTGAAAAATATCCACGGTAAAGAATATAGAATTTTGCCACATCCACCCAACTCTCTCTTCAACAGACTACCATTTCTTCAAACAGCCGAGCAATTTTTTAACAAATAAATTATTTCGAAATGAGGACACTGTGAAGCAGCATTTAAAGAATTTTTTAATTCAAAGACTAATTATTTTTATAAATTGGAAATAACGAAATTAATTAACCGTTAGGAAAAGTGTATAGAATCACGTGGAAATTATTTCGATTAAACACACTATTTTTTGAAGAAGAACAATGTATTATATCTAATATTTCATTAAAAAAAAAAACGACGTTTCTTATGCACCAACCCAACAATATTAGAATTTACTTATGATTTAATTTAATATTTGATTAGATCAGACGGCGAAGGCGTCTAAGAAGCTGTTTAATCTTCCAACAGTTACATGATTTCACGAGGGCAATTCAATTATCCTAATCTCGATAAACACACGGTCCTCCATTTAGTGCGTACATTTCCTGTATGCTAATTCTATTAAGGACAAAGAGTTTGAAGTTCGCGTTACACAATACTTGCCAGCTAGTATTACAGAAATGAAGGAATCTCTTCAGCCTATTGGGTCAAATGAAATCGTTCTTCTTCTTCTTCAAAAAAAAAAAGAAAAGCGTCAAAGGTGTTCGAGCCTCGGAAAATTCTCGTTATAAAAAAATTTTCCTTTCTCCTTTTTTTCTCAAAACGAGGGTAAACTCGGGGAAGGAAAGTTCGCATGAAATCGCGAAACGTTCACCCGAATATAAAAGTTTCAGCTTGTAAAGCTGCCGTCCGGCGGCGCTTCTTCCTTCGACGCGTTCTCGATTTAATTTTAGCACTTACGAACTCAGTCCACTCGCGAGTTTCATCGAGGCGAAGTGTACGCAAAATTTGCGTTCTCGACGTATACTCGACGTTTCCGCGTGACAACTCTGAAGAAACGAAAATAAAGTGCCACGGAGAAGGAAACCTCAATGAAAATGTTTTAACTATCTATCCTTTTTTTTTTTCAGTGCTCGTGACAGTGATTTACAACAGTATAGGTAAAGTGGACCGTTCAAAGTGATTACTTTTCATGCATACACCTATTCGTTAGAAAACTTCGTGATATTCCTGTGCATTTTTGGAATAGAAACTTGGGTGAACGTACACGTTATTTTTTTTCTTCCTTAAATTTTACAATTGAACCCTTTGTAGAACTGTATTTTATGGAATATATAAGACGTCTAGAATATCTCCTGTAATTTATCGTTGTTCGCCGCAAGTATCCGCGTGGATTTGTAATTCCTCCGTGCCACGGTTCAAGAAACACCCGAAAGTGCCGGTACAGCGTGGTCCAAGAATATCCGCGCATCTCGAGGCCCGCAAGGACAGCCAAAAGTTCAACATCCTCCGCGAAACTAACCTTTGCTTTCTCTCATACGCCCCTAATCGCCGTAATCGTCGTCTTAGACCTCCGTCGAACATTCTCGTTCCTTTCGGCTTCGCGTCGATCCTCTCCTTAAACGTTCATCGCCATTCTCAGAAATCAGTTGGCAAATCAAAAGCCAGTTCGTACCCATCGCGAATCTATCTACTCTAATGGCATCAGACTCAGCTCGCCTTCTCATCAAAAGGGGGAACTTTTGCGCGGATTCAGGTGTTTTCACGATTCAATTTCCCTTCGTCTCGAGAAATCGCTGGCTCCGTGTTCGAGGCTACAAATCGCGTTAGGAATTGTCGGTAAACGTGTCACGTAGCCGCGTTACTTGGTGGCTGTTAAAAAAAAGAAAAAAAGGGAGAGAAGAGAAAGAGGGAAAAAGTTAAAGGTGAGAGAAGAAAAGGGGGCGTGTTATTCGGTCGACGATCAGCCGCGATGCAAATTACGGGTATTCATAATTTAACACTATTGACTGCTTTTAAGCGCGCGTTAAAACGGCTCCAGTCCCCTCTCACCGCCCTTCCTACCCTCAGGTTTCATTTCACGCTGGATAATCTGGTTTGCAGGCGTGTACGCGTGCCGCGTTTTTTTCCTGTAAATTTCGCCGAATGATTTTCACGCCGGTGAATAGGCTAAATTGAAACCTTTTCCCCTCTAAAGCTCGTTCCACCCCTGTCCCTCTTTCCCCGCCTTTTTGCTCGTGCCTCGTTTTTCAAGTCTACAACACGTCACTCTTATTTTTCTTCGCCGTTTAGTAATTAATGCGTCACGTTAATCGTTTCCACTTGAGGAGACGGTTTCGATTTTCGAGAAATTTTTGCGCTATCCTTTCTAACTTGTTTCCGTGAATTTTAATCGATTAGGACAGATTTTCAGTGCTTCAAGAGGGTTTTCCAAAGATTGTATTTTACGATTGACACGTGAAAAATTTTCGTCTCCGCGTAGATATCCCTCGATTCTTTATTTCTCGCAAACGTTTTCACGTATCTTCGACTGAAAGAAGCATCGTTGCAAAGAGAGTATCAACTTCGAACGACATTCACATAAATCATAAAATCTCCTCCTCGAAGGAGAGAGAGACACGTAGATTCTCGAGAGGAGGGAATCGCGAACGTACGCGAAGTTTACCAACAGCAGAAGCTGTTCTATTTGGGTCGAAAATAGAGCACTTTCGGAGCTTCTCTCTCCCACTTTCGGCGTGTACGTGCGTTCACCCTTGTTCGACCCAAGAATATCCCCGCTGGAGGACAGCGTGGAGTGCCTTTTCTTGCCTTGTAATCGGTGGCAGGCCGCGCGACGTAGCCGGCGAAACCGAAACCGCCGCTGTTTCGGAGCCTGTCAACTATATTTAAAGCAGGCCGCGCGACCATAAAAGAAAGTCGCCTTGAACTGTTGGAACTGGAGAGTCTGTGCTCTCTAATTTATTTTCTCCGCGGAGAATATTCACCGTGTGTGTACAATGTCGTGGAATTCCGTGCGAATTCGGTGCTGTTGCAATTGAAGTTTCGAAACATTTTAATAAAACAAAATCCTAAAACATCGACGAAGACCATTGACACGATCGAGTTATTTTCAACGATTAAATGGACCAGTCGCTTTAGAGATTTGCAAGAATAAAGAAAAATTGGTGTATTTTAGCTGGCTGAGTAAATGGTACGAAATGCACCAACACCGTCGTCATTAAAATCCAGCTCGACGAGCAAAAATGTGAGGCACGCGTGCACGTGGTGCCAAAGCCGAGTTTCTCCGATCTTGGCACAGCTTCGTGGCGTCTCCAAACAAGCAACGTGGACACCTAGATCCTCGAGAAAGTCCAAGCTCGCGACAACCTTTGCGAGAGCTTCCCCTCGCATCCGGTGGAAGAACGGAAGCAGAGGGACCGTTGAGAAATTATTTTTACCCCGGTGGACCGGTTTCTGGGCTTGTGACTCGTTTGAAAGGCAGTCAGGCTCGAAGGTGGGCCAGAGGAAAATTCATCGTCGCGCCTTCCTGCCTTCCAACGATCGAACAAATGTCGAGGATGCTGCGATTGGAGCTGCTGGTCCTGGTGTTGCTGGCCTGCACCCAGATTCTCACCGAGCACCGTGATTTCTTCGAGTCGAGAGCACAGTACGGTTATCATTCGAGATTCCACGATCCTACGGAACGTGTAACCAGGGACGTTCGCGTGAAACAGGGTCGTTTGCGTGGTTTCGTCGTGCAACCGAGAACTAATCACGATCTGCAGCCTGTGGACGTATTTCTGGGTGAGTTTTATGATTGTTAATGAAATTTATACATATGCGCTTACTGTGGACTGCGGAGGAGTGTAAATTAATTTGGTATCGATAACAATGTGCAAATATGCGTGATGTTTGAACGGTTAATATTTGCACCGAAACACGGGTAATATTTTAAATCCAATTACCGCTATTTGATTTGCACCGGGGGACAAAAATCTACTCGGGAATTGTGTAGAGTTTGTAAACATTGCTGTGTATGTTGCGGTAACAATGGTTATTGTTAGAAGCGAGATTGGATCGATGGTTTCTTGTTTGGCGTAGTCGGTTTGAAAGGTAAAACTTAAATTTCGTTGGTCTGATATTTCACGGAAAATTTCGAAAATATCTAATTAGGCTTTGTATTTTAACACATCGCTTTGTAATTGTAACGGAGAAGGTATTGCGTAAATGATATTTACGTTATTTTATTTAGAAAAATTAACATTTTCTATTGGTTCAAAGATAATGGTTTACATTCATTTCTCGATTGATTAAGCTAATGAAAAAGAATTGTGCAACAGAAGTGAGATCAGAAAAGTTTCCATACAGTATCTAAGAATTCAGCAGAATGTTTACAGCGAAGACTCGAAGAATATTTCAAAGGCAAATACATGTCAGTTTCTTGTTTGCAAGCAAGTAGAAAGACGTTACTCGAAATATTTTCACAAAATGGAAAATATCTGTATTTTTTTCCGTTACACTAGAACGACCACCTGGGCCAAGATGACATTTTCGAAAAGTGAACTTTTATGTAACTAAAATGTGATTGAAAAGTTAGCTACATATCGATACATATAGAAGTATACACGCAGAAAATAAAATCGGAAAGTTACAAAGGATAATACTTGTCAGTAGACTGCGGATTTTTATGCAAATTTATATTTTTGGGAATATAGTAAAAAAAGTGGAACTTCGGTAGGAAATTATTTCACTTACAAGGTATTATAAAAGGCACTATAATTTGGATATTTTGTATATGTTTTCGTATTACGTGCATTCTGTGCAATATAGCCCTTTAAATTTCCTATAAATGCGTAAAAATCCGCGGCCTACTTATCAGTATCGAACATTAATTTTCTTTGAAGTTGCTAATGAGTCAATTTTGACCCAGCCGGTCATTCTAGTGTTAATTGTTTTACAAATGAGTGTAAATTATTTTTCTTCGTACTAATAGTAAGTTTTATATTCCTAAATAAGATAACACGAATATTTTTTATTTACTACCATTTCTATTGAAATTATACCACGATAAACAAATTCTAACACTGAGACTTTTTTCACTGACTGTACATACATCATGAATTTGTCTTTCAGTTTTCATCGATCAAGAAAGATCTATCAAATTCCATTTGCTATTCCATCAAAAAAAGAATTCTTTAAAAAGATACTCAATTTTCGTAAAAGGTCCTATCCTTCTAAAACCAGAAAATTCAAGGGTCCATAAAAATGAGCTCTCTTTCGTCGAAGAGTCAATCGGGGCTATTGAAATCCGTTCACAGTCATCGTTTAGCGTAACGTAGGAAGTTTCGCAGTTTCAGGCCCAATCATGCGGCCTCCGTCGGATCGAAGCCTGCCAGACGATGAAGAGAGCGAGAGAGAGAGACGCGATTTCCAGTTTCCGGTTGCCGATACGGCGAAGTTCGGTCAGCTAGGGAAAGTTTCCTCGCAGCTGCATCAGCTCGTCTCCCTCTCTTTCTCTCTGTTCGTAGCATTAGCCGCGATGTACCCGCGCTTCGAGGATCCCGATACGTCAAAGGTTCCAAAACGAGGAGCGCGCCAGCTATTTCGGGAATAGACGCTCTCCCCGCAATCGTGGCGGTTCCTGGTCGCGTGCGCACGTCCACGCTCGCCAGAAGCGTGGCAGAATCGAGCGCGCGCGTCCCTCCACTTTCTCGAGTTCCCCGAGAGCCCCTGACATTCCTTGGCAGAGGGAACGCGAGCGTTTCCACGCGTTCAAATTGTTCCGCTTTCGAGTAGCGGTCGAGTGGCCGAGAGGCTAGGATAAATTGGACACAGGTGAAGATTCATGGGGTCTCTTGGTTGGAATAAATATCATTTCAATGATTGACATTTTTTAGAACGCGACGTCCAAGAAGATTTTACGACGCGGAACAGTTCAATTAGCTATGTGAAATATTTATAAAAATGAGGCTAATGTAGGAAATTTGATAGAGATGATCGGCGGAAAAGGAAAGGTTAGGGCGCTTCGTCCTGGGCCTCCTAGCGGACTCGTCACGGTAAGGCTTTCTAGGAGACCCGTGCTTTAGACGCGGGAGGGACTGGAAGGACTCAGCTCAGAAGTTGTATGAGGACTAGCGAGAACTTGTGGTTAGTCCGTCTCTCTGGTGGCAGAGCGTAGGAGGGTCGCTACAAAAATTGGCAAAAATTACTGTTACTGAACGTGCCGTAATGGTCGAGATCGCTTTCGTCTCGGGTTGTCAAATGAGTAGAATCCAGAAATGTGGTTGATGTTTTATTAAATGTTTAGGTTGAGCGGGGCGTCGTTCCAACTGTACTGATTAAGTGTATCCGCTGACTTTGTGTGGGTATATGGTTTTTTATAGGGATTTTGGTAGCTTCTTTAGAAAAAGGGCCTAGAGTCGAGGCTCTTGGAGTTTTTCTCAACTTCGCCCGTTCTTACACCTGTGGTGGTTGCTTGGCGTTTTCGCGTTTCGATTTGGTATTAATCGAGTTACTTATAACTACAGCAGTTATTATTAATAATAATACTGTAGGAACCGACGGAAAAATTTCTCGAGGTACCCAACGGGAATCGAACCCGGGACCTTCGGCTTAGCAAGCCGGGGCTTGGCGCATTACACCAACTATTTTATTATTATTATTATTAACTTTATTATTTACTTAAATGAAGTACATATTGTAATTAATTATGTTATATACAATATTTATCTTGGGTGTAGCGGTGCGCTGCCTGCCCGGAGGCATCTGGCGCTAGGCGGGGGGTTTGTCTGTGCTTTTCAGGACATGATGTTCTTTTTGATTAGTGTGCAGTGTGTGGAAGGGGAAAATTTACTATATAAAAACCCAGTAGCTTGGGGGTTGGAAAGTCACTTAGGCTAGGGGGGCGGGTTAGTTGGTGGTTAGTTGGGGCTTATTCTATGTTAGTGGGGTTAGTTTGTATTTACAAGTTATTTACATTATGGTATATTTGCAGTTTGTCTTGTATTAACGGGTGGGCACGCAATGGTTGCGTATGTACATTATAAGTGCCCTTTTCAGTTGGGCCGGGTAGCAGGGGTATGCGTGGCCTGTGTGCGTTTATTGGGGGCTGAGCGGCAACCCCAGGTAGGTGCTGTGTTGGTCGTGACGGTTCTTAATAGTGGGTTTGGGTGGTTGGCCAGTTTATTGTTTAGATTGATATTGAGGTTCTGTATGTGAGCTGCTATTAATGGAATGTTTAAGGTGCGGTGTATTTCGGTGATTAGTGTGCGTCTGGAGATTTTGGCGGCGATTCGGAGGCATTTGTTTTGCGTAATCTGGATTTTGTTCATGTGTGTGTGTGCCGTCGTGTGCCATACAGGGGAGGCGTACGTGAGGACGGGGCGGATGATGGATTTGTAGAGTAGGAGTTTGAGTTTTCGGAGAGCTTGATTGTTGACACGTGTCGAATTAATGAATTATTCGACGCAATTTAATTCATCGTGATCAATATTGGGGCAGGAAGGTGTGCTTATCAAAGAATCCATGGAATATTGCACGATAGCATACTGTACACTTTCCGCCAGCATGTGCCACGGTAATGAGATGTTTCAGGAATGTTTAAAACTATAGAACGACACGCTGCCTTGTGTAATCGGTGAACATATTACATTTTAATACACTCATCAGGCAGCTTCGAAGCTTGCAAGTTACTACGTTGCGAAAGTTGCAGCGTACATGGCTACTTCGGTATTATAAGAACAAACTTAATTAGTTGATGGAACTCCCGCCGTATTAACTCGTGGAACCGAACTTAATGAAGGAATGTGCAGATATCCCCGTAGACTAAGTATTACTTCGAAACTTCTACATCCACCCCCTCCCTCTGTTATCAATTGAATTTGCAGAATTTCATGCTACATGTACTTACCGCAAGAACTTTTAGGCTAAACGCCGATGATTCTCGCGGTTGTTGGAATTTTCACGAGACCGAGCAAGCCGTTTCTTAATCCAAGACGTTCGCAATCAGGCTTTTCGATTTGTACCTCGGCCGTGGCTCGGCGATTTAATATTTTACGTAGAAAAGCCGCCGGCCTGGGAATCCAATTTACCCGGGAATGGGATAAAATGGATCGGCCGTGATCCTTGCCGCCAAGCTGGAGCGTGTTAGCACACCGAACGCCGGACGAGCGCGATCAATTTAATCGATCCGCTCGCGGCGCAATAAAACTTTACGGTGATTGCCTCGCCACGACGATTTTCACGCTGAGGATCACTTGGAACATTGGTCCTTCGGCCTCGAATAGGGATTTTCGCGAGTTGTTCCCGGTGTAAACGCGTTTTCGTCTATTTTACCTGGGCTTTGAATTCTTTCGAACCGTTCCCCGAGTCTTGTACGTGTAATACGTTCACCGATATCCTTTGATAGTCGATAGAAATACATCTTGCAAATATTCCATTTAAGCCCTTGTACCTCGACAACTCTTCAGCGTTAGAGGGATGGACTGATGTTATCCTTTCTCACTAGTTCTTGTCAACGCTCTTATTACTGTACACAGTGCACCGTGTAGGCACAATTTCAGTGGTGGATTCAGCACGCATAAATAGCGACAAAAGTTCGTTCAAACGTTTGTCTTATCTGACCTTGTTTCCGAGTTGCAGCCGTTTCTGTTTTCCGATAATTCTTCTGACAAACTGAACTCTTCATTCAATCGTTTATAAGCAACGCTTGATATTTTACGTGGCAATTTTGAATGGGTCAGAAGGTCAATGATAAGGCGTCTAGAGGCTTGTATTCGAGCCGAAGGTGATCACTTCAAGCAATTTCTGCGAAGACAAGTGAACATCTGGTACAGCAGAAGAACGACTGTAACACGGAAATGAGGTCAGACAGGACAAACGTTTATATTATAAACCTTTTTTCGTTATTTATGTGTACTAAATCAACCACTGAACCTATCAACCACTCTGTATACAAAATGGGCCACATAAAACAGGCCACCTATTTACTTTCTTTAGCTGGTGTGGTACGAGAAAATTTCTACGTGTAATTTAAGTGGTTTCAAAGGGTGAATAGGATGGAAGAAAATTTTTTTCAATAAATGCCATTGTTTCTGTTTTTTTTCAAGGTCACCTATGTTTTTCTTTTGCATAAATGTATAAATATTTTTTCTAAATGTACAATAATGTGATCTTAAAATGACCTTGGATTCTCAAATTTTTAATTACATGTAAAATTTGCTTTCGTTTTCTGCAATTTCTTTCATCAAAAAAATTTTTCTTCCATGTTATTTACCCTTTGAAACTATTTAAATTATGTATACAAATGTTCTCGTATCACCATACCTAGAGAAGACAATTAGATGGCCTGCTTTGCATGGCCCAGCGTCTAATTGTAAGACTTCTAGGTAGCCTAACTGACGAATTCACTAGGAGGCCCAGGACGAAATGCACCTTTGTTTCTCTTACCTTCTCCACCTATCCTCTCTGTATTTATTTCCTCCTTCTGTAACCAACCACCGTACTCTCTTCACAATCCTCTTAGCATGAACCCTATTTCACCTAACCCTCAAGAATACTCGAAAAGCGGAAGACTATGTAGAAGCAATTAGCCTCGAAGTCCTAGGAAATTTCGAAAACTCCACTCTTGTTCGATTGTAACCAAATTAGACTTCACAAAGCGGCCAATTACTAGACGCAGATCACGAAGTCTTGTCTCTAAATGTTGCAGGAGTGCCGTACGCGGAACCTCCAGTTGGGTCCTTAAGATTTTCCCCTCCGAGATCACCGGAACCATGGCGTGGCGTGAGACAATCGCAAGAATTTGCACCAGTGTGCCCGCAAGTGGTACCAAAGCTACGAGACGAGGTGAAACCAGTCAGGTACGAGTACTTGGAGAGGTTGTTGCCATATCTGAGAAACCAGAGTGAAGATTGTCTCTACCTGAACATCTATACGCCCCACCAGCCTGAAGGTAAGAGAGCTGCTAGCGAGATTAATTGTTTCGGGGGATCAGCGACAGTTCGTGATGGAGTTTCTACTTGAAGGAAAAGCAGTTAGGAGAATCGGTCGATCGGTCAACCGAGTAACACGATTCGTTTTATTCCCGTGGAGGATCGATAGAGGAGTTCAGCTTTAGCTTAACACTAGAACTACCAGCCGGATGAACATGTCCCATTAGCGACTTTCTAACAGTGAATTTTTACGTAACGAAAATGTGATTGCGAATGTAAATTCATTAGAAGTGTATATACAGAAAATAATATACAGTCTTATTTATTAAATAAGTCAATATTTACCAGTATCGAACATTTACTTTTTTTGAGAAGTTGCTAACGTGTCATTATGAATCGGCTGGTCGTTCTAGTGTTATTGTCTCGAAATTCCAAAAAATTGTTCACCTTCTTTGCTTATTCAATTAATTTCGATGAACGATCAAAGTATTATACTACGGAGTAAATCTGCATTATAATGATTGTTAACAGGTATTTTTTCGTGGTACTTGACTAATTCCTAAGCGTTACTCGTGCGCCGACTTAATTTTGCGCGAGGTAGTTGAATAAAACTTTCGAGTGAAGAGGGTTCTTTTATATAGCGTTTTCGACACAAAATGTCGCTTGAATATGACAGTTTTGTGTAGAAAAATATTTCAGGAAAAATTCTGAAAATGTTACGATTGCTCAGTGTGCACAGTAGAAGTGAAACAGAACAAAGGAACAATCTCTTCAAACGGTTTCTTAAGGATTTGCGGCACACGTCAGAAATGGTAAAACAATTACCATAAACTCCTCGAACGACAGCGGTTTAAAAAATTTACGTTCTATAATTGACTTCGTCTTTTCGCGATAATCCGAAGATCCAAGCGTCGAAACTGAGATCAGCTTAAGATTTACGACCAGCAGAGGAATATATTTCTACCGCTTTACCGCGGTTTATGATCCTCGGTTATGGTCGCTAGACGCGGCTGAAGGAAGATCCGTGACCAATAATACCGTGAACGTTTAGGACGGTGAAAAGCGGGGGAAAAAGAAAAGGAAGAAATTCAAACGCGGTGCCAAGAAAATAAGAGGGCCACCCGTTCCCGTACATCGAAAGCCTTTATCCAAAAGACAATTAGAGAACAGGGCACTTTTAGCTGAGCGCGCGTTCAATCTACTTTCTGCGCACCCTAATTTCCACTCCGTGTTTAACTTTCTCCACCGTTGAGATTCTGAGTCTACCCACATCCTGTTTTCTTTAATCACGTTCAATTTGCCCTCGCCAATTAACCCTCTGGCGAACGATAAATTTAGCGAACAGTTCGCCGTACTGTCTTCTATTCCAATGTCTTTGCGCTTTGTCTTGAAAAATTCAAGACAAATACAAATTCAGCAAGGTCCCGTTAACGTACCTCGAAACGGCACTTTCAACGGAAGGTCAGCTGACGAATAATTGACGAACCCTTGATTCAGATAGCTGTTACAAGGACACGTTAGTTTGGAGAAAGAACTAAGCTCTTGCCTTCTTCCTTCAATTTTCGCAACATCACTGTTACCAACGCGCTCTGATCTACCACTAGACTTGTTCATCTTCCACCTTTACTGCTACTAATTACCTCTTTGCAATCGAGTGACGACTGAGAAGCGACGCTAAATAGTTGTCACTCGGTAAATAATTAATCGAGACAGACAGCAGGTCTATGGTCCTCCGTAAAATTAACCATAGTGAAACGGAGAATGCGTTAAATATCGAAATAAAATAGCACAGTGTATTTCTACGTTAGTCTAAAAATATTTCAAAGAATTCCGATTTGCAACCTTTCCTACAGCAAAATCACCTCCGAGTGCAAAGGGGTAACCTTCGGACGGCGGATGCCGGGTCATGGCTGACCCAGCTTTCAGATGTCTCTTGTTTCAACTGGCATACGAAACAGAGATATTATAAATATGTTTGTTATATTACTCATAATGTGTTTGTACAATTTTAAACAACATAATGCCTAGTAAACTTTAAAAAATATTATTTTGCTTGCGTACGGAAAATATTTTAATATTGGGTCATATTTGACCCGGTATCCGCCGTGCGTGCGACTATCACGCAATTCGCTGTTCAAGGGTTAAGCAATCAAAATTATTAGAAAATTATAAACGTCTCGGATCCAGCGTCCCAAGACGAGTTACGTTCCAACTACCATCGAAAACAGTTACGATTCAACCAGCACTAAATTATTCAACATCTACAATACTTGCACCACATTTCAATTAAAATAATACCGAAACAGAAAAAAGTTGATCTTCTTCGAGCGTAGCTCGAATCATAATTTCAACGTGAGTCAGTGGTATTGAATTACCTTTGAAAAAGGATAATAGACTTACTATACTACTATACTATCCTGCATCGCCGTGAACAGGACAGGTTCTAGCATCTTTTGGAGGAACCTGTGCCTGTGCCTTCTTCTTTCTTCTATTCGTACTCGTTCCGTTACTCGTTGAAGCATCCGAAGCTCTCATCGTTCCTTTTGCAAAGCACTCTCATAAGAATGAAATTTTTTCCACGAGAATTTTGGATTTTTCCCCCCCGATTATTAAGCAACAAAGCGGCCGTCCATGAGTGTTTACGGGATTGTGGCGAACGCGGCTGGTTCCGCGAAACGCGGCCATTCAGACGACACCTTTTATCGGGAATTTTGTCGCATTCATGCAGCAGATGCATCAAATGCGCGCGTTGTTTTCGCCGAAATGAATCGAACTGAGCTAGCTCGCGGAACGCTGGAACATTTCGCGTAACGGTTCTATCCATTATACTTTATCGAACATTGCAACGGACCGCCTTCCGCGGAAATTGATTATGGCCTATCTGTTCGATAAATAAGAAGTGCCGTTCGATATTCCGCGAATTTGAAGTCCATTGAAACGTTCAATATTAAAATTCCCGGTAAAAGAAGTTTCTGCAAGCTTGCTCCCTTTGAATATGGCCCGTTCTTTTCATCCAATTCACGAATACGTACCAGAGGACATTGTTGCAACATTTTCTGCCCTTTGCGACGCACCAGGAATCGCCGTTCGTTTGTTAACAATCGGTAAAGGTGGAATATATTCGCGGAATAAGGGAGAAACTTCAAAGAATAACTGACTTGAAAAGACTCCGTGCAGTAATGCTACATTCTCTTATGACGCATTCTCTTCCGTGCCGACTATAGTGGAATAAGCATGAATAGGGAAAAAGTACTTCTAAAGAAAGCTAAAAACCTACGATGCGTAAATTTCCACTAATGCATTTGTCCTGGTACGAGATTTGTTACCGTCGAGATAGTGAAAAGAGGAAGATAATATCAGAGAAGCAACGAAAAGGAAACAACAATGTAAAATAATCTCACTCGAGAGTAAAATTGCTTAAACAAAGAAAGAAACAAGAAGCAACACGTTTAAAGGGTTAGACCAGCTCGAAGATTTGAAAAAAATCGAATTTTTTTGAAATTCGAAATAGAGGTTTGGCGATGCGTCTGTAGTACCGCCATTTTGTACAGAAATTGAATGAAAGAATACTTTTATATTCTTTATGGGTAATGTAATGAAACCCTTCTGAAAAGTTTTCGATTGAGTCAATTATATTCTCAAAAAAAAAAAATGCCAAAGTTAGGTATCATTTTCAGGCTTCAGTAATAGTCTAACCCCTTAACCCTTTGCTACGGCACATTTTAACGCGTAACGTGGCTGACTGACGGTAAATTTTTCAAAAATTCCGCAAAATTTCTTATTTTCACCGAATCGTTTTAAAATTCGGTTTATCGAATCAAGGTGGAAGTACGTAAAGGATAAAATTAAGTATTAAATTAAGGCGGAAGTGCATCAGAAGGCTTGAACAGTATAGTGCGAGCAAATTTTCAAGACGTCTATAGGCGCCAATAGTGACGAAAGGGTTAATTGAGATCGATGAAGGGACATTGACTGGGAAATTTAATCGTAAAAGATGGTCGAGGTACAATTGCGTGAAGCGCGTTGATGCACGTTCGACAAACTTATCCGTTCACCTTCCGCTCGTCCTCTGTTCCGTTGGCCTCGCTTCGAGAAGCTAATTAAAAGTAATCCTCTGCGTTTGCGATGAGCCGTTAATTAAGGGGGGAAAAACGCGGAACGCGGCGTCGATTATCCCCGAGGGGATTACTAGAGATTTTCTTTCTCTTCTTCTATCCGTTTCCTCTTCCTCTCTTCCCCTGGTTCGAGTCTGCTCGTTTCACGCAGATAAGGGTAAAAATTAACGAAGGGAAAAGTGTGTTTTGCGGCGACGTGCAAATATTATTATCTGTTTGCGTCAAATCTCTCCCCCGTTGGTGAGACTTGAATGAAGATAATGCGATAACCATACTGGAGGATTTAAATACCGAACCTCTTCTACCTACCTTTTTCCTCCTTCTACTTTCATCCGCGTTGGAAATCTAAGGGAAGATCGTGAAGGATCGATGTGAGAAGGGACGAAGCAAAGGGGTCGGCCGGTAGATACATCTTCCTGATTGGCTCGAAATAAATTAACCTGTGGAGTAATGAAGGAATTGAATGGAAAGTCTGCGGGTACCGCGGGGCAAAGTAATTTCCAGCCGGAGCCAAACATGTTTATCAAAGCGTTCCGGAAGAGAACGTCGTCCGCGGAATCTCGTAATAAGGGATCGTAAATTACGTCCGTTATCTGTCGCAGCTAGGGGTTGATGAACGCTGGGATCGACCACCCAGTGATTTTCAGGGGCGCTGAAATTTGACTTGGAAATTCCGCGGTTTCCTTATTTGATCCTTCTTGAATCTTGACATTCGACCCCGGAATATCCTTTCCCGGCTTTTAAATACTTTCGAGACGAAACGGTTAACTGAATTAAATATTTAATCGAAAGCATTCCTGTCCAATTTTTAATAGCCCTTTCGATATTCCCAACAATTCTATACAACTCCGTATATACCAGAAATTGTCCAATGGTACACGTGACAGTGCGCGGAGCATTCAATTTGAATTTTTGCCTCGGCCGTATCTCGACGGTCCAGGGACCAGGTGGAGGTGAACGAGGTGGCAAAACAACGAAAGAACCAACGTGGATCCGTTCGAGGAAATACGAAAAGGCGGATGAAAGATGCGCCGGCGTTGCAAATAAATTGGAACCGTCCGGCCACGGGTTACAGGGGCTGTTCCCGAGAAGATATATACGTCCTCTTAAATACTGGAGCCGGCGCTGAACTGGAAAGGGTGGCGCTTAGACGGAGAAAGCCGCTTTGAAAGAGCGGACTCGCGTCTCTGCGATACCGCGTGCCACCCCCCGCACTCTTCGAAAATATCGGGAAATTCATTAATGACCGATCCGCGGGGTCCGGTCAAATAAATTTCACCAGAGGTTGGAAGAAATTTAGAGCGCCACCGCGACACCCGGCACCGTTAAAATGAAAACCGACATCGGTGTGGATATCCTGCTGCTGCTGCTGCTCTTCGACGGTTTTACCCTGTCTATACGTTGTTGTGAACCGTTTTCCGCCTTTGGTACACAAGGTGATGATTCATTTTGGAGTGTGAGGGTGTTGAATTGGAGGATTGAAGGATTTTTAAGGAGCTAGTGGAATGGATCTTAGAAGTGTTTCTGATCCTTGTTTAGGAGTTTGTGATCCTTGGAGTCCCTAGGTGTCAAGGAATCTCTTATCTTTGGAGTCCCCAGGTGGCAAAGAATTTCTGAATCTTGACGTCTCTAGGTGTCAAGCAATCTCTGAACCTTGACGTTTCTAAGTGTCAAGGAATTCCTGATGTCTATAGTCCCTAAGTGTCAAGAATCTCTGATTTTTGGAGTCCCCAAGTGTCAAGGAATCTTTGAACCTTGACGTCTCTGGGTGTCAAGGAATCTCTGAATCTTGGCGTCTTTGGACATAAAGGAATGCCTGGTGTTTGTAGTCCTCAAGTGTCAGGAATTTCTGATTTTTGGAGTCCCCAAGTGTCAAGGAATCTTTGAACCTTGACGTCTCTGGGTGTCAAGGAATCTCTGAATCTTGGCGTCTTTGGACATAAAGGAATGCCTGGTGTTTGTAGTCCTCAAGTGTCAGGAATTTCTGATTTTTGGAGTCCCCAAGTGTCAAGGAATCTTTGAACCTTGACGTCTCTAAGTGTCAAGGAATCTCTGAATCTTGGTGTCTTTGGACATAAAGGAATGCCTGGTGTTTGTAGTCCTCAAGTGTCAGGAATTTCTGATTTTTGGAGTCCCCAAATGTCAAGGAATCTTTGAACCTTGACGTCTCTGGGTGTCAAGGAATCTCTGAATCTTGGCGTCTTTGGACATAAAGGAATGCCTGGTGTTTGTAGTCCTCAAGTGTCAAGAATCTCTGATTTTTGGAGTCTCCAGGAATCGAGGAATCTCTAAACTGTGGCGTCTCTGGGTGTCAAGGAATCTCTGAATCTTGGCGTCTTTGGACATAAAGGAATGCCTGGTGTTTGTAGTCCTCAAGTGTCAGGAATTTCTGATTTTTGGAGTCCCCAAGTGTCAAGGAATCTTTGAACCTTGACGTCTCTAGGTGTCAAGGAATCTCTGAACCTTAGCTTCTCTAGGTGCCAAGAAATCTTTGACCCCAGCGATTTTTGTTCCCAGAAATTTCCCGTAAAATGTTTCCCAAACTCAGAGAAATTGCGGCAGTAACCATTAGCAACGAGAATTCACATTTCAGAAGGCAAGAGAACCACAGCAATCACGTTTGATCACCCATCCCTCTATTTCCTCGCCACGTGCAGCTTCACAAATATAATGATACGCGACTATTTTGAGGTAGCAGGCTTTTCCACGCGAATTTCGAACACCATCCCAGTCACAGTCTCGTTTTAACCGGTGGCGAAAGGTGCTAATTTTTACAAGTAACTTCGTTCCGGGACGACGAATAACGCGGAGTTGATCCCCAGGCCACGTAGTCGCGCTCTCCCCTCTTCCCACTGGCTACGCCGGATACAGCGTGCGCTGCTTCTTTTACATATGGAAACGCATTATCCACCGACACGTAGGGATCACGCCGGTGGAATAGGAAAAATTTCGCCTCTGGTTCACCGTCACGTCAACGGGAATTAGCGGCCGCGTTTCTTTCTCCGTTTGTTTGCCAAGCGATCGAATTCGCGCATTTTATCAACCGCCTCTTGTTCGACGCGTGTGTACCTCGTTAGGAGCGCTTCGTCCATTTTTTTTCCTCTTCCCCGTCAGTTGCATTTTGGTTCCGCAACTTTTTATGAACTAAACGAATTTTCGGCGGATTTTAACCCCTTTCCGTGCACGCGAAACTTCGCGAACAGCATTCGAATGCTGATTTCTCGTAGAAGATAAAATCAGATGACTATTTAAATATATTAATTCAATTACTCCTATACCGTGCGGAAAGCTAGATCTGCCTTAGATATACACTGCGGGCTGCTCCACTTGGCAATTTATACCAATATTAAATTTGCTACAAATTTTTATACAGGAATAAATGGCAATTTATTTTGATTTGATAGATTTGGGTAGATAAAAAATTCGTAAAAGTATTTTGAAAATTTCTAATACTTTTCTGAAAATTCTTGAACAACTTCCGATGTACAGTGGTCCCGAATTCTTCACCAACAGTGTACATACATTGTGTACGTAAACAAAACTATGGCCACTTTGTTATGCGTGATAATATATACTTCCTTGAAGAGGAATTCATTTTTCTCCAAAGTCATTCAGAAATTTTTTCTCATTTATACCCGAAGAACATAATGACAAAGTTTCATTGGAAAAAACTATTGATTCGACGCGATGCAAGAGATATTTCACGCTCGCAAAATATTTCAAAGAAGAAGATCCTCCGTATATTCCGTCACTGAAGCATAAGAACGAGCGTGATAGCGGAGGCAGTCAAGGATGAGAAAGTATGACTCTCCATTCTCAGATGATACGATTTCGTTCACCAATGCCTGGAGTCGGAAAGGCACGGCTGACCGTATGAGTGTCGAAGAATAGCGTCAGGTGTGCGGCCGGAAACACGTCTAGCCGGTCGATTCTCTCCAAGTCGCGGCGCGTTTACGGATTTCCGAGGAATTCAATTTCTTCGTTGGCCTTAATCCTTGCCACCCGCTGATCCCCTTTGTCCGGCGTCGGAGTATCGGAGTTCCCTAATCCCGTCTCCGGGACAAATTTAAGGCGCCGCGCCGTCGATGCTCTGGCAAATTTCGTTTCCTCGTCGCTTCTCGTGCCACCTTTGATCCCAGTGTCCGCCTGGAAATCTTGCCTATTGCTTTTCCGATCGGTTGACAAAGTTCCCAGAAACTTCGTCACTCTGCTTTTCTGCCGTAGGAGAATACCTAGTTAAATCATTTTTAACTTAGAGGAAATTCAGGAAGCGACAGTCGTGGAAAGAAAATTGATGAAATTACAAGGTACACCGTTGGCCAAAAGTTTCAGTCTATCGTGTACGTACTGCAAACTACGGAAGGATTTTCAGGAATATGTCACTTTTCTTACACAAACCTATCGAAACGATGTGAATGGCTGTTGATGCTTGCAACGTTAACACTTTACCTGCGGGCATTTTCGGCGGGAGCTTCCAGTTCCCTTACCTCCGATACCTTTGTTTTTCTTTTTCAAATTCCGAAGTCGAGTACTCGTTCGTTTTTGGACATGTCCTACACATTCTTTTTTTTATTAAAACTTCCTCGTCCCCATACAGATTTGCTTCTAAAAGATGCTCGAATGTTGTAGTATCCCCATCTCCGATGTAAGTAGCATATTTTACACGAAATTTTTCTTTAGATCGAAGAAACACACTAAACTAAACACTGCATCTAAATATACATTCATTTCGTTCGTTCTATACATCATTCTGTTAATTATGATGTATAATAAGTTGTTGAATATCAATTTATAAAACTAAAGGTAAAGCATAAAGAAAAGATTTTATAAAGCGGGTATTTAAAATTATACAGTTAGCCTTTCCATCATATCCTTGAAATCGCAGTTATTTTGCTGAATTGAGCTATAATATTTTAGGAATATATTCTTGAGATACTAAACTTTAAAAAAATGTAATTAAAAATAAATCGAGTTTTTGACCCCTCTAATGAGGAATACCCTCTTAACCGCGGGCGCTTCTTACAACGTATTAAATTGTACAGACAACATTAAAACTGTCGATATGTATGGAATTATGCAATAATTGGAATTAAGGTATTATGTGATAATATGTGGTACCGGTTCACGGTATTTTGCAAAAAGAGCACATAAATACTGCAGAACTGCGTTTCTTCGCTGCACTGTATACATTGCAAGCTCTTCGTGGATTTTCATTGGTCCCTTTTCCTATTATTTTCGTAATTTTATGTTTCTTCACGCCTTCGCGTAGCTTGCTTGGTGGATCACCCTTCGCTACCGTATACCATGCTGAAGTACCTATTTCAGAATTAGAATTAGCAGGTGACATAAATAATATAGGGATATTTAAACTTCCTGGGCTCTGTTCTATCTGATTCGTTTGTTTCCTGTGTCGAACCCAACAATTCGCTTTAAAAGTCGCGGTAGGCGCCACCCGACCTGTGGTATGCGAATGGGTTTCCCTTGTCCTATGATACACATCTTCTTAAAAATTCGCCCGATCCATTAGGACACCTTTCCTGCATTCCAGACTGACGCCAAGATGGCTTTTCCCGGTACCGCGATTTTCCGAGTCCTCTTCAGAAATTTCCCTACCCCACGCGCATTCCACAGCGTCCATTCCCTCCAGTAGGGCCGCATATAAATACTGGGCCCATACAAGGGAAGTTTAGTCTTACGTTTAAAATCTAAGGAACTACAACGTCACTCTGTAACGGTATTATTATAAGTAAAGCACTTTAAACAATCTCCGGAGTGACCTCGACGACATAAATAAACGTTACAATTCCGCGATAGTCGAATACGAACACGCGTTGAAGAGCGTTGACAGTAGTAGTCACGAATACGTGCCGCCGCCGATAATGGTTGACCGCGGGAATCACACATACGTGACTTCTGCAAGCAAAGTGTTAATTGCAAATCCATAAAATTTGGTAAGTGGTTCCAAACTTTTGGTCAGTAGTGTTTCTACGTAATCACCATTTCTGTATAATAACTGATACATCTAGAATTGCAAATCCATAAAATTTGGTCAGTGGTCCCAAACTTTTATCTACTTCTCCAATTTTTTGCCTGAGGATCGTCTTGAAATCGACGACGAATTTTATCATCACGATACAGGTATTAGTCAGGAGATGCAGGATGATAATTAGTCCACAGGTAGACCATAGTTTTGAGGTCGAGGATGATTCGTGAGGGAGACTCGTGCTCGAGTGGCACTCGGCTGTCTCAGGGTCTTTGTGCAGCTTCGTCCTCGCGAGCTTCCAGCAGGTTCAATTTCTTTTGTACCGCGTTTCATCCAACGCCAGAGAAACCTACTGAGACCCGCTCAAAATCATTAGGAACTTATGCCACTCGGCTAAGCGGCATCTTTGATGGCCGCTCGCCTAGGATTTTGATGCACCCTTGCTCTGAATGGGCTGCTTTTTACTTGCTTGTGTCTCACACGTCAAAGTGAAGGATTCTTTCGCAATGAGGACAGATACTTCAGGACTAAACGGCAACAATTTAGAATTGGCGTGTAATACTTCTAGAAGCAAACAAAGTGTCCTTGAAATAGATGCACGTTTTAAGTTAGATTTTTATTCCGGCGGTTTATAAGAATTTACTGTATCACTCTCTGTTTCGATACATATGTAGAATTTTCATGTGAATAAATTACCAACAGTGTTGATAAAATAAGTAAATATTATAGTACAATTTATCGGTGCTATGAAGTATCGTAGCTATCACAGTATTTATTCAGTAATAATATACGAAATTATGTGCCAGAATGATAAATAAATAACTAACCAAATAATGTCAATTTATGTCAATCTACCTCAACTGAACATTCCTTGTTGATTTCAACGTGCACCTCTCATAAAATTCGTAATGTCAATCTACCTCAACTGAATATTCTTTGTTGATTTCAACAAGCACCTCTCAAAAATCCAACTAATCTGTCACCCTGTGTACACAACGGTATTCTTCCACTCCAAATTACACCTCTCGTCACACTCCACATTAATTGACCATCCGCATCGAGGCTCGAACATTCACCGACTCGTTTAGCCTCCGGTAGAAAACGGGTGCCATTTCCGCTTCCATAACGAATGAAATTTCACGACTCTCCTTCCCCTTCCCCCCGTCGATATTACTAATTAATAGTAAATCAGTCCGGCCAGGTAATGGATGGCGTTTTACCGGGGTCGCGTCCTCCGCGTATCACGAATAACAGGCGTGCTCCATGTCGGGCCGATAACGTCGTTATCAGTGCATATGGGTTCCAGGACCCACGTGCGTTTGTCATATCTGTAGTCGCGACGCCGACGAGGGGAGAGGTTGGGAAGAGGGTCGAACGACAGAAGAGGAGAATAGTGGCCGTTCAAGCATTTTCCTCCCTCCAGCCCTCCCTCCTTCCGCCGATCAGCCGTTCGAGATTTCCAACGCGATTTTCAGCGTGCACCGGAACGTCAATATTAAATTTACAAGGGACACGGAGAGGTCTTTCACGGTGTGTCGCGTGTCCGTCGTGTTGGAAACGTTTCCATGCAGCGACCTGAGGTGTCTATCCTTCGACCTCGTCGAATTTCAAGATGTTCCCTTTGTTTCTCTTCCTTCCGTATGGATATAGCTTCGGTTTCCTGTTACGAAATTTTCACTTTCGAAAACGTTAATTTTTCGAACATTTCGACGAATTTATCAAATGAAATTTCTCATCCGTAGAATTAGGCGGTTGAATTAATTCCAGTTCGAGATGTATTTTAAGCTCTCCACCCTTCGCAGCGCGCTATCGCGATGCTTATGCACGGTGAATTAAATTTTTTAGCAGCCTGAATCTTTCATACAGCTTGAAATACACTTGACTATGAGGAGGGACGAAAAAAGACGGCGGAAGCAACCTCTTGGTCGAACAATCCTATTTCTTCCCGTACGACAATACGTCGTAACAATCCTGGGAGGACGAGTGCTCGGGAAATTTCTGGGACGTTCTCTCTGGTGAGTTCCGTTTTGAGAATAGAGCCGCCGATAGGGGACGTTCGAATGGATCAAAAACCGAAGTTCCTCGGGCGGGGAATTGAAAATCCACAGTTTGTGGACTGTCGTATATCACGTCGATGCGGACGCAATGGAACTCGTCGTTCGGGATAAAGCGCTCGCCACGGAGAAAGTATTTTTCAATTCGGCCGATAATATTCGCGTGCTGCTATAGTACACGCGCCAGTCATCCTTCAGTGGAAATAAATCAACGGAATATTCTTTTCTGTTAGAGACAGAGGAACGTTGATAGAAGTAGAGTAGTCCCAAGAAATCGACACTGGAAATATTTTCCTTCCTCTGAAGTACTATGCTCGCTTAAAAGTAATCCACGATTTAAAACACTTAACCAGTTACGAATCGTTTAACTAAAAATACAGTATTGTTACACGCACGTTCGCAATACCGTAGAATGCAAGAAAAGTGAAAGAATGTCGCAACTAGACGTAGTAATAAATACAAGGTGTCTCACTTTTTAACGGCTAAACGTTGTCAGTATATTCTACGAGTCGAAGTAAGAAAAAAATGTTATACAAACATAGGTCTTTTAAAGCTTTATTAAACAGTTATAGCAATAATACGAAATGAAGGGAACAGTAGTACGGTTACTGCAATGTAACACAGAAACGGACCAGCAATATTTAAGTTTACTCCGCCAAAAACGGTGGACATTTTGAGATGGAGTATTAGATGCTTCTTGCATAAACCGAATAAACGTAAATATTGCTGATCTATTTCTGTATTACATCGCAGTAACCGTGAATCTGCGATTGTTCCCTTCATTTCGTATTATTGTCATAACTGTTTAATACAGCTTTAAAAGACCTATGTTTGTATAACATTTTTTTCTTACTTCGGCCCATAGAATATACTGGCAACGTTTGGCTGTTGAAACCTGGGACGCTCTGTATAAGAAGCACAGGGTGCTCGCAACGGTTGTCTGACCACGAACGGTCACATACTACTTACCGTTCTACTGCAACTGCCAGGTAACGCGTGGCCGGGGAATAAGGAAAGAATTACAGGACGAGGAAGGTTCAGGAAGAATTCCGGATCGTCAAGAAGTTGCTCCCGTTAGTGGCGTTAGGGGATCAGGTTAGAAATTGGCTTTGTTAAACAGAGAAGCCGTGCGTTTCCTGGTGTCGTCGCAGGATGCCTGCACGCGTCCCTTAAAAGTCTAATGGTTCGTGTCGCGGAAGTTGTTCCTCGTTACGACGTCTTTTCACGTTACAACGCACCGTTCTTCTTCTGAGTAACATGTGAGTATTTACAGGCGACAGTGTTTACGCCATGCTTACGTGTCACGAATTTTAAAATCGTTACTCTCTCTCTCTCTCTGGTAGTATCTTTTATAAGTATTTCTGTTATTTGGACTGTTGTGAATAATTTTCTGTTTAAGGATTAACTCAAAAGTTCAGACACCCGTGACTCTTTTCATTTTCCAAATTTCGTCAAAATTCTTGCAATCTATTATGCTATTCTACATGCTTGAAACTATTTAGTAACGTACTCATCTTCAGATACCCATAATTTCTTTCATTTTCCAAATTTCGTCGAAATTCTTGCAATCTACTATTCTACATGCTTGAAACTATTTATTAACGTACTCATCTTCAGACAACCATAATTTTTTTCATTTTCCAAATTTCGTAAAAATTCCTACAATCTACTATTCTACATGCTTGAAGCTATTTAGTAACGTACTCATCTTCAGATACCCATAATTTCTTTCATTTTCCAAATTTCGTCGAAATTCTTGCAATCTACTATTCTACACGCTTGAAGCTATTTATTAACGTACTCATCTTCAGACACCCATAATTTCCTTCATTTTCCAAATTTCGTCGAAATTCTTGCAATCTACCATTCGACACGCTGGAAGCTATTTATTAAGCACAGAAATTTCAATCTTCACCTTCTGGTAACAAACTGCCCGGTGAAGAAAGGAAAAAATAACGAAGGCCTTGGGACCAATAGGCGGTAACGATGTGCAGCAAAAACGAATGAGCTTTCAGCCGCTATATATAAAATTTGTCTAATGGTTCGGAGAGAGAGCGGCCCGTGGTCCCCCTTCCTTCTTCCGCTCTTTCTTTGCTCTATTTCCAGCACGATACCTCCGCTCTCTCGCTCGGTGGCTGACCTTTCTTTCCTTTTCCCCTTTCTCTTCCTTTGTACCCGACCACCCCCGCCGCCCCATCCTGCTCTACTCTGAACCACCCCTTCCTCTGCCTCCCTCAGCTTCTTCGCCACTGACGCCTTCTTCCTTTCTCGGCGAGTGCGCCGGAGAGTTTGAAAGAACTTAAAATAAACGACGCGCTCCGGCCAGCGTTTCT
>NW_017100169.1:585256-598489 GCF_001263275.1 Habropoda laboriosa
GGCCGACAATACTATTTCTCTCTCTCTCTCTCTCTCTCTCTCTCTCTCTCTTTCTGCTTCTCTTCTCTTCTCGATCCTCCTTTCCCCCCTCCCCCCGTCATTGTTGCTTCTGGCAAGCCGAAACTTTTGTTCACAACCACGCGTTTCTCTGAGATTTCGATCTCGTACACGGAGCTGACCATCCGTTTCTCTGCGACGCACACCTTTCTCCTTTGTGAATTTTGTGGTGTAATTTTCACTACGCTTAATCAGCCCCAAACGATCATTTATTGCTCGATTATATCGCTCGAGTTGTGCGATAACTTGGTATCCTTAAATGCTACGTCGATCTAGTCGGAAATTTGTGGCAAAGAAGAATTTGCATAAATTCGATAATTCGAAAATAAAAAGAGTAATCTAGAGCGGGTTCTTCGGGCATAACGGTTCGTTAAGTCAGATTTCAATTAGTCACGGTTAATGGCCGTTCGACGGCCTACGTGTTCGAGGTTAATACGATTTTTAATTTTCCGGCCTGTCTGCAATCCTTTAACGTAATTACGCGTTCCATTGGAAAAACCATTTGAGGTAATTACGGCAGCGGCGTGAGCTCGAAGCGAAGCCAGCAGCCCGGATACATCCTGACGTATTACCAGCCCCGATGCTTTTAATCGACTGTTTAATAATTCCGCGTTTTCGTCATTTCACGATGACACCGCGGCTTTTTAATGCGGGAACGTGGATGAATTCGCCTCCGTCACCGCCGTTGCGATTCAATCTACGAAGACCGTCACGATTTTAATCAACGTGAAACACCTCTGATTAATGCGCTTCACGTTGCACCCGGGGTGCACTGTACGCGTCGACCTTGAGTAAGTGGGTTGCTGACATTTTGGAGGAATTATTAGCTGCATGGCTGAGTAGTTCACTTGTTCATTCTTTAGGGCGATGAAAATATTACATTAGGTAATCTTGAATGTTCATTTTGAAAAAACTTAAATTTATTGAAATTGAACATTTTTATTTCAAATAATTTCCATGATGTTCGATACACTTTTGCCAACGTATTACTAAAGAATCGAATTTCTAAAAGAAAGAAAGGCGCTAATGAATCTCCTCGATCTAAACCTAGTTTACACCTGAAAAATACTGTGCTCGCAGTTTACTTCGGAGTTAATTCTTTACAGTCTCTTAATTTCGAGTAGCACTATCACATTGCAGAGTTATACAGTAACGAATTGGAGGTCGTCTACCAAAGCTGAAGGTACAGAAATCTGTTCCGGTCAACAAAAAGGACCATATCCTTGTGCGAGCACAACTGTACAAAAATTGTACATTTTTCCCTAATTTTTCTTCAACCGACTTTCACTGTTTCCACTCACTTGACAATTTCCTTACGCAAAAACGATTTAGGAAGCAGGAGGATATTGCAAACGCCTTTCTATGGTTCGAGTAATGGTTTCTCAAAAAGATCGGTTTAAAACCGCGAGAACAATCTTCTAATTTTCTATTTGGACATCGCTAGGGTAGATTTTGACATAGCTGAACAAAGCGCTATCAATTTTCGAAAATATTCACAAGTCAGAATTCCTAAAATTCATTTTTCTCGTCCTCAACAGCCGTGGACATGTTATAAAGACGGGTATCCGAAGGGTAAATTAAATTCTTTGTAAGGGTTCGCCAGCCAAAGTCTCTAACGGGTGAGTCTAACTTGGAGGAAATTCCTCGCCGTTACGAAACTTCCGCCGACCTCAACGTAGGCCACGTATCATCGCTTCCCTCTTAGACATGCTAAGGATATCGAGGAAGAATGTTCGAGTCGTTCTTTACAGAAGTTTATTGGTCGTTGAGGCTTTAAAATTAGTATACATTCATAAACTCAACACTACGAGTTCAGTGTAATAAACGGAGTTAAAAATGAAGGCAAACACTTGCAAGCGCAATTTCATTTCGTATTATTGTAAAACACTTTCAAAACGGCGAACTTAAATTGTCCTTCCTGTCGTTCCTTTGAGATATATTAATCGACAGGCCGATAAATTTTTAACCCTTTCTTTCAATTCTTTCACCATCTATTCAAGGCTTTCGAATAGCTAGTGTATTAACAAGTGATCCGTTATCCTTCCATAAATTGAAGAAAAAATAGAAGAACGACAATACACTCGCAATTTCAATTTCATCGTCCCGATAATTGTTTCACACAGTAACACCCACAATTGTAAATCCCGGCTCCGCGAATCCACTGTTGCGGTTGAAATCGCCTCAAGACGATAGATCGTCTGTTTATTCACGCCACCGGCCAAAATATACGGTGTTTCGCGTGAAAACAGTCCGCCCCTCTGTTGAACACCCGAAAACGAATACGTCGTATCGCGGTGTTATCTTACCGTGACGTGTAAGAGGGCACGGTATCTTCCGTGCATCCCAGCGATGCCACGGAAAACAATTGGGATGCGTGTATCCCCCATAATGGCGCAGCCGATTACATTAGAGCAGCTTGAGAACGAGCCACCCTGTATAGACCGCGTTAATCTCGATGGACTGCGCCAGCCAGAACACGGACACGCTTGTTTACCGAGTAACGATTAACTACAGAGATAGGGAATGCAAATAGCCGCGAATCCCGCCGGGCGTTTGGTTTCACCGGATAGCTCGTGGATGTCGTCGAGCTCTCGTCGTGTGTGTCCGCCGCCCTCAAGACGCGCTTCGCGGAACCACCCCTGTCGCCTCCCGCGTTGACGATGTTCCGGGAAATTACTATTAACGGTTAATGAGCTACGCCCGGCTAAAGTGTAATTTCGTTAACGAACATTTTAAGAAGACGCTGCAGTTCGTGCCGCGATTTCATTATCCCGTTTGTTTATAGGGAGAGAGATACGCGTGTTCTTGAGTACATGCTTGTGACTGTTCACGTGTGTAGGGTACTTTGATATTAGGGTTGTTACGGTCGACGAGCTTCTTGTTGGGGAAACACGACAATCGAATGAAATGAAGTTTTTGGTATATGTTTTGTACGATACAGCTTTTGTTTTAGACTCTTATGGTTTGCAAGGTATTGGAAATGTGTTTATGCGATGGTTAGTTAAATTCTCGTTGGCTCCGTGTCGTCGTTGCTTGATTGTAATCACATGAGTAAAATGTGTAGAGTTACAATTTGGATACGTAAATATAGAGTAGGAACTGAGGGAAACATCGAGGGACCCAATGGGAAAAGTCTGACTGGCAAGCCGAGACTTTGCGCACTACTCCAATAACGCCCTCTTTATTTCTTCTAGTCGATTCCCTATTTGGGTATGAAGGCCCCGATCCTGCAATAGTTACCATAATTTGCATATCAATAGCTACTATAATCGTAATTATGCTAGAACTGGTACGGCCAAACGTAGTATATTTCCAACGCATGCAATCACTACAAATGCTGTTTATATAATAACTATTACAACTACTGTAGGACGAGAATAAGTGAGAGAGAGAGAGAGAGAAAGAGTGCCTCTTACGTAGGCTCGGTTCCTTCTTAAGTACTTTTAACATGTTTATTGTCGTCTATTTACTAGCTTCAGCCGCGCCAATCACAATTAACGCGGTTCCTGATACGTTCGGCCTTGGCAGCGAAAAGATATAGCCTTAGATCAGTGCAGTTTGAGTATCAGTATTGTAGCCAGGATAGTGGTGTATCGAGTACTGTATTGTATTCAGCATTCGGCAAGAGTGACCCTGTATCGGCGATTAATAAACCTACTATTCCTACACTACTGTAACTATAATTGCTATAGCTACTATAGACACGATTTCTTTCATTTCTAATTTGGCAGCTATGACCATAGATATTATACTTGCAACAACTACAGTCACTTTAACTACTATAACTATTATATCTACTACACATACAACACCTTTCAATTCTAATCTGACAGACACGATCATATGTAAAGTACCCACTGTAGGACAACTATAATTACTGTTACTACTATAAATACATCTTTTAAGTCTAATCTGACAGATATGAGCATATGTAAAGTACTCACAATAGGACAACTATAGCTACTGAAACTATAATTACTATAACTACTATAAATACATCTTTCAATTCTAATCTGACAAATGCAACCATAGGTACTACACCTACACTACCGGCCAAAATTTTGGAATCACCGAGCATTGCAACTTACACAAAAATTTTCAGAAAAAAGTCAGCGACTTTGAGAATTTTTTATCGTTCGAATCAATTGATATGAGATAAATTGATAAATGTAGAATTGAAATAAACTTCAAATCTATAAAAAATTAGCAGCAGATTTAATATTGATGAAAAGTGGGAGGTGATTCCAAACTTTTGGCCGGTAGTGTATGTACATACATTTACAGTCACTGCATGTATTATGTCTATATCCATTACAACTACTGTAACTATAAATACTATAGCTAGTATAGATACAACTTTTTTCAATTCAAATCTGACAGCTACGGCCATTGGTACTATACTTACAACACCTACAGTCACTACAGCTGCTACGTCTATAACTATTACAACTACTGTAACTATAAATACTATAGCTACTATAGATACAGTTTTTTTCAATTCTAATCTGACAGCTACAGCCATTGGTACTATACTTACAACACCTATAGTCACTACACCTGCTACGTCTATAACTATTGCAACTACTGTAACTATAAATACTATAGCTACTATAGATACAACATTTTTCAATTCTAATCTGACAGCTACGGCCATTGGTACTATACTTACAACACCTATAGACACTATACTATAATTGACTATAATTATTATAGCTGCTATAGATACAACTTGATTCAACTGGAATTTGACAGTCTTGTAATAGCAAGTAACCCCTCGTAATAGCAAATAAACTGTCAATATGAAGGACTAAGCAGTGACGTTCTTCGAGACTTTCCACTTAATATGGAGGAACAGGTTTGGGATGTGCAACGGCTGCTCGAAGCCTATCTACGAGCGAGCAGACGCCACGATGGCGGACAGTAACATATTGGCGGTGCATGCTACGGATTTTGGTTCATCATTATGGAAGTCTCGAAGCGTGGTCGCGTCGAAGAAGCCCACCCCTTTGGTCCGATAGCGCGCTGCCCTCTGTATGAATATCCGTCTATTCAGCTGGCCGTGTTTACCTATGGTTAGACTACCGTCGAGGATCACGTAAGGAATCGGGACGTGAACGCCCTAATAATCGAGACCTACGCGACCCGTCGCAGATTAATTCTCGCGTATATATTCGCTGGTGTAAAATAAACGAAAAATCCCTCTTTCTTCACGATGATAATTATGTCCACTGTAATTCATTTAAGAAGACCTAGCTTTTAAGTAGGCAGTGCAGAAGTTAACGGAACTTTTGCACTCGTCGGACAATTACACGAATTTTTGCTGCGACAAGTGGTAGATTTGAGATTAAAAATTCCAAGTATAATTTATGAGTTACGTTCTTTTGGATAAATTTCTGTCGTCTTTGTAAACCATGAATTGATTATTAATAAAAATCTCCAGTTTCGAAGTGACAATTGGCGACGTTGGATTAGCGTGCAGGGAACTGAAATAGTTTTTGAAAGTGTTCAGGGAGCGTTTAGTGTCTCGTCTATTGCCTCGGGGACCTTTGGCCGGCTATTGATTCCTTGAAGACTCGGATTGATTCGATCGGCCGGGCGTTTGCTTACCGTTCTATCTCGACTGGAAATCGGACAGGCAATTGCACATGATGGACACGTTAATAATGGAATCAGCCGTGGTCCCCGTTGGATAAATTCTGGACGTCGGATCGTACCTGCCGTCGGGATTCGAACGATTCGACGTCTTCGTGCAAACATGATTTCCAATTTTCCCCTATGCTCCCCTGTCTGCCTCTAAATTCTATCCAAATGTAATTAGCATAATTGTACATGTCATGTGAATTCGCTTTTAGAATCAACCGTATATATTATAGAGGGGGCAATTTGCATTTGATCTCTTTTTAGTGGTGTAAATGCTTCAGCAACTTTAAACTATCTTTGCTACGTTAATCTGACAGAGAATATTGTGAAACGCTGCTAAATTTTTAGTATTCTCTTGAAATCCGCTTCCTTAAATATTCTTGGAACTGTATGGTTGATCTCTTTACAAATTTATAACTAATCTCAGGTTTATATATGCACTCTGGTTTACAAGTATTAGGGCGCTTACTAAATGTGAAACAAAATTAAACAGTCCTTACAAGATTCTGAAGATCCTAAAAAGAATTATTCAGTCTGGAATCTCATTGTATAAGTATATATATGAGATTTGATAGAAAAAATATTAAGATTTGTGTCATAAAACTTTGTCAATAAAAAATTATTCTAGGCTAAAATGGCCCCCCTTAAAATTGTCCCTTGAAATTGCTATGTGGGCATCATTACCAAATGCCTTTTACATTTCTGAAAACATCGTAGGCATTTGAGTTGTCGGAAATTTTTAAATACCAAGATTGTTTTTAAAACTTTTGTACGCTTTCTTTTATCTGTTCTGAGGTTCGAATTATTCTGGGATTGGGCAACCATTCTAGTTTGTTTTTCTTCTCGGAATTTCATTCTATTCTTTTAATGATTGTAGCTTCTTCTTACTTTTTTACTGCAACTTCTTATCTCAATTTTTTACTGAAATTATTCACTATTCTACTTCTTATATAGAGCTGCTGTATTAACTATACAAACTTCATTAATTACAAAACATGTTCTAAAAGCTCAAAATGTGAGTAAAGCAGAATTTTTTGATTTTGTACCACATGAGATTCGATTAAAAAAAATATCTGAACCAGCGTCGTAAAATCTTGTTAAAAAAAATATATTCTACGTTAATGTCGTCTGCTTTAATATAGGCAGAATAACAATAACTGCATTATATTGTACCGTCAATTTTTCTTTTCACTTATGAGATATACAATCTGCATATTTTTTTACCAAACCTCATATTTTATTGATACATAATATATGGTACCAACTTTGGCGTAAAAATGTATCTTAATGCATTCTGCACGAATACAATTGTTGATCTAACACATATGAACAGAAGTGTGCATAAATATTTGTCCAAAATCAATTCCAATTCTACTCCATAAATATTAACGTAGAAGGTCAATGACCGGAACGGGCCGATCATATGGTCGAGCTCGTATTCGGAAAAAACCCGCGATACACAATTAGGCAAAACGAGAGCAGCGAACTCGAAAGGCCACGGCTTTCCGACGTTCGTTGTTATTAAACAAGAGCGAGTGTGATTGTGCGAATGCGAGGCATGGGTGCGAGTATCAAAGAGAGAGAGAGAGAGAGAGAGCGAACGCGGGTCACGGAGACCATATAAATATCGAAAACAATAGCGAGACGTGTCCTATTTTCTGGCGAAGCGATATAGCGTTTAACAGTGTACTTTGTCACACAGCTATATTTTCTAAAATACAACGAGTCTTTAATTACGTTCCTGCATTCTGTATCCTACGTTAATTAAAAATATTTTTCCATTTTTCGATATTTATCATTTCGATAGAGCCATAGGATCTCTCATAAATCGAACAATACCATTCGAAACCCATAAGACCCATGTCGTTACATTCATTCCCAATTCTTCTCACCGCAATCGAAAGCAGACAACATCTGCCGTAAGATTCGTTTCCTCAATGAGAATCGTTTCCTGCTCCGCCAACATCCAGAAAGTATCGTCCTCGTGAGGATCTCTTATCGTGTACAAATCGCAGCAATTCACCGGGGATCGGTTGTAAGGCAGTGTTTCGCGAGGCGATCGAATCCGTCCCCGTTGTAAATTCATGAAGCATCGATTCGAGGCCGAACGACGCGGCTTTGCATGAGAACGCCGCCGGAAACGGCGGCTAGAATCGCATCATCGCCGACTTAGGATCGATGGATCGACATGGCTTCGCGAAGCGGGCCGTTTGTCGCGATAAATGACGCGGGAAACAAGCTTGTTCTCGTTTGAGAGCTTTCTAGGCGATTCTTGTCGTGATTGTATCGACTATTTTTAGTATACTCTTCTAGATACATACAGAGGATGGACAAATGAGTATTACCACCTTCAATATCTCTGGAACCGTGAAAGTAACAGAAAATTTCTTTCTCTCATCGACTACATACTATACAGGGTGGACCAATAAGAATCAACCCAGAAATCAAGTCAGAATTAAATATCTCTGGAACCATGAAAATAAGAAACAAATTTTTCCATTTTAAGAATATAGTGTAAACTATACTGTAGTATAAACTATACTATACTATACTAATTATACTATATACTATGCTACAGTATACTGAGATTACTTATTCGTATCAGGCCCAAGAAATTTTATTTCACATACGTTAGAAACTAATGACAATTTTTTTTAAAACTGTTGTTCGAGATTTTCAGGTTTAAATCGTGTCCAAAGTTTATCGAATTCCAACATTTCGCCAACATTGCAGTTTGCTTCATCAGAGTACAGAGTCACACACCGATAATGATCATTACATTAGAGACCCGCAGATAATGATCATTACATTATCCGTGTGTCTCTGTATCCTGATGAAGCTAACTACAATATTGACGGAACATCGGAATTCAATAAACTTTGAACACAGCTGAAACATGGAAGCCTCGAAGAACAATTCACGCAATCCGTGAAAGCTACGAGAAGTCTCAACGACAATTTGTCTGAGGAAATACAATGTCCTTCTCAAAAATATCAAATAATTTCCCACGGTATAGTAAACTTCTTAAGTCCTTAACACTCAACTTTCGACGTATTTAATACTTGTTAATCCAACCTGAATATCCAACACAGTTTCAACTCGGAATCGTAAACGGAAGTAGCCCAGTTCTTCCCTTCATGAATCATCCCTTCCACGATCCCTCGATCCGCCCGGAACGAACAGCAAGAAGTTCCGAAGTCCCTGGATCCGGTAGGAGGGGAAGAAGTTTCGAGACATCGATTAGCGAGATTGAAAACTTCCGTCCCGTCCCACCGTGCATTACGATTTTCCCACGGGCGAAATCGGGGGAGCGGGGAGGAAAGGAGATAGGGTAAAGGGAAGAGGAATGACGGGCAGCGAAAACGCGAGGCTAATGGTTTCCGGTAGCCGTCAAAGGGACATCGATTAACATTCCCTCCCCTGTTTTTCCCGTACCTCTTTTTCCAGCCTCAGCTTTGTTTCTCTTTACTTACATTTCGATTCGGTGCTGTCATAGCGCCCCAGGGACAAAAGGCTGGAAACTACATCGGATTCGTCACGTTTACGAGATCGCTAGATAGGGGCTGCTGTTTGCCAACCATAGCGTTTGCAGATAGTTTTCGCGACCAACAAACGACACCGACATCGCTGAAAATGTTTGCAAAATTGAACGTAGCGAACTGTATTTTTGTATTTGGAAATTTCTCTTGCGCCAAAGATGCTAAGAAGATATTAAATATTAAGAGAAATTAGAATAACTCCTTACAAGACGTCTTACAAGATTTATTTTCTGGTTGGTTGTTCGCCTCCAACACCTGCTGGTATAGAGAGCCAGCTATATACTAACAAGGCTTAAATGATAATCAATATATTTTTGCATTCAGCTGATATAAGGGGAACACTGAGGTGCAGCGCGTTGCACCAGCTACTCAGAAAGTCGAAACTAACTGTATTTTTGTATTTGGGCTAAAATTTCTCTCAGATGTTAATGTAGTCATTACTAATATCTAGGAACTGAAAACCAAGAGAAAAAATTCTTAGAGTCGAATAGTTCTGTTCTGTCGATAGTGGTGTAGCTGGAAGCAGATAATCCGCTGATGGAGGTATGAGCCTAGAGTAGTGCCATTCAGCAGCCCTTCAGGCGGGCAAGGGCACCCGCCGATGCCCGCGGGCAGAGTTGAGGGCGAGGTCGCGGGCTAGAGATGTCACATACGTTAAAGCGGAGTGGGGGAAAGACGTTTATGTTACATACCTTCGAAACATAATTTATCTTCTTAACACATTGTTGACGAGAGACGCGAATTGTCAACACCCGTTTTACAACTGCTGGTGACATTATACGCTAATTTGCATGATCTATACCTCTATTATGGTTACTACCTACATACACAGGGTGTTCCAGGTTTAAAGTGCTAAACTTTGTCAATATATTCTATGGGTCTAAGCAAGGAAAAATGTTATATAAACATAAGTTGTTTAACGCTTTATTAAAAAGTTATAAAAAAAATACGGAATTCGAAGGGAACAGTTAAGCCATATTTACATGTAGTTTTATGCGAGCTGTGTTTACTATCTACAGTCATTAAATTAATACTAATTTTTGTTTAATAATTATTATTACTGCCGATACTAATTTTAACACTAAATTCGTAGATGCAACTGATATTCCATTTCAAAATGGCCACCGTCCTTAGCAATACAAGATCGACAGCGGTTCAAAATGGAATTTATTACTGTACGAAGTTCACTTGTATTTTGTTTCGTCTCGGTGAACTTATAAAACAAGAATAAATACCCGTAATGTACTGGTACAAGGAATTAATGATTCATTCACTGAGATGAATTTTTATAATGAGTGGGTACATTTAAAGTTTAATTGGTTCTTGTAGGTGTGTCTTTATGCACAGTAGAGGGCAAAAAAAAAAAAACGGAAAGTGGTAAAATTACAAATACGTTTCTCTTTCCTAATTTCTTCGGTGTATCTGGCAAACTAAAGGCAGTTACGGCAGAGTTATTAAATCATGCGGGTAAAACGTACAGTCGTCCACGTTTACAGGGTTAAGTTTTGAAATCTACCTAAAACGTATAAGTTCCTGGTAACTCTGAATAACTCCTAAATTACGATCTAACAGTTGCTTCGATTTCCATTTTAAACGTACTGTGTCTACTGGCTATGGGAGACATGTTCGTTAAATTGATGCTTCTCGTAGAAGTCTGACAGTTTCGTTTCTGGATTGATATTACTCATTGGACCCGTCGATACATCGCTTTCAATAAGTTCCATGAAAAATTGACGAAACTGTCCTTTGGCCTTGTCAATGTAGCCTTTCATCGTTTTCACTATTGATGTACTATCTTGGGCGACATTTTCGTTCTGTCCAGGGTTACCTTCCATCCAATTGCTATGTGGAGTGCAATCCAAGTGTTTGAAAAGATGGCAACGATGGAACAATATATACGCGAACAATGTCCCTCTAACAAAAGGTATCTTCCTTTAAATAAATAAATTCCACCGAAGAAGCGGCGTTAACTGAAGATGAGGAAACTTCCTGATCTCCGAGTTATACCTTAATCAAGCAGCCGGCGAATGGCTCAAAGTTAAGCTCCTATAGCGTTCCCCGAGTCTGAGCAACAATAAGTGACAATTTCGCCCGGGGCGTTTCGATAACTTTCTTATTATGCAAATCTTCGCCCAGCCAAGTAGCTTCAGACGTCAGTGAGAGCTCTAACAGCGTCTATGTTCTGAATCGAAGAAACCAATGAATAGTCATTTCTTTTCTCTTTTTTCTTTAAACTTCCCGGAATTACTTTATTCACCTACGATCGCGGTTCACCCTTTCCCGAAGAGATTTTTTCCTCACCGCGAGAAACCGATTCTTTCAACGGGGAAATTGTTTCAACACGAGCTTTAACGGAAGTTTCCGCGAAGTTTGACGATTTAACGAGAAACCAGTCGCCTCTGATTTTTTAATGGCCAGCTATGCTGCAGACGCTTTCTGAATTATTGTCGTTGTTGTAACAAGTGAAACTTCCTTCAGGAACATCTTTCGTTCGGTCTTAATCGAAGTTCGGGAGTCCCCGCGGCACCAGCAACTTCGTGGGACTGTAAATAATGCAGCGAACACAAGCTTTCGCGAATGATGTTTGCGTTCCTGTACTCTTTGAACTTTCTTCGGGAACTCGACTCTTTTAACTCGTTTAAACGGAGTTCCTTCGTGTTCTCGCCGATTGCTCGCTTCCTCGGCAGCTTCTTTCAATCGGTTTATCAAGTTTTTAACGCAACACGACTTGTTTCACCGTTAAAGCGCTTCTCGGAGATTTTCTCACGTCTCGAATCTCGAAATCGTGATGTACAATCGTGGCACAATGTTGCACGTTGTCATTGCACAATTAATTCTCCCCGCAGGTGTTATTCACTACAACTTCCTAAATAATAATGAAACTATTACTTCAGAAAAATATCGTAAGGAACTGGAAGAAATGCATAAAAAGTTATTCGTTATACAACCAAGTTTGGTAAATCGTAAGGGACCAATACTCCTACACGATAACGCCCGCCCGCACGTATCACAATTCACGATTCGGAAGATACACGAATTGGGTTATGAAACATTGACACACCCTCCTTATTCCCCCGACTAATCCCCTACAGATTACCATTTTTTTAAACATTTCGATATCTTTTTGCGAGAAAAAATCTTCCGCAAACAAGAGGATGTTATCGAATTTATTAACTCTAGAATTCCTGATTTTTATTGTAATGGAATAGAAACTCCTGTAAAACGTTGGAAAATGTTTATAGATTCTAATGGAAATCATTTCGATTAAATAAATTCATTCTAAGAAAAATTACACGTGTTTAAATCTCATGTACAGAAACCGCAATTTGTTTCCGGACAACCTCATATATAGTTGAAAGGATAACACGTTTATACACAATTCCTTCTTGAAACCCGTGTACGACAGAAATTTTGCTATGGATCAAAATGACCCTGCAGTCGTCTCCCGTGACCGTCTAAAACCATTCGCCTTCCGAGGGTTGAGTAAAGTCTCCAACAGAATAGCCGGCGCTTTAAGTGTGAATCGTTCTACAAGCAATCATTCCGCTGTATTCCGCCAAAACCACGATCCAAAACACCATGGTTACTCTCGTTCCATCTGCTCGTCAAGCCAACATTCCCATTCGCCAACGAGTCCAAACATCGTTAACATCGTCGTCATGATCGAACGTAGACGAACCCTGAGAGAAAGGGGTTAAACAAATGCCCCCGAAACTTCTGCAAGATTTTATCGAGCGAACGGCAGAGACGATTCTCGTAGAAACTGGTTCAGGGGAATCGAGGTTGGAACAGAGCAGTCCCGAGCTGTGGTACAGCAAGGAGGAAAAACGAACGTGGAACAAGGACGGAATACGTGGAAAGGGGAAGCTTCCGTGAGAAGGGCGATGTGGGGTTGGCGCTGTTAGTAAAATAATAGGAACTTTATCTGGAAGTCTGCGAGTTCGCTCGGAAACAATTATATGGGGAGGGCCGGGCCAGAAGTAAGGTTACCGGGAAG
>NW_017100169.1:598531-623972 GCF_001263275.1 Habropoda laboriosa
GATGGAGAACGGGGGAAAAAGAGGGAGGTGGAAAGAAAAGGGGATGGATATTTATATTCATTAGAAAGTAAGAAGTCGGGCTGGGGAGCAGTTACAGCTTGGAAATGCTTAATGGGGGTTTACGCCCGCGGCGTTTCGCCCGTGAGCGGCTATCTACGTGGTCCGTCGAGTGTCTGGCCTCGTTTCGGATCAGTTTCGAGTGTTTCTATAATTCGGAGCGCAGGCTGCAACTCCTCCGGTGATGATGCTGCTCTTGCACACTGAATTTTTACTTCTTGCAACGTTCTTTTTATTTCGATTCAGCTTGTGTTCGAAGTGAGCCTTAAGCAGAAGGAGCGTAATTCTGGTGTGTTGAGAGGGTGAAGGGTTAAGTAGCGGGGCTACTGGTGACTGTGGAAGTTGGGATACCAGACCTGGCACTATTCGCGTGATTAACCCTTTGCACTCCAGTGACGACTGAGAAACGACATTATTGTTTACAATAATTAATTAATCGAGACTCTCGTGAAGCTGATATTTCACAGAACAAGTCCATGGACCTCCCATAAATGTCTAAGCAGTGAAATAGTTTGACAGAACCAACTTCTAATCAAATGTTACAAGACCTTGTGCAATATGAAAACACATTAAAAATTGAAATAAAATAGCTACATTTGTCAAAATATGTATGATTTATTTCTATCTCAATTTTGAAAAATTTCATCAATTTTTTAGCAAATATAAATGTAGGATGTGAACAGGGAGAAGGGAGCAACAACGGGTCAACGTTGTAAGATTTAATAAGGAAAATAGAAATACGAAATAAAAGATACAAACTTAACCACTGCCTCTTTCGCTCGTCCCGCGCCTCACCGACGCACCGCTGTCATCTTTCGGTAGCTTTTGTCTAGCTACCGCTGCGCTAGACCGCCCCACATAAATATCAATTCTGAAGGCAATAAATATTAATTTTTTGGCACAAGCGAGTAGCAAGATTTTCTGCTTCCCTATAGCAGAACGCGATGGGTTAAGGCACTTCTTCGTAATTGTTAATGTTCGGTACAGGGTGGAGCAGTTGCAAAATTTTCTGGTTTAATAAAGGGGTTGACTAATTTCCTGGAACACGTACAATGACGAAGTCACTCGAAATTTTAATCAACAACCCCCAACAGCGACTCGTATTATATTTTTCATTAAGAATTTCGTAGTTTCGCTATTCCTCGAATACCTCGCGATACTAAAAGAATTACGGCTGTCCTGTAAAATCCAGGAGAGAAGTCTCTCAGCATTATCCAAAACGTCTCTCAATTTTATTAAAACTATTCAATATCGCTGCCTCCTCTAGAACTAACGATTCGAAATTTCGTTCTCTTCGTCGTCAGACGGAATTTATCGATCGATCGTTAGCGACGTCCTTGTCGTTGCATTTTTAACCGTGAATTTTTACGAGGACTAATAGCGAGACAGGGCTGATAGGGAACTGTGGAAGGCTTTCGTTTAAAGTTGTATTAACGTGTCACACTTGGTCGCGCCTTCAGATCGACTGGCAGCGTCACGGGGTTAGTCCACGTGCCGACTTCCGGTTGGACCGATATATCGACCGGTCGAACGACGGCGCCTGATGCAATTTCTGTCCGATAACTAGCGACAGGTACGGTGTGAACGGTGATTTTCCACGTTAGCTGGGGAATCCGTTTTAATCGATGAAATTCATTTCAAGCGAGTGAAACGCGACGATTTCTGCTCTGTTCGCTGCTATTGTACAGGCTGAATCGATTCTACCCGAGAACACATCACTCCTCTTTGTCTTTGAAACGTATTTTTGAGAGTCCATTAGAGTGAAGATATTTCGAAGACCGGGACATTCTTGAAAGTTGTTAATTCTTCGTGCTTGGAAAATTGTGTTACGTTCGGGAATTGTTATTAACACCTTTGGAAAATAGCTTTTCTACTTAAGAATTTTTATTATATTATACAGTCTGTTCCACAAAAGCGTAGACGCGATATTTTCGAAACTTGAGGTCAAATGAGGGAGAGATTGTGTTAGCATAAAAATATGAAGTTCCCTCTTATACGCATTAGCTTTAAATCTTTTAGTATCGTTTTTGTTACTGAGAAATACGGACCTTTTCGAGATGAGTGCCGTGTACGCCAAACGTTTCGAGGCAGTCTTCTTGTGTTATCACCCAAAAGGACGAAAAATGAGTGTTAAAAATGCAGAAAAATATATGCATTAATCTCGTGAATTCGTTAATAAGTAGACACGACGATATAAATGTGGAATTGGTTTAATAATAAGATGTGAGTGATGGCGTGAATGTAGTGAGTATATCGTATGATCTCGAGATTTGGTAAACGAGCGGATCATACAGGGTAACTGGGGGTAAAAACAGGTGAAGCGTGTTGTTATTGATATCTGAGAGTACGTGAGAATTTATTGCGAGATATATTTACAGAGGGACAATCAAATTATCATTATTTCTTTTTACGTTTGTATATAGTTATTGTTAAAAAATATATTCCTATTTAACTTATTAATAAGTGTTATACAACCACAATAAAGAAACTGAATGTATCGATGACCTCCCTGATCGAGATTCAAAGCGCGGTACCACGAAAAGGGAAGATAAAGTGATCTTCCGGCTATTTTCAAGGAATCCAACATTTTGGTAAAAAGGACATAAATATAGGGATTTTGACATTGAAACGTCGCTTGACAGAAAATAATGTTTGATGGAGCAGTACATTATCAAAACCGTTGCTTTCAAGGAAGCACGACGAAAGTCGGCTGGCGTGGGCACACGAAAAAGGTTGATCGCGATTGGAGTGGTGTATTCAGCGATGAAGCATCTTTTTCGGCTTGAAGTATCAGATGTGCCTGGTCTGTTTATGAAAATCCAATTGTCCAAAGACGTGTTAAACATCCATTCGGGAAACATGGAGGTCTCTATCACTCTCATATACCACGAAATTGGTCGAAAGTATACCTAGACGTTGTCAAGCAATAATCGCTAATGGTGGAGATTGGGCACACTCTTAATTAAGTGCGTATTAGTTTATTAGACGTAGTTTCGATGTATATAAAATTTTTTACAGAAAGAATCAATTTCCACAGAGATATCGCGTCCACGCTCTTGTGGAACAGACTGTATATATTTATTTAAGAATTTTATTAGAATATTTTTCTTACAATTCAAAATGAGCCATGATAATTTGTTTGAGCCGTTGATTTTTCTAATTGTACCAGCTGAATTCATATTCAGAGAACAGCTTTAATGGTATTATTAGGTCATTGCACATAAAATGGCCGATTCGTAAATTAAATTTCAAACCTCATTAACGTAGTCAAAATTAAATTTTATTGAATAAAATAAGCTCTAGCAGATTCAACATATTTCTGCCAACAAATTGCAAGTGAAAGTGTACTATTAGAAAAATCTGAATATTAGCAATAAATTTTGCAAACGCATCTTTAATTGTCTTCTTATTGTCGAATATTTTTTTTTTTTTGTTAAAAAATTATCTAAATGCTTGCACTAACGTTGTGTTGTCCGTTTACTAGCTGTTCCTACACCAAACTATATCCCTGTTTTAATTCGTAAAAAAGCATCACTCGAATTTGATTAGAATCCAGTTCTTACTTTTAACGTAACCTTAACCTAACTGCTTCCGGGCAAACAGTCTTGCATTTAAAACAGTAGACTGTAGATTTCACTTTTTCAATCTGTCATACGAACACCGTCGTTTCGTATGCACCAACCTTAGTACAACATTGTCACCATAATTCAGAAAGAGCCACGAGAACACGTTTTAACTTCGACATTGATTTTTCTAATTTTGTCAGCTGAATTCCTGCTCACAGAGCAAGTTTCACGTTTTCACAGTTCACGAGCAAAGGATCTTGTCGAACACAGAATGAATTCTAACGCGGCCCTTGTGTACGCGAATGTACTAATCGCGTGCCAAGCCGCTTTATATTGTTCCTTATTCAAGGAACGCGAGCGAGCGGGCCGAAGCGTGGAGTACGCGGCTCTTTTTGGCCGTACATCAAGCAAAGATAAGGGCTCGCCACTTATTGCCGGGAAATATATGGCGACCCATTAAGCGGCGCAAGAAGCCAGTTGCCCCCGGCGATGATTTACCGGTTGCCCGCTGAAAAATACAACGTTCGGGCTGGTGGCACTCGTTCCGCGGATTTCACCGGTTTGACGATGGCAAAAACAGAAGCAAGAGAAACTCTGCGACCAAGAAGAGCAACTGTGATTCCGGAGAATTAATACAGATGGGTGAAATCCGGGAAGATTAATTCGTGGAAATACTATTATTGTTATTAACGCGTATGCCACTGTCGTTGGATTGAAAAATCGTCCAATTTACAGTGGTAACAAAAGTTAAATAATTTCGCTTATAAAGAAGTGTATTCCTAATAAGGTAATCTTTGTCAAGTTTTACAATAAGTGAAATAAACTTTCTTTGAAACTTCATTTTAATGGAATGCGAGGATTAACAATACACTTCTAGCCAAAAGTTTAGGATCACTGTGCGTTGTAAATTACAGCAAAAATTTCTAGAAAAAAGTTAGCAATTTAAAAAATTTTTTATTATTCAATTGAATTGAATTGAGGTAAATTGCTATTGATCTCCATAAGATCAATTTCAAATCTATAAACAATTAGTATAATATTTAATATCGGTGTATATTTGCAGACAATTCCAAACTTTTGGCCAGTAGTGCGGTTTTATAATACCAACGTATCAGATAAGTGATTGTTTCAAGCTGGACAATTGCATTAGGTATAGTTCTAAATAGTGTGGGATGTGTTATGAGAAGTGGTGGCTGGGGTGGAAACTTATTTTATTTTAGAACTTTATTAAAGGTATTGTTCTAGAAGATACACTCTTTAACGTCTCTATGCTCTTACAACTCTAAAACTCCGAAACTCTGTCACTCTATGACTCGCTCCCGCGGCCTACCTCGTTTACGTATAGGCCACATACTCGCACTCTCTCTTTCCAGAACGTTTTTCTGTTTAGGATTAGGTGATGCTCACCTTCGCAAAAACGCGTGTTGACGACCGAGGGACACCTAACCATTAATTGCTTCTAGTGACTCGGATTCCTACAAATCGTTAATCGCTTATGATGACTCGGATTCTTACAAACTATCAATTGCTTCTGTGGGAGTGAATGTGAGAGCGAGGGTGAAGGAGAGAGAGAGAGAGGGCCGCATTAGCAGTGTGTGTGTGTGTGATCCGCAAAGGCTAGCGCGATGGTTTCATGGGCAACCGGCTGATCGCTCGGTTTGCCAATAGGTCACTGGGTCAGTGGTCGAACCGTGTCACGTGTGTGTGTGTGTGTGTGCGTGGACAAATGAAGACTGGACATTTGAGGAACGATCAACAAGGAGTGTTGGAAACGGTCGTGGTGGAAACGGGCGAGGCGAAAAAACAAGCGATGAAGGGGAGAGCGGTGAGGCATGCGAAGCCGTGTGGATCTCTAGTGTAGCATATGAATAATTAATCTCTCAATAAATTAAATAAAGTTGTTCGTTTATGTGCTGACTCAACACCATCACTCAATCCTCATACTACACTTCTAATGGCTCGGATTCCTACAATAGTTTCTATATTAAATATAGAAATAATCGAACCCACTACTCTTCGAGTCTTCGTCGATCTTGAAGTGAAGCTTCCCGCTGGTCTCGTTCTCCACAAATACAGCTGCTTTCTTGAAAATTCAATTTCTTCCTGTGTTGCTTTTCCAAAGTATTTCTAACTAAAAGCGCACAGCTTGTACCGTTCGCGTATCTAGTGACTGACGATTTTAAGACGAACGGTGATCTGCGTCAAACTAATCACGCACACCGATTTGGAGAAGGGTGATTGTTTTTGAAATATCTCGAGAAGGTTTACTTTTTATCATGTAATTAAACTAATCAAAATTTAACAGTAAATATAACAAGGAAATTGTGAATAGTTGTCGTCATGTGTGATGTATCTGTACTAACTGAAAAATTGTGGTGGTGGTTGAGAATTTATTTGGTGTGTCTGAGAGGGTGTGTTTTAAGTATAGATGCTGATTGGTGGAGGTTGACAAAATTTGACTTTAGGGAATGTGGGTGTGGAAGAAGTGAGCTGATGGCAGGGGTGTGATGAGCTGGCAAGCAGTGTAGACAATAAAGTCATAAAGTCGGTAGATCTGGTAATTCATGTTGACTAAAATACCGATAGTGGAAGTGAATGGATATCTTTTCCTTACGCGGTGCTGCGACACCGGTTGACCAAATGTCTTTATTGTTTCTACGTGCCTCATTGCAGGGTGTCCAGGATTTGGGAAGAGTAGGATTTAGCAGATGGTTAAAAACGTTAAAATGAATTATGGTTCGATACCGAACACAACTTCTGAAGAAAACTTCGAAACCCCGATATTCTTCAAGAAATGAAAATAAAGTGTTACGGAACGGGCCGTAACGGTTGAGATCGCCTTCGTTTCGGGTTCGTTAAAGGCGTAAAATTCCAGAAATGTGTTTGTTGCGACCTGATGAGGACGCAACGAAGTCTCGGTTCGGCGGATTATAGTAATAAGCCACTTAGTCACATTTGGCCGCCAGACCGAGGTGCCGACGTTCAGAAGACCGCGATATACCCCCCGTGGACTCACCAGCGCGACACTCGGACAATAGGTCCCAAAAACACTCGGGACCATAAAACATTCGTTACCGGGGATCGAATTTGTTTACAACAAATTCGGTCTCCCAAAAGGTCACAGTTTTCGTCGACCAATAACCGAACACACCACGTTTTCCACCTCCATAACACAACCACCAATCAGAACCAACCTAATACCTATATATACATCTACACACCTGAAAACGGACAATCACAGTAAAACGAGTGCACGAGACACATCGTCAAAAAAAGAATAACCGAATTTCAACTGAACATCTATCAAACATCTACATCAACGAACCAAAAGAAAAACATCTAACCCAACAACCAAGTTTCAATACACCTCGAACCAGGGAGAACTATCATCAACCTGCGCCAGAACTCCTGGTCATAAGACTTGATCAAAGTCCACGACGCAACAGTGTTTGATGTCGTTTTATTTTATGTTTAGTTCGAACGGGTGTCATTCTAGGTATATGGTTTTAAACTATCTGTCGACCTTGTGCGGGTACATCGGTTTTACACTAGTTTTGACACCTTGCTTCCGACCAATCAATGGTCAAGAAAGGGGCTTGGAGTCGAGCGTCGCTTCGTGGGTTTTTCCCGACTTCGACCCCTTCTTACTTGTGGCGGTTTCTTGGCGTTCTTGGTTTATAATTATAAAAGTGTTTGGTAACGATAATAATAATATCTAATAATAATGTTAATAATAATATTATAATAGTGTCTAATAACAATGTGTAGGGGAAAGGCAGTGGGTTCGTAACATAAAGATTTCGAAAACACTCTTGTTTCACCTTTTTCTCAAAGTTTAGTCCACAGTGTTACCACTAATCTCTAATTTATTCTGTATTCTTCTTTTTTTCGTTAAATTTTCGCCGCATTATATCCACTTCTTGCCCGATTCCTCTATTCTCAAGTAATTCCGTATTTCTTGACCGATGCATAATTCACGGGACACCGTGTATGGAATTCTTATTAACAGACGCGTTCGAACATATTTGTCAGTGTCATCCCCCGGAGCGGCGCGCGTCATGTTTAATGGCGAACGAAACTATTGCGGCAGACAGTAGAACCAGCCGTCACTGGTCAGCCCTACCCGTTCGTAGCCACTTTCCGCCCGACAATTCGATTTGTCGTGATTAACGACCCCCTTCGATCCCCCGGATCCATCTGCGCGAGTATTTATTGCGCCTGGGATCGCGGCTACAATTAATCCATCGTTTATAATTCGTAATTAATTACCCCCGCCGCGTAACAAGAGACTTTTTCGCCTGTCGTCCTGCTCGCCGCCTCCTCGTTACACTCGCTTTATCCGCTCATAAATAATTTATCTTTCACACGTGCAATTATCTTTTACCATTCCATAAAGTAGCAGGTAAAAAGGAAGTAATAAAATTAGAATCGAGACGAACAGGAATTGTCTAGCATAAATTTTGTAAGATAAGGACTTTATGGAGGTCTTAAAAGAGAAATTTATTTGAAGAGTAGAGACATGGAATAGCAGGAGAATGCTCCGAGAACAAATTGCCCATTTTACACTTAACATACTCCGTACTACGCGACAGTTTTCCGAAGTTTCATTCGACGAATGAGGATGTTCCTCCGTTGAAAGTGCAAGTTTAAGGGAGTAGGATTTCTGAGGTTGTGAAGTATAGAACTACTAAATTCTAAATTTCCCGACGTTTACTCTTTCGTGTTTAATGACGACTGGCTGGACCGATCAGAGAAGTGTTTAAGGCAAGGGGTGGAAATTTTGCGTAAGTTATACTTTTAAAGTTATACTTTTTATGTTGCTTTGTTAATAATAGAACTTTATCGCCTCCCTGGACGAGTTTACGTCCTCGAATATCGTCAGACTTTTCTTTCGTTTGTGTCTGAGCAATGGCTAACGTACATTCATCAACCAGAAATACAAATTTCGCGAATTTATGCCACCCTTCTGTGCCTAATAGGTTTCGAGATATTGGACTAAATAAGTTTACTACTCTCGACTTTGAGGGTGCTTTTCACTCCTTCAATGTGGACGATTGACGATAAAAAAAATATACGCGTGGAATATTTCTTTGACAACAACCGCATCCCACGTTTAATTTAAAATCGGTGATTATCGCTTTGGAATGTTCCCTTGTAAAATAAAACGCGTTAACCTTTAACTGATCAAGGGAAATCCAATGAACTCACGCGCCTAGTTTTTACGAATATTTTAAACAGTACTTGAAATATGCAAAATTCCTCTATTAGGAATTCTATTCTAGTATAATTAAAGATTTTTCGGAAGCAAATAAAACATATTTAAATAATTTTATTACATAAGTGAACAGTAGGAGTCCATCAGACTCTATGACCTATTTTTCCAGAAACCTCCAAGTACATATATATTCCCTTAATCCTGAATATATCTCAATAAATAAATTTCCAAAAGGTTCTGAGTATTTTTGAAAATTTACCCTAAAAACAAGCTATACCCTTCACAAAAATCGCGTATTAATGCTCATATATTCCAACAGACACCGCCTGTCCGTCTACACTACATAAATAAACTATTCTATAGGAAAGGTTGTAAATCGGATCTTCTTTGAAATTTTTTAAAACTGACGTAGACATAAACTATGCGATGTTATTTAAATATTCAATGCATTCTCTATTTCTCTATGGTAAACAAATCCATGGGGACCCATAGGTCTGCTCTCTGTCTTGATTCATTATTTACCAAGTGACAATTAATGTCGCTTCGCAGTCGCCACTCGTTTGCATAGGGTTAATACCCAAACGTCTCGTCTCATGGACAAAAACCTCGAGTCCAGTGCTGCACACCTTCACCCAAAAGCTGAAAGCCTTACACTTGTAATTCTCCTGCCGCAGCGAATGTGTTAATAGCAGGTTAAATAATGATATCAATAACAAAAGGAGAGTCAAGTCCTGGGAAACGATTGAACAAGAACAAGCACGACCAGGAATCGATAGCCGCGTAGCAAGAAAGGAGAGCAGGTGCGCTGACGGAGGGATTCCTCGGCGAAACACAAAAAGGACCTGGCAAAAAGGAGACGCGAAGATGCATCGTAGCAGACATGCACAGTCGAAAAAATTCCCCGGCGAAGTACGAGTAGAGGTGCAACGACAAAGGACTAGAGAAGAACACCTGATGTACTTTTGCCCGGGTTTAGAATGTTTCAGGAGGAAAAATTGCAATCTTCGAAACCGCGAAAAACGAGTGAGAGCGTAAATAAGTTTACGGCTTGTTTAAAAATGCCACCGATGAGCTAACGTTTTATCACCTAAGAGCTTTTATTATTATCCCAAGCCAGGGCGTATTGTACCAGTGCTGTGTTCCTCTTCTTATTCGTAAGAAACGAAGGCGATTGCCGCGCCAATATCGAGGTTACATGGTACCTCATAAACACGGCAGATTACGGCAGAGCACGGGAGGATGACACTCGTATCCCCTGCCACGTTATTTTATTGCCGTTGTATAGATTCCCTACAAACTCCGGCAATTTTTGCGCCTGCTCGAGGAAACTTTTAGGGGCTTAATCAAATTTTTTATTTGCTCCTGCCTCCCTCCCTCGCTGTTGCAGGCGTTGCGGTATTTCTGTCTGAAACGGGAACAAGATCGCGTTACAAGAATACTTCCGACACGGTTCCTCGTTCTCTAATTTTATCCACGAAGTAAACACACGGCTGAGCTCCATTTCTTTCCACGCTTAACTTTCTTCCGTAAAGCGTGAGAAAAAGGGGAATAGAAAAGTGTGGAACAAGTTCAGTTTGCAGTGAGTTTCTCGTGGCAATTAGAATTACGGTGTACAAGTGAGGAGACGTATTTTTCTGAGCAAAGAGTTCTTTAATGGTATAATAGATTCTTTGCAATTCTGAGTAGAGATTCGTGTACTTCTGTCGTGTATAATTCGTATTTCATTTAAAGTGCAAAGTGGAAATACTAAAGTATCTACGTGAAAAAGTATTTGTGGAGTTCGTAGTGAGTTTCTCACTGCAATTAGAATATTTCTTGGCCAAGCATGTTATGACACGGTATCTGAGTCAGTGTTACCCAATCTTTTATGGATTATGCCTCACCTCAATGCCTTAAAGATTTTAATCCCTCCTCTAGCATAATAATCAATCAAGCTCTGAAAAGGTATAATGTAAATTAAACCGGAACATAGATAAAACTGCTTTTAATTTGACTTTCTTCAATTGATATAAACTATACATTACACTTTGCATATTATAAAACACATATCATAATAATCGATAATTTTCCATCTACAATGGTGATTTTTTGGCTATATCAGTGACGAATGCAGCATCATTTTCTGATTTCCCCCCTGTGAGGCATACACTGATCTAAGTGAAAGAAATTCTATTGTTCTGAACAAAGCGTTGTTTAAAGGTAGATTCTCAGGAAAGTATCAATTGTGTCTTATACAATTAATACTTCATTTAAAGTGAAAAGTGGAAATAACCAAAACTATAATAAAATAATAAAAGTGGACTAACGTATCTCCTTATGTACATGAAAAAATATTGCCATTTTTATTACACCAACTCTTCCTGAAATTCTGAGAAAATCTCTTCTTGCATATATGTACGTCTATCTTCACAACCATAAACGGAACGCGAGCTTTGCGTCAGTTGGATCGTAAACGATCGATGTTCGATCGCTAGCGGGGAACGTTTTCACGGCCGTTTCCAGATTTCTGAGTGGCGCAGCTGGCCAGCATGGCTGAAATGGCCTGCATGGAAAGAGAAACGATAGATTCGCCGAGGCAAGCAATGCGCGTCGAATACACGTTGCACGCCAGCCGAGCTTAATTATTGCAAGGCGAAACTTGCGACCCGCTTCAACCATGGATGCCCTAATTTATCAGGAAGCTCACCCTTCGCCTCTTCAGCCACTCCGATCGCTTCAAGCATTTGCTCCAGATGAAGATTCCGCGATACGTCGGTCGTAACTGAACTTCTCAGTTACCTGGAAATCAGGTGAAGTTGTGAATTGTATTACCTCGAGGGAAACAGATGGAAAAGTTTCCTGTGGAAGTTCGGTCAGATATTGGTTAATTTTTCAGATTACGAAATTGCAATCAATGGCCCCTGGTACTTGAACTGTTTTATTACTTGACTTAATTCTCCAGCCATTATCGAACATCACGAATTGCCTTCTTTTGTCTTGCGATTATTAATCTGTTAACTGGGGAGGAGGAGTAAATTCATCGTTGATTAGCCAATACCTACTTAGAACACAATAGTTTACGTATAGAAGGACTGTTTATTTTTAATTTTTCTGTTATGTTTGTGTAAGATATAAAATATACTCCCGTTTGTAATGATTAGGACACTTATTCAATGTGAAACAAATCTAATCATTGCAAAATTCCTTATTTAAAGGAGTGATAGTATTGTTTTCGTATAGTAGATTAGAAAATAGACCATAAGTTGAACATTTAAATATTCATAATACAGTAATTTTTCAGAACGTTAAATTTATTAAGATTGTGTACATTTTCATAGTTGAGTAAACTTAGTTAAGCCTAATTATTAAGGAAATTTATTTTAAATATAAAAAGATCATTTTCTACGAATCACTGATTAACTGATTTACCTTGAGCGCGCCCCAACCAGTCACATCCAGCACACCCCTCTTGGAAGGGAGAGGCGTGATTGTGTGGGATTCATACCCACTAAAACCTCCATGGCTACCCTCGTCGGGCATGCTGGGGGGCCCAGAGGATCATTTTCAAGTGCATTCGGCTACGCCCGACCGAAGGAAGGGGCTCAGACCGGCCCCTCCCTTAACCATTTTGGTCTGTGAACAGTTTATATCACATATGGGCAAGCCCCGGCCCGCGTGCCAGATCCGGCCCTAATCTATTTCAGCGAAATTTTTCTGATTCATGGTGGGAGAAAACAGTGAAATATGAAGTAGCAACTTGTTTTAATTCATTTAGTATTAATTTATTTTATTTAATAATTTGGTCCGGCCCTTGACTCGGAGACAGAATGATAATTTGGCCCCCGAACTAGGAAAGGTTGCCCATGTCTGCTTTATATGGTACTTACTTTGGCCAGGAAATGTAATTTAAATCATATAATACTTTCTGTACGAACATAATAGGTGTCTTAATACTTATGAACGCTACTGTACATCGTATTCATATTTGTAAGAACCATGAAGTAATTGCTTGTAACGACACCTCCTACGCTCTGCCAGCAGAGGGACGGACTTACCACAAGTTCTCGCTAGTCCTCATAAAGGATCCTATTTGTATATACAGGGTGTCCCGTAACTCCTCGAACACCCGGAAATGAGGGGTTGCTGGAGTGACTCTGAACAACTTTTTCCTTTACCAAAATGTTGTTTGAAGCTTCGTTTTTGAATTATTAACGAAAAACACTGGCCAATCAGAGCGCGCGTAGAGCCCGCGCCCAGGCACGGGAGCGCAGGGACTGATCCGCGCGCGATCGTGAACAAACGCGTACGCGTGACTTCTCGGTTATCGATCGCTGTCAAAAAATTTTGACTTTGCACCGCTATTTTTATAAGGCTTAGAGAAATGGTTTTTTGCCGTCATTCCCACGTTTGTATAAATTTTTGAAAAAATTGCAATTAGTCGGAATCGCGCGCGAATGAGCCTCTGTTCTCCGTTCCTGAGCGTGGGCTCTACACGCGCTCGGATTGGCCAGCGTTTTTCGTTAATAATTCAAAAATGAAGCTTCAAATAACATTTTGGTAAAGGAAACAGTTGTTCAGAGTCACCCCAGCAACCCCCCATTTCCAGGTGTTCGAGGAGTTACGGGACACCCTGTATACAACTTCTGACCTGAGTCCTCTCCCGCGTCTAAGACACAGGCCTCCTAGAAAGCTTTACTGACGAGTCCGCTAGGAGGCCCAGGACGAAACACCCTAACGATCCTCTCCATCAATTACCTAAAACTCTTCATGTTTATAATTTTCACTTATTATTAATTATAAATGTAGAGATTGAATTTCTGTTGGAGAGATTACAACCTTCATTCCCCTATTCACCCTCAATCCACTACCAATCCTTTAAACTTCCCAGAACTTCACCGCACTGCACCTATGTGTACCTGCCATAGTCTTCCACCAATTCAACTCTAATTAGCAATCTAAAACGCACTTCACCGATCCTTCACCATCTCTTTTCATATCTTAAGAAATTCAAAGGTACTCGCAGAGTAGGCTTAATGCAGCCTCGTAGATTTCTTGACTCACTATAGAATACTAGTGCAGTGAAACGAAGCACGAATCAGCAGATTGAACGGAGGCAAAGTCCCCGCACGGTGCTCTGAAGTGGTGTCTGTCGTTCTTGAACGGCGTCGATGATGCTGACGGGCATCGTTGAAAATTCGACTCCACCCTGCCCCTTACAGCCCCGTTGATTGCCACGAACAATGGCCAGCTTAATGAGTCCTTAATTATTCCGTCGACGTGGAAACTCGTCTAAAGATGTTTATCGACTCTGCACAGGCTCAATGGTTTAATATTATGCTTAGCAAGTTTACCATACAGCCGACCACGTGTGGATGGTGTTACTCTTGAAAGGGGATTAACTGACGAGTGATTGGTACTAGCTGCTTTTGGTTCAATTCTAGCTTATACATATAGAGATTATGCACACTGACGGAAGAAATTCTCTACTTACCGTATGAATGTTTCAGTTTGTTCCATTTTGCAATATTTAATGGACAATTCAGGCGAATGATGTTGAATCTTTACCGTTAAGCGTTTGTCAGACAGTTTATGAATGTAGTGCTTTGTAGCAATGACAATTGATAAGATATGATAAGTGAATATGATAATTATTTGACGCAACTCGCAACGCTAAGATAGCTTTTATATGCAACTCTAACAACTCTTAACACATTCTGTACCTCGTCGTTCATATGTGAGTGACAGTATATGCGGTTCACAAACAGAAATGCATGTAAACACTTACTCACCTTTTCAAAATGTATTAAATAAAGTTAAGAATATTAAATTTTACATAAAAAATGTAAAAAAATGTGTTAGGGTTTTATTGAACCACACGCTTACATTGTTAAACTATATACAGTGGAGGACAAAAGTATTCATACACCCTATAAAATGGAATAACATTTTTAAGATTAGGCGAAACGACTTGAGTTTTTTTGAGAAGTTAGAAAAATTAGTTTACTAGATGACGTGACAAAAATTTTTTTGAAAAACTGCAATTTGTCGGAATCGCGGAGAAAATAGCGAAGGTCGTTTTTACAACTTTTTTATCTGAGCTCGTGATGAAAATTTAAAAAATACGTTTTGTAGATCTATGTCAATTATACACACGCTGAAAATTTCATCGAAATCAGTGGATGGAGAAACAAGCGACAGGCGTCGAAAGATGTATTGCAAATTTATTACAGTTCTAGGCCGAAAGTCGTGAAATAGTGCGATTTTCACAATCTTTAACCGTTTGTAGCTCATAGCAACGTTAACTGATTTCGATCAAATTTTCAGCATGTGTATAATTGACATAGATCTACAAAACGTATTTTTTAAATTTTCCTTACGAGCTCAGATAAAAAAGTTATAGAAACGACCTTCGCTATTTTCTTCGCGATTCCGACTAATTGCAGTTTTTTCCAAATTTTTTCTACACGTCATCTAGTAAACTAATCTTGCGAAGTTCTCAAAAAAACTCAAATCGTTTGGCCCAATTTTAAAAATGTTATTCCGTTTTATAGGGTGTCTGAATACTTTTGTCCTCCACTGTATATTAGAATAATTATGGATTACGATATTACGAACTGAGAGTCGAACCACACACGTGGTGGAGGTTCCATGTCTAGAATAACAACCCAGGATCGGTGACAATTGCCGGTCAGCGCGGGCCGCGCTACCCGCGACGCTTTCGCGCATGCGGAGAGCAATTCTTCAAAATGTTTGTTTCTTAATCAGGAAAAACCAAAATACGAAAGAAAAGAAGTGTTTCGGTCGTACGAGAAATTAGGTTAAAATGCCCCGATACAGAATGTGTTAAATAACTCACACAAAGCTCTCTGCAACACTCTTCTCCATGCGACACTGATCATCTCGATAAGACTCTCCCTTCTCTATAAGAGGAGGTTGAAGTCACAGTGGTGTAAGCCACATTTCCGAAAATTTGGACCTAAGTGCTGAAATACAACTTACACAAGCCAAACTATAATATTAACCCTTTCGCTACGGCAGTTCGCTCCGCCGGAGCGCCGCCACTGAACGGGACTCCACGCCAAAAGTGTACACATTGCGCGTGGCCAGTCTTCGGCGTTCGTGTTTACGTCTTCGACTTCGGTTTTTTCCTGCCGGCATATAAAATAAGGGAAAATGACTTTCTGTTAATCGCACGGGATTATCATTGCCTCTTCGTTGATGTTGAATTAAATTTCGATGATACTTTTCAAGTATTTCCTTTATGTCGCGTAGATGCCGTATATATCCGGCGCTCGTACACACAGGTCGTCGCGTGGATGCCGTATATATCCGGCGTTCGTAATGAAAGGGTTAAAAAGACAAGTGAAGTAAGTTACAATTGCGACAGGCTTTCTGGTAACATTGAATACGCTACAGTACCAAATTTGATGCTGTGGAATTTATTTGATCATTTCTGTACGAAACGGAATGCAAAATGCCATTAGAAATTGGTAAAATATAATTAGGACAAACAAAACTGATAACGCTTTATCGCTTCGCAGGAAAAATGAACGACCCTCGCTCTTGTTTTCCCTATTTATAAGGTTTTCGCGACCCGCGCTCTTCTCTCTCACTCTCACGCTCTCTCCTAGCAACTCGCATCCCTCGCATTCGCACAAACACACTCGCTCTTGTTTAATAACAATTTGCCCCCGTTTCGCCTATTCGTATCGCAGGGTTTTTAACAAAACAAGCTCGACCATATGATCGGCCCGCTCCGGTCATTAACCTCCGACATTTCTAATAACATTCTCTGTTATTTAGAATGAGGAAATTATGACTTACACCACTACGACTTTAACGCACTTATATTCACACCCCTATTCGCCAGGAAGACTCTTCCTTCCACTTCTTCGCTTTCTCCCACCACACACAAAGACCACTTTTAAATTTGTCCCGTTATAAACAGTCAACTTCGTGAGCCTCGTGTACTGTTGAAGCCCCTCGCAAAAGGGTCTGCTTTGCGTCTCCAACTTCCTCTTTTACGGCCTTCTTTCTGCGCCTCTTAGAATAACCCAGGCAGAGGCCAACATGTTACGATACTGTAAATGGTTATGAGATGTTATTTGGAGACACTTTCGAAATAGTTAAAGTAGCAATTATTTTGGAATATAAAATTTTTTTTATACATCGCTTGGTGGATGTGCGGTTTAATTTGAGGCACGTTTGTCGCATTTGTTCCCCCGACTAACGGCACATTCATAACCGACAAGGCCGTACAACGCATTCCTTGAAACGAATGTCCCCTATTCGGAATTATGGCCAGGAATAAATGTAGGTCTGAGACTCTTGCATGGCTATGTAATTTAGTGTACAAAGACCTGTACTTATCTTCCTAACCTCGGCTGTATAGTTGCTGTAATGCGAGTGCTTTGCTCTCGCACGTTGAATTACGGTCTCGTGAAAGCCACTCGTTGGGATCGTTGGTTAATATCGCTGCGTGCTTCTTTCTCTTCGTTGTTCTAACCGCATTAGAAAAAAGAAACAATCTCAAATTTTAACACATCTCGTTCACAATGTAAAGAATATACTCGATTAATCCTTTTGTTATTGTCATCTCTACAGTGAAATTACACGGACATTACTTCTGCGTGTTTAGATATTAATTTATAAATAATCTTTAATTAAACAAAAATAAGCGTACAGTCTCTGTCGGAAACGTCTCTGCAGATCTCATTAGAATTCATTTTGCGTTGTGTAATTTTAATAGAGAAAGTAACAAATAAATAATACTTACGTTACTTTATTTAGAAACATAATATTTACCATTGGTACAAAGAAAAATAATTTACATTCATTTGTTAATAATTAAAGAAATAAATATGAATATAACTAGATATTTTCCATTACGGGAAAAATATTTCGAGTAATATTTTTTTTACTTGCTTGTAAACAAGAAACTTGCTTGTATTTGCCTTTGAAGCCTTGTTTCTGTATAGACATTTCGCTGAATGCTTAGATACTGCACGGAAATTTTTTCATCCCATTTCTGTTACATTATTGTTTTTCCGTAATTTAATCATTAAAAAAATGAATGTAAATCATTTTTCTTTGTACTAATAGTAAATTTTAATGTTTCTAAGTGACAACATTTGTTTCTTCTATGTTTCTAATAAATTCTAACGAGGTTTTACGGAGACTTTTTTGACTGCGTGTACATCGAGTGATTGTAATCACGTACACGATACAGTGATCGTTTTGTAGCGTGCGACTATAATCACCCATAGTAACGAAAGAGTTAAACGTGATACCCCAATTAACAGAACATGTTCAGGCCGGCAGTGAAATACACGAAACTCTCACTACTGCCAGTGTTTCCTATTACTGAAATGTGTATTATAATTAATACTTAATTTTTCAGTATGTAATCTGAAAACGTGGTGATTCACCATTTGATCACGCTCTCTATTCAATCTTTTTCGCCATCATTTTGTATGACCCATTGTCATACATCGAGTCATATCGACAAAGAAGAGCATTGATGACCCACCGATGGGTTACACCGTTTCGAACGTGCTAACTAAATTTAACTCTAACGTTGGAGAAAAAATAACCACCGGTAGGTTTGGAATATTCTAAAAAGAAAAAGGAAGCACTTTATTTTTCCTTGCAAAGGAAGTACCATCAGACGTACAATAACTCTCATAGCGTGATCCCTCGACGTCGAAAAAGAAAAAGAGTCATTAACAGCCGTCTGCCCCGTCGCGAGGAGTGCAAACGAAGAAGCGGCGGCCATTAAGAGGAGCTGGGCGCATTACGCAAAACGCTCGACAAATATTCGCGGTTCCGTTCATCGAGTTCCGTCTCGAGTTTCTAAAGGGGTCAGGCCTCGATTCCGGATCCGTGTGCAAAGATAACGAAGAGTAATCAGGGGACAAGTGGAGGAGGGGACGTGTCTCCCGGACGGCTACGATACCCATTTCTTGAAAGGTATTTCCATTCGTCGAGTGGTTGCTTTCCATTTAATTATTCCCTCTTAGCACGATATCTCGCCGTTCGTTGAATCCGTCGGTAAATTAAGTTACCCGTTCTGCTCGGTAGGAGCTTTGAGAATGAAGGGGGAGGATGAGGAGGAGGAGGCTTCGAGACGCAGAGGTCCAGAGAAGAGTTGGAGGCGGACTTGAACAAAGAATGGAATCCTTTTTGTGTTTGGTAACAACGTGTCGCCACGAGACGCGAGTCCGGTGAAATTAGATTGAGAGATATCGATGCTGGGTACGGAGGGATCTATAGAATGTTTTAGAATTTTTTCGGTTTTGTTGAGAGAAGGGAGAACGAGAGAAAGAGGATCTTATGAGAAAGGAGAAGCATAGGAAAGAACAAACGAAACTTACAGGTTCATTCTATCTAAGTACTAGAATCACGATATAATCAAGTACTCAATTACTACTTATTTCGACTTCTTTTTATTTCACGCTATATTGAAGAAGCGAATAGCCGAGGTTAAAGGAGCGTTCAGACGATCAATATACGGGGTGTAAAGAAAAGTGTTCAAGATTTTAACCCTTTCGCTACGGCAGATTTTAATGCGTAACGTGGGTGACTGATGGTAAATTTTGAACCCACGGCTGCAAAATTTCTTATTTTCGCCGTGTCGTTTTAAAATTCGGTTTATTAAATTAAAGTGGAAGCGCATAAAGGAGAGAATTAAATTAAGGTGGACGTGCACCGAAAGGCTCCAAATAGTGCAGTGCAATGAAAAACGCCTAAAGGCGCCAATACTAATAAAAGGGTTAAGGGCTTACAGTACTCATTAGGTGGAGCAAACAATGTCCTATCAACATACACCCCCTGTAGCCGGATTTATGGCAGCGAGTCAAGTGGTCACCGTCGCAGGCAAATATCGTTTCCTCAAAACACCACTAGTGTTTATTGCGTTGCCTGCGACACTTAGTCCCTAGGACCAGACCCTGCCATAAATCCTGGAGTCTCCGAACGGAAAATAGAAAAGTGGCCCACGACTTTTGCCAACGTCGATGGGCCACTTGACTTTAACAAAGCCTAGAAAAGCGGAGATTCCACAGGATTACCACGCATCCATCCACCGAACATTTTCTCCGGTCGTTGTTTACTCCACTCTAAGATAACGCGCTAAGGGCGAAATGGAGGGAGGTTGCGATGCACCGGAGTAAACTGATCGGTGATTTAGAAAAGGAAAAATCACCAATCAGGGTATTTTTAGGAAAGTAAGAGTCTTCGTCGAGGGAAACCGCAGAGACTCCAGGAGAAACACTTTGCAACTCGCGGGAGAAACACTTGGCCACTCGCAAGAAACACTTGGCCACTCGCGAGAGAAACACCTCTCACTTCGCAGTAGAATTTATATCTTGAATTAGTTGTAGAAAATAGAACATAAAATAAAAACTTAGGGTTTCAATCAAGAAACTGGTCCTTCGAAGCCTTAGAACATTAGTCAGCACACACGTGCAAAAACCGACAAAGCTTGAACGATCGAAAGATCAACCGCAAGCAACGTTTAAATTAACATCGTTAAACACCCGTGTTGTTAAATCAACCTGCACCGAATACGGTTTTTCAATGTTAAAATATATTGAAAATTGTACATACAATGTTTTCAATTTTCTCGTTAATGTACGCTCCTCTTTCGCAATGACGCGTCATCACGGCTCGAACTAATTTTGACAGTCTTGTAACGAGGTTTTTTAAAGTTCCTTCCTGAATTTCTCTCCAGGGCTGCTGCAAATGTGTCCACAGATCCTTTTGTCACGTTGGACAGTGTTTCCGAATACTTCTGTCTAGTTCATCCCACAATTTCTGGTGTTGAACCTTATTACAAATATTTCAGTTTTCCTTGTTTTAATTATAATAAAATACCAGCCATATCGATGAAAATATATTCCTTAAATATAATTGTTATCAATAAAACGGCGCATATTGAAATAAGTGACTAAATCTGTAAAAGAGTAAGGTGTCTCGTGACTTATGGACGAGGGTGTAGGTTCTGCAATCAATCCTTTCGTCGTAAAATCGACTTTTACCATTCACGAACATTGGGTGTCGAACATTGGGTAAACAAAGAATTTGCTTCAAAAACACGTTAGCTCAAGGTTGTCAACACAAGTTTCTTACTACTATCAACAGATTTTATAAACGTAAACAAGGTAAAAACCTTCGATATGTTTTCCTTCGTCGTACATCTTCAAATATTCCTTCTGAATCTGGTGTTGTACGACATGCATTTTCAATTCTTTTCCGTAATTCATGTGCCCCCATGAAAAAAGTCCAAAGGATTAAAGTCAGGTGATCGAGAAGGCCATTTTACTGGACCTCCTCGACCTGTCCATCTCTCATGGAAGGTTTGATCCAAATATTGCCTTACGTTTCTTGAATAATGTGGTGGAGTCCCATCATGCTGCAGTCATTCTCAACATAGTAAATTATGTAAAATTTCGAATAACGTATTCATTAAAAAGTAACAATAACTAACGTGCCTCTGAATCAAACTCTTTGTTTACGTTCTACGAAGACATTCACTTAGAACATCTGTTCAGTGTCGAATTTAGAAATATTCAGTCAGTTACCATTCAAGACCAGCAATTATACACACATATCTCGCGACTAACATCATTGTGACAAAAATATAATATATTTGTTAATTTAAAAAAAAAGAGTAGTGTCATTCTACCCACACGTCATCCCATCAAATAGACAGGATTTCCTTTATAAAGTAAGGCAAGTCACCGTCCAAGCGAAGGAAAACATATCGCAAATACGATATTCCGGACGGTACAACATCCAATGTTCGTGAATGATAACAATCGATTTTACGACAAAAGGATTGATTGCAGGACCTATGCTGATAGACATTTATTGTTCCTTCTGGTGAGTACTGTAAGCCCTTAAAGTCTTGAACCCTTCATTTTTACACCCCGTATAACTATTGTCAATATTTCAGGGTTCGCAACGCTACCTCGAAATTGAACGTATTGTCAATAAATAGTGAACGTATGAAGAAAATATAGTTTGTCAGTGAATATTGACAATACTGTGTTGGCAATATATTAGGTCGTAACATATGAAATGCCCGATTCTGTTGTATCAATATTTTGAACCTTATTTTCTCGGTAAATATTTGTCTTTGGAGATGTTTTAAAATGACAACTTCAAGAGTAAACTTTCTTTTGTCAGATTCAGTCCTTATTTGTTTTGTTTACGTTGCTAACCTTGCTTTTATTCGTCTTGCTTTCAAACATGAATCAACGTGATTTTCGCGTACTTTTCTTATATGAGTGGAAAAGTGGTCATAACGCAGCAGCGGCTGCTCGAAACATAAATGCTGCATTGGGGAATGATACAGTTAAGGAACGTACAGTGCGTCGATGGTTCCAAAAATTCGAAGCCGGAGATGAAAGCCTCGTTATTGAAGCACGCGGAAGACCAGAGCCGTACATTAACGACGATCAGTTGCAGATTTCTATTGAAGCAAATACGCGACATACAGTTAGAGATTTGTCCCAAGAATTCAGTGTAAGTCCCACGACAATTTCACGTCACCTGAAATCGATTGGGAAAGTGAAAAAAACTGGACAAGTGGGTGCCACTTGAACTTAACGAACGGCAGAAGCTCCAACGTCAAGACATATGCAATTCACTGCTAATCCGAAATGATAGGGACCCGTTTTTGGATCGCATTGTCACTTGTGATGAAAAGTGGATACTGTATGACAATAGACGACGTTCTGCCCAATGGTTGGGTGCAGATGAATCTCCAAGTCATATGCCAAAGCCAGCCTTGCATCCAAGGAAGATAATGATCACACTATGGTGGTCAATGGCTGGTGTAATTCACTATAATTTCTTAAGGACGGGTGAAACAATTAATGCGGAGATATATTGTGCCGAAATTGAAGCAATGTACCAGAAATTGCGAGTAAAACAACCGGCATTGACCAACCGAAAGGATCCAATTGTGCTTCATGATAATGCTCGACCGCATGTTTCACAAATAACGGTGCAAAAGCTGAATAGCTTAAAATATGAAACTCTGCCTCATCCACCATATTTACCTGACCTGTCGCTTACTGATTACCATTTTTTCAAACATTTAAATCATTTCCTCAACGAGAAAACTTTTATGAATCAAGAGACTGTCGAAAATGCCTTTCAACAATTTATTGTCACCAGACCTCCGAATTTTTATAAAAATGGATTTCAAAAACTTTTAACTAATTGGAAAAACTATGTGGAATGCAATGGTTCCATTTTGATTAATAAAATTTAATATTAAAGAAGTTATGATCATTTAAACTTACCGCTAAAAATCGGACATTTCATATGTTACGACTTAATATATTGATTGCCTGTGGGTCCCTTTACAGGTGCAATATTGTTGAGAACTCTGAAGTATTGACAATGCACATTGATCGTTTGAACGCGGTTCAAAAATCATGAAGCAAGGAGTTAACGTCCGTTCAGTCTTCAAGTGATCGTGATTGAGTTTGAGAAACTTTTATGTCCAGGTAATAAGATGGAGAAATTTGAGAAATTAGAATAATGAAACTTAGAAAATTTCGATGAGATGGATGAAGTAGTAAGGTGTCTGAAAGCGAAAGGAGTATGAAGCTTACTTCGAGAATTCAAAGAAAATGTAAGGAATTGAGAGACGTTGGAGGTGTCGTTTGCTAAGCAAAGTTTGATGAAAGGTGAAATATTCAGTTGTGTCAATTAAAAGCTGAAATAGGAATTAACGAACGAAATTGGAATGGTCGTGAGAATGAAAAGAAGTGAGAGGAGAATTGCAGTAGAAGTAAGGATTTAATTAATATTTGAAAAGTAACGTCAATAATTAAAGTTCGACAGAAATAAATTGCAAACAAATTTTTAAAAATATTGAAAAATAAGAAATATTTGAGAAATAACGCCAATAATTAAAATTCAATGGAATTAAATTGCAAACAAATGTTTAAACAAATTGATAAATAGGAAATATTTGAGAAATAACGCCACTAATTAAAATTCAATAAAATCAAATTGGAAAGAAATTTTAAGAAAACATTGAGAAATAAGGAATAAACAACGGAAGAGCATTCATAGACCTTCATTAACGACTCAACGATGATTCGACGTTCGACGAACTTTCAGAACTCTGAAAGGAATTTGAAGACCTCTTTTTTCCATAAGAAGAATCAACATTCTGTCGTAACTTGCTACTTGCGCCCCTTTCCGTTAGAATTACGAGGATCCCGTGGAAGTAACCGGTTCGATTAACGTCACAACGTCGCACAAACGATCGGCCATTCCGCTGGACAAACGGAAACGCGAGACGTCCATCCAGGAGCGCAGCATTAAAAGTTTACGACGTGTCGTTCCGCGGGATATTTCGCTTCATAACTCACGTGAGTTCTCGTGGCGTAGAAGCGAGCTGGCCTTCTCCCTGCCGTTTCTTATTTCACCGTGAATATTTTCGAAACACGAAGAAATATCGGGGGAATAAATCGGACAGTGGCCATTCGAACGTTCATCGACGAAATTATAATAAACGTGCACACGTACGTACATACGTTTCTCTTTAGCGCGTGTAACACGGCCATTATTAAGCGATATTTCTCTTCAATAGAAATTACAGATCGAATTACAGTGGATACGAGAGTATCGTGTCTCTGCTTTATTTTTAGCAATTCATCGTTGAAACATGAACATCATTTTTATTTATTATACGAGGGCGAGTCAATGTTTATGTTACAGTTCCCAGCTATTTTCGATTCAGAAGACATAATTTTCGTTGAATTGATGCCTAAGTTATCTTCCACGAGAAAAGTCGTATATTTTTTAACAACCCTATGAAGATAACGTGAAATTATAGCGAACTTACTCTCTACAGTACGCGGTAATTTAGCGCAGAGTTTAGGCGGAGAGAAACCTTAACCATTCGGTATTCAAATACACGTGAAAAAGTTCGGAGAACCTTTAGATATGACTAATGGAATGTATTTTCAGGGACAAGATAGAAAGAGAAATTTGCTCATTGAGCTGACAGATATGTCCATCACCGTGATCGACTAGATCGTCATTTAGGTTTTGTTATACCTTACGCGTAGTGTACCGACTAGGTGTTACGCGAAGGACCAGTTTCTTCATGAAACACAAAGAACTATTAATGTTATATTTACTATATATAAGGGTTTAACCCTTTGCACTCGGACGTGATTTTGCTGTAGAAAAGGTTGGAAATCGGATCTTTGAAATTTTTTCAAACTAACGCAGAAATAAAGTGTATTATTTTATGCATATATTCAGTGTATTCTCTATTTCACTGTGATGAAGAAATTTATGGAGGCCCATAGATCTGTTCTCTGTCTTCGTTAATTATTTACCAAGTGACGAGTATTTAATGTCGCTTCTCAGTCGCCACTCGATTGCAAAGGGTTAATTTGGACTTGTGATTGAAGTTCGGAAAGTGTATTAAAATGTCAATAATAGTAACAGTTTATTAACAATAGTAAATAGAACTAAACTAAATGTTTAGGCAACTGTACACGGTATTCTCTCCACACAATCTTTCGTTCCACGTTATCACCTCTATCAACGTTATCTCCTCTCTTTCAAATCTTACCCCACACTCTGT
>NW_017100169.1:623989-627483 GCF_001263275.1 Habropoda laboriosa
CGCGCCCTCTCCATTCTCGCTCGACATTCACACTCCTACCACGCATACACCTTCCCCCCTTGGGTATTTCTGCAAATGTTAAACTAACTTAAAATTAACGGGCCTCGCGGAGAGGGTCTGTTCTCTACCTGGGCTTTTATTGCTCGCGATTCTACATATATGGATGAGAACGCGTGAGACTCTGGTCTAATGTCAAATACAATGTGATTTAGCAAATATGGACTACGGTGGACGAAGTGTCTGATGATGATTCAAAAGTATCTCTCGACGGTGTTAAATGTGTCTGACGACGATTCGAAGGTATCTGTCGGAGTTTCCGTGTCAAAGAAACCACGTAAACTCCGGTTGTGTTTAGAACACTCCGATTGGCTTTCACAATTTTCCCAATCACCGATCAGTTTTCCCCGGTGCATTGAAACTTTTTCCCATTTCGCCCTTAGCGCGCTATCTTAGAGATAGGTGAAAGTGTTCAGTGTACGGAAACGTGGGAATCTTGTGAAATCTTCGCGAGACGTAGACTATGTCACTTCAAAGTGATCCACCGACAATGTTAAGGATTCAGAGCCACCTTCAATTTGGCCCTCCAGGATTCCAGACTCCAGGATTTATAGCAAGTCTGATCCTAGCGACTAGGATCTTTGCAAGCAACGCAATAAACATCTATTGTTTATTCGAGACGAAAAACAAATCCGGCTACATGATACGCCCAACAGGATATCACGGCTCTAAAAATTAAATTAATTCGCGGACGTTCTGTCGTTTTGAAGAGAGGAGGGGGAGAGAAAACGCTACGCGAGAATCTAGGTCACTGCTCACTGGATCGATGATAATTCTCCAGGCATTCGATCTGTTCTTTCCATCGATGAAAATGGCAGAGCTGGGGGAAACACTTCTCGTCCCGCTGATATAACAGGCCGAATAACGTCTCACTTCCACTTCCAACGATAGCGTCAACTCTCGGTGACGTCAATCATTTTCCGCATGGCCTGGCTAGGCGAAATACACACGCAGCTTCGCTGGCTTTTCTTCAATCAGCCAAGCCTTGGGTAATATCCGCGGACCGTTTACATGTAACGTGTTATTTCGAGCGCGATGTCTTGTTTATATGTGCGCGCGTGTGTGTGTTTATGCGTGTGTATAAACGAGAATACGGACGCACGTGTAGACGGATGGATGTAAGTGTGCTTTGTATATAGGATGTACATTAACGCGGAATTAATTTTAGGAGGCGAACGCCTGGCCATTTACATTTTCGCGCTCTGCCTCGCAGTGGTTCCCAAGCGCGTTGCTGACTTTTCTCGCGATTCGTGATATTATCGAGTGAATATTTATCATTTCATCGCCCGGCAAATATTTATGATTCACTTAACGAGGAAACTCCGTTTCACCTTTACGCGAAGCTTCTATGCTGTATGAAAGATAATTGAGACGTAATTGTGAAATAAAACACGAAGCGATGCAATAAAATCTTTGTGTTGCTTCGGTAAAATGAAAGGAAAAAAGAAGAAAAAATACAGGAACGAGAGGGAGCAAGAAATAAATTGGGATTTGTTGGGTGATTCTGTCAATTTTTATTACCTCACGTGAGGAATTATTCGTTATTTTCATCACGGGGGAAATTTTGGTTTATTTGTTTACAAAAGTTTCGGTTAACACGGTCGGAGGATAATTGAGATAAAATTGCAAAATAAAACGCGGTACTTCATTACCAAGTTTCTCTCTCGTTCTTCTCTTCCGCTCCTTGTGTATCCAATTTTCCCGTTTCGTTCTAATACCGCGAGAGAATGCCGCGACAGAAATCAACTACCGGGCTGAAGGTTCGCTATTTCCCTACTAAAATTTCTACCGCAACGCCAGGACGATCTACCCAAAAATATTATGCTACAAAATTCCCCTTCTCATTTTTTCTTCGTCACATATCCAGTTTCCCCGGCTCGCGAAGGAAAATGGAGCAGCCAGGAAGGCAAATCGGGGAAAAATTCCCGCACACCGGGATCCGTGCATTTGGGGAGCGCTGTTCTGAATTCGGATTCCGCTGGAACCGCGACAACTTTACAACGTATCGTGATAAAGGGGAGCCTCGAAGCCTTCTGGATGTCGAGAAAAAAGAAGAAAAAATAATGCTACGCGGGGAAAAGAGGAGAGAGAGAGAGAGAGAGAGAGAAGTTCGGTTGGAGGCCGCGGATTTTACAATCCACCACGCGTATTCTTTAAGTCCCGGTTTGCAAAATGAAAAATTGGGTCGCCACCCTCGCCACCTGCCCCATCACCCCTGGTGTTCCCGCTGACGTCATCGTTTCTTGTATGCCCGACACTGGCACCAGGGTGGCCTGCTACTGACATTTCTGCGAGAACACGCTGAATTCAGAATTAAATGCATCGTTAGAGACCAGAATCATGTTCAAGTTGATCGAAACCTTTGTTGTCCCTTTATTGCTTCCCTTTGGTCTGAGAATTGATGAAAGTCTGAAGTTGAAATATCTATTAAAGCGGTGTACAGCGCGTCTCGCTTATAATGAACATCTAAATTATTTCCGGTGCTATTGGAAATAAGAAAACATTACTAAAATTAAACAGAAATACTAGTTATGATAGAAAAAAGTCATCCACAATTTTATACTGTTTAAGGTCTCGACAGTTGCAGGGGTGGAAGAAGGTTGACTTTAATTTGATCAATTTAGGTAGTAATAGGTTTGCTAACAAATTCTTAACCCTTTGCACTCGAAAATCTTTTTGCTATAGGTAAATTGCAAATCAGATTCATTTCTATATTTGACGTATTTTTATATTATACAAGACCTTGCAACAGTTCGTTAAAGATTGGTTCTGTGAAACCATTTTGCTGCTCAGACATTTATGACAGTTCCATAGAACTATTGTCCAGTAAAATCAATTTTTTACTAAGTGGTAGACAATAATGTTGCTTCTAAGTCGCCACTCGAGTGCACAGGGTTAAATTTTTAATCTACTTAATAATTCAGTGGCGGTGTATTTTGACATTGGTTTAAGTTAAGTTTTCTAATTTTTGTTTAACTCTCTCAAGCACAGAATTTTAAGACAAAAACAGACTCTAGTTGCACAGGAATTTTATTTTAAAAAAATGTAATAAAGTATGTATGAATTATGGAATAAAACAACTAAAACTTAAAAAAGAAATTTGAGATAATTAATCATTAGGTGGGACATAAATAATTTCACCATGAAATTTGTGAAAACAGGTTAAATTAGATTAGTTTTGTTTTCTTAATGTTTCAAGGTGGGATGAAAAACATCCTAATAAGGTGGGACACTTTTCACCCCACTATGCCCCAAAGAGTTAACGAAGGTAAAGACAGACTAACAGTGAACTTCTGATCATTCGAGAGAGATTACGCGAGTCTAATAAGCTGCAAATACGCACCAAGAAATGAGGTACGAAGGAAAGATATGTTCTTCTTCATACGGCGTTTGGGAAAAAAGTTAAAATTCCCAGAAACAAACAATTTCCTGCAGGT